>NW_024340699.1:2776542-3008045 GCF_902729225.1 Pteropus medius
AAAAACCCTGTCCTAGATCAGTCCAAAACACAGGGCAAAGGACACTGCTCAAGTCACACAGAGTCCTGTGACTACCGCTCAAGGCACTTGAGTTCGTTCCCCTCTCTTCCTGCTTCCTGTTGGTTGCTAGTGGCTACAGCATCTCTGCTTCCCCAGCTGGAGCCTCCTGGATGTGGAATGTGCACATTAGGGGGCAGCTTGGTTTCAGACTTGTAGTCATTGCTGTGACAGCATCCGGAGGCCCCAGTGGAGAGGGAGATGCTTTTGCCCAGCTTCTCATCTTTCTGCTGAGCTCATGAGAGAGGAATCAGTTTCTCTCCAGTTCCACAGCTCTACATTCTCCAACCCATCTCAGAAAAAGGAAGGAGGGAAAACAATTGGGAGTCAGTATAAGGTGCACTCACTGGGAGCACTCACTGCTTGCTCAGAAGGAAGGAGTGACTTCCAGCTGAAGTCGCTCTTACACAATCTCCCTGAGCAGCTTCCTTCCTTCCTGCTTTTCCCTTTGCACATTCCTGCCCTAAGGGCTTCTGTTGGTTCACCTGGCCTGGTGGGTTTAGATGCTGCTGACCTGGGTTTGACTAGCTATGTAACCTTAGACCACTGAAACTTTTTTTTTTTCAGTGAAAGGAGAATGCTGAGACTAACCATTTTGATCATGCTACAAGGATTAAACAACCACACCATCACCTGTCATGGCCCACTACCTCGACTAACATTGCCTCAACGACTGCCATATGCCAGGAACTGTGCTAAGTGCTTTACACATTATCTAATTTAATCCTTGCCATACCCCATTTTTTCAGAGGAGTAAACTGAAGCACAGAAATAGGCTGCTTGCTCAAGATTGCACAGCGTGTAGGTGGCGGAATAATTTAAACCTGGTAGTTTAACCACTGGGCTCTGCTTTAATAATATAGAGAAAGAGAGCTCTGGATAATGTGAGGTTCTAAATAAATCCTAGAAAGTTTCTCTGATGCTTTGTAGTTGTTCTTTATCCTTTTAACTAATTTTAACTGAGCGCCTCTTGTGTGTAAGACACTATGCTAGCAGAGGTCAACGCTGAGTTTTCTTCAACTCTGCCCTCCCGGACTCTCGGAGAGGCAGAGATCAAACTTCTGACACCAGCCCCTGACCTGGTCTCCATTCTCTGATGGCCTCTTGAATTCAAACACTCAAATTCACAGCACAAAAACCCATCAAGTATCCTACACCCGTGTCCATGCGTCAAGATGAGCAGATCTGTTTGGCCAAGTAGCTGCTTCTATCAAGGATGAGAGTTACAGGTGTTCATCACCCCCTCGGGGGAACCTTTTTGTCTTGGTCAAAGTCCCCTTCATAAAGTTTCCTAGAAGCATGTTCCCCTGTCCTCTTCAGCACTTGTCCAGCCTCAGTTCCATGCTCATCGACTTGTGCGATAAGAACATGACCTATGTTCGATAGCTTTTGCCCCTCGTTTCTGCCCTGTGTCTACCAGAGGGTGGTACAGAGAGTGCTCTGTAGATATGTCCAAGGAGTGAACCTGACTTCCTGCTGTGTGAGGCACTCCACGTGTGGCATCTCACCATGTGAGCGTGCATTAATGCTGGCCTTTTCCAGATGACGAAACGGGCTCGGGAATCCATAACCGCATGGCTAGTAAGTGTGGAGTCAGGATTCCAACTCAGGTTCATCTGGATCCAAAGACCCATGTCCCTTCAGTATTAGGCTAGAGTCTGGAAACTACACACTTGCAAGTCCAAAATCATTTGGGAGATAGTACAATCAGCAGTTAAGCATGTGGGCTCCAGATTCCATCTGCTTGGGTTTAAACATTGGCTCCATCGCCCTCCACCCAGGGGTGTTTGACCTTGGGTCATGTGTCTACACTGTGCCTCAGTTTCCTCACATATACAAGATACCTCATGGTGTGACTGTGAGGGTTAACTGTATTATTTGTACAGTGCTTAGAATAGCACTTGGCATATTGTATGTGCCCATATATTATACATATTAGCGCTTATTCTCCTTTTGTAGAGAAAAAAGGGCTTTAAAGACAACATATATCGCTGCTGATATATTATTTTTAGGATTCTGTACATAAGTATATTAATTTGATAAAAAAAATTAAAATTTAAATGATTAAATTCACTTAGCAGTAATTAATCCTAATGTCTCCTACAGGGCAGCTCCTTGGACTATTCATATTAAACGATCACTGGTATTTTATTTAACAGCATCTTGTTAAACTGAACTATCCGTTAAGTGTGTCTTGAAGACACCATTTAGATCACCACTGAGGTTTCTAGCTGTCTGCTTGTTTAGAAGCTGAACCAGAGCTGCCTGCAGTGCTGTTGACCTGAGGACTGGCAAGCACATACGGGCGTTTCCGGGTGACTTACACAGACTGGGTCACCATCTTAGAAGTGCCACCTGGGACTAACCTATATTCTCCAGAGCCAGAAACCTGTCTCGCCGCCTGCCAAGGCCTCAGATACAGTGAAATATAAGGCACTTAAGAGCATTTACACAGTGCTTGCGGCAGCCCCGAGTGCCCCAGAGGCCCTTGCTAGTTCCCCAGAGTTTGGCAACTGAGTGTGCATGAGCAAAAGGCCCCAGGTTTGAGATGGAAGATAGTTATAAGTCAAATGATACTCCTGTGACACAGACCAAGGTCAATTGCCCTTGCAGCCAGTGAGAACAGGATCTGAAAACAAGCTACCAGGCAGAGTCTTGGAGGGAAGTGAGGCATTGCTATCTTTCTTAAAAACACACACCCACCCACCTACCCACACACACCACCACACCACACCACACCACATCACACACACACACTTATTTCTCTGAACAGACGGGATAAGATTCAGGAGACAGAAATGTAAGCTGAGCACTGAGGTTTCCTCTCGTTGTCTCTCCGAGCACTGTCCATGCGGTCTTGGAGGGTTAATCTCTACCTTCTAAGGAAGATGTAGATAACCACTGTGTTAGCGCTGACTGAACTCTTACCCCATGCTAGGGGTTTGACAAATGTTATTTTATCCACTCCATAACCCTATTTGCACGGGTGCTATTATTATTCTCATTGTCCAGTTGAAACTGAGGAGACACAGAGAGTCTGAGTAACTTGTCCAAGGTCATTTAGCTGTAAGTGGCAGAGTCCAGATTTGAAACCTGGAAATCTGTCTTCTTAACCAAGATGCTATACTGCCCCCGGAATTCACCGTGACTTTTCCGATGTTTGTGGCAGCAGAACACGCTGCCGGTCTCCAGGTAGCGCGGGGACATTTTCCTTACTTCATGCAGAAGTTCGGTAGAGTGCAAGTGGGATTAGCTCTATTTTCAAGGACCCCAGAGAAAAGACTGATGAGGAAAAATTACAGAGGTACAAAGTACAATGCAGTGAAAGAGAGAATCTAGCAACAAATTAGAATCAATAAAGAAAACTATATGCATAGCTATTAAAAAAAGAATGAGCAGTTCTCTAGATACCAATATCCAAGAAAAAAAAAATAACAAAAAACCAAGAGGCAGAAATGCCTGCACAGTTTCTCCGACTGGGTTGCAAAAATAAAGTATTCATGTACGTTTATAAATGCATAGCCTTTCCTGGGAAGAGTGAATGCCTCCATAAGGGAAGCTATTTAGAAGGGAAGCACTGTAAATAATTTTAAAAAATCTTTTAAAATTTGTGCCATGTGCTTGTACTACCTATATGATGTGTACTTTTAAGGTAGAGCTGAGAAACAGAATGGGCTGTGCTTTGAGGTGGTGAGTGGACAGGGAACATTCAACTAGACAGTGAAAATATCAGAGGTGGTGTAAAGGTACTTGGGAGGGCAGACTGGGGCTAGGAGAAATTCTAATAAATCTGTGGTTATTCTAATGTCACGGGAAATGGTGAATTCATCACCTTCCCTATGAGGATAATATTTAGAGCATGGCAGGCTGTCTCTGTCTGAGGCTTGCCAGGGGATTCTATAAGGTGAGCACGGCCTTGGTGACATATGGGGACAAACCTGACATCGAGTGTTCTGTTTTGAGTCATCATTTATCCTTCTAAAGGCCCAAGAACTTATATTTTATCATCGATTCCTACCGCCCCCTCCCCCCGCCCGCATAATGTTCCTCACAATTTAATAAGTTATAAAAAGCTTTTCCCCGCCTTAGCTGGGTTAGCCGCATTATTCTCCCTTACTGGGATGTTCTGCCCCGAACTCTCGGTGTGCCTGCATCTTTCTTATTCTTCCAACATCAGCTTAAATAAGATGTTCCCAGGAAGGGTTTCCTTGACCATTGTATCTAGGTGGATTCTCCATTGTTCTCTAATACGTTGCCTCATCTTTTATTTTGAAAGAACTATGTATTAGTTTGCAACAGCTGCTGTAACAAAGTACCACGGAGTGGCTTAAACAGCAGAAATTTATCTTCTCACAATTCTGGAGGCTAGAAGTCCCCAAATCACAGAGCTGGCAGGGTTGGTGCCTTTTGAGGGTTGTGAAGGAAGGCTCTGCTCCATGTCCCTCTCCTAGTTTCTGATGGTTTGCTGGCAATCTTTGGTATTCCTTGGCTTGTAGATGCTTCACTCCAATTTCTCTTTATCTTTACCTGACATTCTATCTGTTTATTTTCTTGTCTCTCTTACTGTGATGTGGGCATCCTGGGCAAGGAATTTATCTATTTCTTTGCCTACTGAAAACTGAGTGCTTGCCTCATTTCTATTAGCTAGTCTTTTATTGTTATTTATTTGTAAGCTTTCTTAATAAACTCTAGAACATAATGCGTAGTTGGTTATATGAATTTTAATATTTTCCCAAGTCTATGACTTGTTTTTTAACTTTTACTTGAGATGACTTTTCTACACACATTGAACTTATTTTAATTTGTCATTTTTTTTTTTTAGAATTAATTTTCTATTTTATTTTAGATTTTCCACCCATGCTCATTTTTGATTGCCAACAGTTCTTCTTTCTTACTATTAGTATCTGGTTTCAGCTTCAAAGTTATATCAGCTATAAATATGAATTGGAAGTGTTCTTTCCTGTTCTAGAATAGTTTAATGGTGCAATTATTGAATATATAGTTAAACTTTCCTGAAATACTGCATTGGTATGTGTAGAAGGGATTAGGGATGGGGACTTTAGGGAAGGGGTTAGGGAAAGAGATTTTAAAATATTAATTCTATTTTCTTTAGTGGTTAAGATCTTTTATGGGTATTAGGTATTTTTAATGATTATTCACTTTTTCTATTTTTTTCCTTGAATCATTTGATTATATTTTTAAGACATTAGTCATATAAACTAATGTAGAAACTTTAAAAAGTTTTCTTTGGTTATTAAATTACTCTAATTAAATTGGTTAGCATGACTCCAAGTTTTTAACATTTATTGAAATTTATGTTTAGTGCGTGGACAATTTTGTAAATACATGTGTGTCTTTAAAGAGAATACCTGTTGCCTAAATTTGGGTGTGGGGTTCAGTATGTGTCCATTTTGTCAAGCTTGCTAATTATTATTATTTTTTAACATCTACAGCACCTGGTCTTCCTAGGTGGTCTCCCATCCAAGTACTAACCAGGCCTGACCCTGCTTAGCTTCCGAGATCAGACAAGATTGGGCACGTTCAGGGTGGCATGGCCATAGACTCTCTTAAATGTTTAAAAATTTTTTGCTCAGTAATTTTCTTTTATTCCAGTTTTTTTTCCAACTGGTTTAATTTCTTAACTAATTGTTTTAGTGGGAGCTTCTTAGTAGTTCTTTCAGTCTTTGTCTGAAACATCTATTTTGTCCTCATTCTTAAATGCTACTTTAGCTGGAAATATATACTTTGAGGTTAAAAGTTATTTTTCTATGCCATTTTCTTTTGTCTTCTATTTTTACAATGAGAAGTCTGTCAGTTTATTTCGTTGCAAATAATATATATATATATATACACACACACATATATACACACACATATACACAAATACACATACACATATATACATATATATACATTTACATGTAAAACACTTTTTTGAGATTTTTTATCTGCCTATTATTCTGCAGTTTTACTCAGGACAGACATCAATCTCTGAATCTCATTATAGTTAATCTGAGACATCAGAACAATAGTTTGATTGGTCTCACTCTCATTTGTCCTTTCTCTCCTGTCTTTCTCTCAGTCTTTCCCCCATGTCTCTATTTTAGCCCTATTGTCTTTAGCTCATTAGCTCACTGCTCTATTTTTGGGGTAATTTCTTCATAACTAGATTCCTGTTCACCACTTCTCTATTCCCTGTGGTATCTATGTAACACATCAATTAATTTTAAGAATTATTGACTGTGGTTTTCTTTTTTATTCCTGAAGTTCTATTTAGTTCTTTTCCTATCTACCTGGTTATTTTTGATAGACTCTTTTTTAATACTTTCAATTCCTTTTATGTTTTCATTATTTATATTTTATAACCTTTGCCAGTTCTATTATCTGAAGATCTTATTGTTTAATTCTGTTTGTTGTGTTAATAAACCTTTATTCTTGATACTTATTTTTTAGCTTTATCGTTCTGAATATCGAAGGATATTTTCTTCAAGAAGTTTTATAGTTTTAGCTTTAACATTAAATTTGGTATGAGTTCATTATTTTCAAGTTCATTTTTCAAGGTTCATTGTTTTTCCCATATGGATAGCCACTTATTTAAGCACTGTTTGTTGAAAAGAATATCTATTCCTTGTTGAATTAATCACCTTGGCTGCTTTGTCAAAAACCAATTGATCATATATGTGTGTCTATTTCTGATGTCTCTACTCTGTTCTATTGATCTATATGTCCATAAGTATGTCAATACTACACTATTTTGACTACAATGGTTTTATAGTAAATTCTTAAAATCAGGCAGTACAAGTTCTTCAACTTTATTCTTCATTTTTAATAGTTTCTTTGGCTATATTAGCTCTTTGCATTTCCATATACATTTTAGAATCATCTTTTTAATTTCTACAATAAAAGCTACTTGGATTTTCATTGAGATTGTGTGAAATCCATAGAGAAAATTCAATAGAATTGCTATCTTAACAACATTGAGTTTTCTCAATTTGTGAATTTAACACATCTATTTATTTAGATTTTTAATAATTTCTCTCAGCAGAGCGTTTAGGTACATATTTGGTTTAATGGTTTTTTTAAAGTGCTTGTAAACTGTATTTTAAATTTTGTATTGAATTTTTTTTAGTTTGTAAAAATACAAATGATTTTTATATATTTATCCTAAGTTTTCTAAGTTTACTTATCGTTCCAGTAGCTTTTTTGAGGATTTTTCATATACATAATCATGTTTTCTATGAATAATTAATAATGCTCATCTTCGTTCCTTTCTAGGTAATGCATCTTTTTTCATTGAAGTTGTAGTCCTTTGAAGTTCCTGGTTTTATATAGGCAGCTTAATTTAAAGTTCCTCAAATAATCGAGGCCTCAAGATCTTGGCTCTGGCACAATAGTGGGTATTATAAAATTAAGTTCTTATGTTATAGAGCCTATCAGTCCCATCAGCCACCCCAAAATTCACTTCAGACACTCAGAGTAACAATATCCATGATTTCTCTCTTTTTCTGTTCCTTTTTTGTTTTTTACTTTTTGGGGTTTTCTTTACTCTCTTGGGTGCTTAGCTCAAAAGGATATTTGCTATATTTTCACTTCTTTGGTGACTGTCAGAGGATGCAGTCAAATTGTCTTATAAGACTTTTAGTTTATCTAATCAGCTATAATGTCAGAAATGAAAACAAACATTATGTTAAACAATTTTTTTCATGTAGCTGTATAGCTTTAATTAATATTTTTAATGGCTTTATAAAGTCCCCCAAATTGATCTAATTTACCTCACTTGTCTCCACTATTTGACATGGAAGGTATGTGCATAATTTTGACCATTATAACTAGTTTCATTAAAAGTATTTAATACAATGAATTTTTCTTTCTTTCTTTTTTTTTTTTTGAGTAACCTCTCTGAGAAGCAGAATTTTGGGGCTGAAGCCCATGAACCTGCTTAAGATTCTCATCTAGTTTCTACAAAACTTTCTTGCTTCTGTATCTCGCAGTCTCATGAATAAACCTAAAAGGGGATTTAGACAGAATACCAGCTGCATATTGGTTTTCCCGTTTTCTTTATTTTATGAATAATAAAGGGCATTAAACTAATTCCTGGGAAAAATAGTAGCTTTTAGTGGCCTAGAGATACAACCAACACAAACAAGAGGTACTTTAAAAAGCCTCTCAGCAGTGACATTACAGAAATACAGCAGCTGTTTATTTGCATTCCTGTGATGCCACGAAGGGGTTTTCCAGTGAACACCAGCAGTTCCCACTTTGTGGCAGGAGATTCTAATGTAAAACGGTTCACTAAAAAGTACCCTGTGTCACACTGTGTATTGAAAGTATTTATTTCAAACTGTCTGCATTTTGTTTTGGTTTCTGACTAGCACTCGGGCACACTCTCAAATGTGTATTCTCACCTACAAAGCTCAGCAGCAGAACATCAGTAGGTACGACTGCTTGCCAGGTGAGAAGCATGCCAGAAAAGGTGACGTGTCTTCTCTGAGTATCTTTGCACAGTGCTCTCCACTCCGTGTGAGCGAGCACTAGCCTGGGTGTCAGGATGTTCCTAGTCCCACCTTGTAACATTTCCGGAGGCTAAATATAGCATGCCAACTAGCTTTATGCATTTTCACATAGGTTAACTGATTCTTTAGGACTTTTCTTCACTCTTTTGTTTATGCCACTATTGTATTTCTTAATAAGTCATGTGGCTATTTATCCTTTTTATGTTTCTCTGTAAGATGCTTGAGGTAAAAAAAAGAAAAACTGTCCTATGTGTCCTCCACATTCCCAGGACCCAGCATATATCTAGTATGTACGAGTTGCTCAGAAAATAATTGTTGAACGAATATAAGATTTCTAATATAAAATTCATTTTACTAATGACATTTATTTCCTGCTAATGTTATTTGTATGTCAGGAGTTAGTAGCACACATTTTTATATATTTTTAAATCTTTCATTTTTTTTATACTCTTCCCAGATATACTCAAGCAATTCACTCCCTAATTTTTTGCCACTCACTGTGTGTTTATGTAGACATTGTGACAATTGACATGGGACTTAGAAGTGGAGTGCTCAAAACATGTTTGCTGAATAAATATATGTTTTCTGCATGTGGCAAATTGTAATCATGACACTAGATCAAATAAGCCTAAGGTTTTTTCAAGCTTTGAAAACCTGTGCTTTGTTTTTCTCAAATGTGCTTCTGGCTGCAGATTAATCTAAGTGTTCTTTTGTACTTGTATTGATTGCTATCCACAGAGAAAACAGTGTTGACTATGTGTAATCCAAATTCGTTAGGAATTGAACCAAATTTCTATATGTGAAACTCTCTGCTCTGGGGTTGTTTTCTTAGCTCAGAGATGCCTTGTATTCCCTTTATCTGCAGTGCAGTATTCTGCTGCATATTCTACAACTGATGTCAATGAAAGCTGCAGAGGAGAAATGAGGACAGCATATAGAATGGGATCCAGATGGATGACTGAAAAGTGGAAATTTACCCCAGGTTGGCCTGGCCTTCAATCTCTGACTCTCATCCTAGTCCATCTGACAGATCAGAACAGCAGCTTTGGTTAGTTTTCTTCTCATTCTCTCTCTCTTTCTCATTATCTCTCACACATATACATACATATTCACAGCGGAAAGAATGGTGCAGTAGCTAAAGACAGACTTTGAAACTGGGTAGACGTAGTTTAAATCTCAGCACTGCCACTTATTTTTTTCATTTGCTTTGTGACTTTAAATGAATTATTTTTTAAATTTCATTGGGACCACGGTTCTTTATCTGTTCAGTGAAGGTAATATTTTCTTAGTCTGTTGTCGGGCAAAACAAATGAGATGATTCAGGTAAACTTTTTAAACCAGAGCTGGCATATAATAAGCTCCCAATTAATGGTGATTTATCTAGCATACAGTGTCTGTTGTTTAACTGCACAGTTCTCTTCTGATACTGTATAATAAATAAGATTACTCACATTTCCCACTTTTTTCATCTGGTAGGATATACTCTCCCTGACCAAGCCTTAAATAAGCAGGAGACTTCCCTCAGCTACGAATTCAGAAGACAGCAAGAACATCATACTCCACTAACAGGGAACTGCAGATGAGAATCCCAAAAGAAAAAAAAAAAAGTTATAGAAAGGCCAAACAAGTTCAACAGAGCTCAGGCATTTGAAGTTCTCATTACTGACTTATGGGGGAGCTCCTCAGGCCCTCTTTTAAAGTCGGCTTATTTTTAGTTTATAAACAATTCCAACAAGCATGGAGATCCCTCATCTCTAAGGGGGAATGGCCTATCTGGACGAGGAGACTCAGAGATTAGCAGAAAAGGGCAACTCATGGTGATAAGTTTTGAAAGCGTAACCATAAGGGAAGAGATAGAAGAAACAGAAACAATGAGATTGATTGTTAAAGGAACAAAATTATTTAAAGCAACATTTCCTAAAATGCGTTTTGTTCATAGGATGCCAGCGTGTAACGGGAATGAAAGAGTTCCTTGATAGATAGATAAGGTAAGATAAATAGATCGCTCTTTGGCATGGCTCCTCAAAGTTTTTAACATACTGAAGTACATTCTAAATTTCTAAGAGAGGAGGACGTGTGAGTACAGTGCACGGGGGCTTCCAGATCTAATTTGACAGAAGCTTTTTTTTTTAATGAAATATTAATGGCATTAGTACTCCATAGACTCTACTTTGGGTTACTCTGATCTCGTGCCTTGATGCCAAAAGTCAAATAGCCCAACATTTGTCAACAAGTAATCAGGGAATCCAAGCAGTATAGTGATAATAGTCAGAATGATGTCCCAGAGTGATGTGAAAAGATTGCATTGTGTTTGATGTCATCTTTTAACAGAAGTAAACACCTCCTAACCAGCTATTTTAGGAATTCGATCTTAAAATTACTCATAAAGCTATGCATACCTTTATAAGATTGTTCACAGGTACTTTATAATATAAAAACACTTACTGGCTAATTGTCTATTAGTAAGAAATAGCTTGGATAAATGATGGTTCAGCCAACATGATGAAACATACAAGTGTTCAAAAGAATGTGGTAACTATACAGGGAAATAGATACTCAACGCAGTGTTGGGAAAAAGAAGGGAATCAGCAGAAAGGGATGAGCTATACTAGGAGAGAAGAATTCCACAACTTCTTTCATCACTGAGGGCATGGCAGAAGGAGACCCGCCATAGATGGAGAAACAAGCCTAACACATAACAATCTTATCAAGGCCAGGTGTGGGCTGAGCAAATCCAAACGATAGTAAGAATGCATTCACCTGCCAACTCTTTTCCACAGCACCTTTACCAAGTCCCCAGGGTTAGAGTGGCACGATCTGTGGTAGGTCAGCAGATTGAGAGAGATTTCCTCTAAGGAGCATGGGCCTTCACCAAATATAAGGCATTGGTCTTCTGAAGGCTGGTGGCAGGGTAGTATAAGTGGGGAGATGTTATAAGGCACAGAAAACTAAAAAAGCTGATGGCTATATTGTACAGGAGAGATCTTCCACAATCTGGAGATCTGGCCACTTTATTGTAGTGTACAGGGGATCTCCAGCCCTGATGAAGGCAAAACTCTGACCCTTCCCTAAAATTTGATGAAGCGAATGGTGAACTGAATCAAACTCAAGCTACAACAAATCCCCGATCCAACTCACTTATAGAATAGATGATTCGATTGACTCAATTTCCCATATCAGCAGTCTGAAAGAGCTCTTTTCAAGGAGTTAATGCTTATTTCATTCTATGATTCTTTCTGTAATGTCCAGCAAAAATTATAAGACAAGCAAAGAAGCAGGGAAAGATGATTCCTAATCAAGAAAAAAGTCGTCAATAGAAACAGTTCTCATGTTAAAATTAGAAGATAAAAACTTTAAAATAACTATAATAAATATTACAGAATCTACTGGAGGAAATTGGACAATTTACAAAGAAATGGAGTATTTAACCAAAAATGAAAACTAAAATCATAGTTTTACTTTGTGTAATTTTGTATCATTTACACTTTGGCAGTGAGAAGATGTATTTGAAATCTTAAAAAGTGACTTGAAAGTTTGCAAATGTTTTCATGCAAAATAGTTAAAGTAAATTCAAATATTTTAGAGAGAAACCTCAACCCTATGGAAAGTTTGATATAGAGCTATGAACACACTGAGGTTTACTGAAAGCAACGGTTCTATCGTACTTGGAAGTAGTTGTACAACTGAGGTCTCCAGAAGGACAACTAGACATTGAAATGGTGACCATATCAACAGTGCTTCTCCATGCCTACGTGAGAGAGGTAGACTTCAATACCAGCTGTATGGTTTCAGGAAAAACAGGAGAGAGAGGGAAGCCTTCTTTTCTCTGGGAAGATACTTTTTTGCTCTCATCTTTTCAAGGAGCAACAGCAGATTCTTACGTGCCGTATAGGCACAATTCTGTTACAGAGTACTGGGCATGCTGCTGGGGTGGCCAAGTTCGGTCTTGGGCTGCACATGTGGCAGAAACCAATTAATGCAGGTTTTAAAAGACATATTTGATGAATCTGTACAAAAAGGACGTAGCCCTTTCAGGGAAACAGCCTTTATGAGATCCTATTGGTGGAGATAAACGTGGATGAAATTGAAAAAGTAGAGATGTATCAGTAGGGTGAATTGTGCTTAAAACTTAATGAGATAAAATCCTAATCAGGGGGGTTCATGTGACAATGTGTTTTCTCAGTTTACAACATGCTTCTGGACACTCACAGTTAAGTTCTCATCAAGCAGACAAAGTCATTAGTCACAATCCTTGTGGTATATTTTAAAATATTTTTACATGTTTTCTAGCCCAAACATGATTAAAATTAGTTACCAGAAATTTGTAGCTGCCTAATTCAATACTGGCACTTCTGAGTCCCTTATAAGATTTTATTTTGTGTGTTCTCTAAAAACTGAAAATCAAGGTTTTTCTCAAAAAAAGTGACAGCTGAGATATAGGTTACTAGCTTCATATTAGGTTAATATGAGGTCAGAAGTCCTTTTAAACACATGCTCAGTGCAGAATATCCAAGAGATGTAGAGCTGAAGGAGAGAGAATTCCTCAGCAAAACTTTTCTTCATTCTATAAGAATCCTGTTTCTTACACCTTGGATTAAGGTGCGGCAAAAAATTAATCTGAGCATGAGGGAGAGGAGAGTGAAATTACTGGGTTGAGCTGTCACTTCAAATTCCAAACATTGGCTTAAAAACAGACTGTTGAAGAGCGAGCTGAGATGATGTATAGCTTGTGGTGGTTTTTCTGTTGGAAAGTTAAGCTTTTGCTTATCAGTGACCTGCAGGGGGAAGGGGAGTGGAAAATGACAAGTAGAAATGGCAAGAGGAGCATATGGTCATCTCTCTCTGCTGCCCAAGGTTTTATAAAACATGCTGTTCTCTAGGACCTCCTACCTGTATCAGGAATAAGCTTATGTGCTACATTTGGATCCTGACCCGCTGGCTTGAATCCAGTTTCTTTCTTTCCATGGGGGTTAAGGATGAAGGCAAGCTTGGGCCATACACAGTATTGTGAAGATAAATATTACTACACCATTTTCAACCAAAAAGTCTTTTCCTGATTCCGAACCCTGTCTGTCAAACAGCTATTGTCTACACTATACGTGTTTGAAAAATGTCTAAAAAGCGAGCTGTACTTAGTGTGTTTGACTTCTAGGTATGGATTTTCTTCATGCATTGGAAATATACAGAAAGAACAGGTCCTCCATAGGGTTTCTGATTGCTCCTCTGTAGTCAGATTTGATATTTTTCATTTCTGGTTTCCTAGTTAACATTTCAATTTCAGTGAAAATAGACCAGTAAGAACAACATGGAGATGTAACAGAGAGCCACGTCTGTTTGATTGTTTCATGTAATTTGCAATCTTTTGTGTGGCTTATTCTTGAAGTTTGGTCCTTGAGAGTGGAATGCAAACCATTTCAAAACAGTTGGGAGACTGAACCTTGGATGACCCTCAAAACCTTGCCAATTCATGAATCAATAAAAATTTTAAATTTCTCGGCAACAATAGAACATTTCTCCATTTCTCTAGCCTCCACAGATGCTTATATGTGTTAGACATACCATAGTCAGTCAAGTGCTGAGTGAATAAAATATTTGTGGAATGCCTGCCTTATGCTCAATAATATGCTGGTTATTTGTAGAGGACAAAATGAGATCGAGTTCTTGTACTTCTGCTCTCTCGTCTGGACTCTCTCGTCACATGTACTCTACTGTCCTTTACATTGTTCCTCCAGAGTAATCTTTCTAAAGCCTTCATCACTGCATCATTCTTCACATCCTACGCTTTCTTTATTGCTTATTGAATAATGTTCAAATGCACATGCTGTGTGAAATAGCTGCAAACTATTTTTGCTTCCTCAGCTCTTACCAGCCGAGCAGACAAATTATTTTCCCCCCACAAGATTCCTAGCAAATTCATGGCTTCATATGCTTGCTCACCCTGGCCCCTCTGACTCACTTATTCTTTCCCATGAACTTGTCCCATCCGCATCCTTCAAGGCTGAGAAAAAATGCCACCTCCTCCAAGGATCCTTCCTTCATATTTCATCTCTGTCCATCAGTTCCTTTTTTTGTATTCCGTAGTGCCATTATTGCTTGCAGCTTTTCCTTGAACTATGAGGTTATGTAATAGATTTTCCTCCTGGAGTGATCAAATATTCCCTTGCTCAAGCTACAAATGTTTTTCTATAAATGTATCATTTTTCTTTTTCTTAAAGAGTTTTTCAGTATGATAACTCTTTGAGAAAAATAAAAAAATCATTGTTTGGCTTCTAAGGCACATGGATTCACTGTCTTATCACATACCCAGGCAATCAAAACTCTTTCCACCTCATCAGTCAGTCCATCATGTTTTCTTATCGCTACTGATTACATTTGTCTAACGTTGCAAGTTGTTTGGCTGGTCTAAGAAAGAGCTTTATGGGGTTTTTTTTTTTTTTTTCAACCAGAAAGATCTTTTTAAAGCAGGAATAAAGAATTAGTTATTATAAATGTGGGTGAGGTGGGTCATTTATACTTTGTTACTATTTCTTATATAATACAGAAGATTTAGCTGTTGAAATATTCTTCACAAAACCACGAAAGCTTTGTATTTCTCTTTATTTCCCTTTGGTACCTAGTACAGTGCCATGAACATAGCAAGAGCTTGTTAAACATCTGTTGACTCGAATAGTTTCTGAAGGGGGGAATCCCTGTTAGTGTTTCCCTTCCTAAAATGTTACTATTTTCTTTCATAAAATATGATCAAGGTTTCTCTACCAAGATACTTTTTTTTTTTTTTCAGTGAAATCACAGCAAAAGTAACACATGTTTTATGCTGGCCATTAAAATATCATTTGGTGGTAGTTCTCCCCACTCAAGTTAATAGTCCTTAGCAAAGAAGCCATCCTACAGAAAATACAGGCATTACCTTCAGAGCAGAAATGTAAATAGCTATAATCTGTTTTCTCTCATTTTTTTTTTTTCCAAATACGATACCATCTGGTTCATCCCTTAGCCCTGGAGAACCATTTTTAGAATTATTTCCCCATGATCCATTCTCTATCCTATTCTGATCCTGGAGATGTCCCTGTACTTATCATTAGCTTATCAGGATGCGATAACCATTGCTGTTTATAAAGGTATTTATTACCTCACAGAGAAGTGTGAGCAAAGTTTTCAGAACCAAATTCTTCCATGTAGCCACAGATTCTACAGTGTAGCCACAGATTGCAGGCACCACTAGGGATTGAGCTCTCTCTCTCTCACAAACTTTTGCCAGAATTACAAGATTATGCTGCTACTTAGAAGCCCATTCCAATTGCCCTCTCATCTGTCACAAAATCTGAAGCCCCAGGTTACTATGCTATACCTCATCAATTCATGATGCCTCTCTTCTCTGCTTTATGTAGCATGACGCTGGAAAATTGCAATGGACAGCTGGTGTTAGACTTCCATTTTAGGAGTTTTAACATTGTACAGTTTTACTCATGGGTTCGGAATGGACCTTTATTCTGGAATTCTATTAAAATTATACAGGGAATGTAAAAACAAAAACCAAAACAGGTCCACATATACCATCAAAATGAGATGTGGATGAACCTCCAAATTATGATATGGAAAGATCCTAGAGAAAAATTTCAATAGGCAAGGCTGTCACCTGTTTGTCAGGCAGTCAGCCATTTGCATCTTCAATGTCAGATATCTTTCCAGTTCTATTCTCTATTTGAAAGCCTCAATATACTCGACCTAGATTTTAAAATTTTTAAATTTTAGCCTGAGAGCATTTTAAAGATGCCAAAAAACCCAGAAATATGTTCTTTAGTTGAAAGGACCATTCAAATATTTTTTTGGCCTTCAGAATCTACCTGTGACATATTAATAACGGCAAGTGGTGATACATGATTTGAAGAAAAATAATGTAGCCTAAGGGGATAAGGGTTGATCTAGTGGTGATCTTTTAAATATGGGAGTCAGGGACTCTTCTGAAGATGAGATAAAATTTGAACTCAGACTTGAATGAAGTAAAGGAATGAATAGTGTAAAACTTTGGCAGAAGATATTCAGATAGAGAAAACCCAACTGCAAAGGTCTTGAGATGGGAACATGTTTGAGAAAGACCAAGAAGGTCATGTTGCTGGAATTCAGTGAGTGAGTGGAGAGTTATGGGAAAAAACTTCAGAGAAATAGAAAACAGGTTGTGGGAGAACTTGTGGGCCATAGTAAGGATATTGCATTTTATTCTGAGATGGAAGAACCATTGAAAGTTTTGAGATAGTAAATTTTAAGACTAAGGGAATCAAGGATGCTATTAATACAAAGCTAAACCTTATGACAAAAAACTTCACAAATAGTCAAATGGAAAAAAAAAAAAGGCACACCAGAGAAAGAAACAATATTACACTCACAGAAGTTACAACATAAGATGATAGACTTGCACCAAACTTAATCACGTCAATCAACACAAATGAGCTTAACTCATCTACTAAAATAAAATGATTTTCAAATAGATTCATTAATAAAAATTCAAACTCGATATTATATATGAGACATATCTAAAATGCAATGATTCTAAAAGGCTAAAAATAAAAAAATGTGCAGATTTACTGGGCAAATGAAAACAGAAAGATAGTAAGAATTGAGGGGGAGAACAGTGTCCTTAAACCACACATTAGACCAGATGGTCATAGCAGACACTTACAGAATATTCTAGCAGCAGCAGAATACACATTCTTCTCAAGTGAACATGGCACATTCTCCAGGATACATCATGTATTAGGCCACAAAACAAGTCTGAGTAAGTTTAAGACTGAAATCATATCAAGCATCTTTTCTAATTACAATGGTGTGAAACTAGAAATCAATTACGAAAAGAAAACTGGAAAAATCACAAACATGGAGATTAAACAACATACTCCTAAACAATAAAATGGGTCAAAGAAGAAATCAAAAGAGAAATCAATAAGTTTCAGAAAAATCAAAACAAAACATGTGAGAATTTATGGAATGCCTCAAAAGCAGTTCTAAGAGGGCAGTTTATAGTGATAAACACCTACACTAAGAAAAAAAGAAAGATTTCAAATAAACAAATTAACTTTACACCTCAAGGAACTAGACAAAGAAAGGAATAAATTCAGAGTAGAAAAAAATGAAACAGGAATTGAAAAGATATAAATAAGAGCTGTTTTTTTTTTTTTTTTGAGAAGAGCAACAAAATAGACATACCTTTAGGTATTCTTACCAAGAAAAAGTGAGAGGACTCAAATAAAATTAAAAGTGAAAGAAGACGTTACAATAGAAGCCACATGAATACAAATAATAAGAGACTACTATGAACAGTTTTAAGCCAACACACTGGACAACCTAGAAGAAATGAATTTCTAGAAACATACAACCTACCAAGATTGAATCATGGAGAAATAGAAAATCTAAACAAATGGATTATGAGTAAGGAAACTGAATTAGTATCAACAAACCTACCAAGAAACAAAAATCCAGCACCAGATGGCTTCACTGGTGAATTCTACCAAAAGTTGAAAGAAGAGTTATACCAATCCTTCTCAAAACCTTCCAAAAAATAGAAGAGAAGGGAACACTTTCAAATTCATTATATGAAGCCAACATTATTACGCTGATCCCAAACCAGGCAAGGACATCACAAGAAAAGAAAATTACAATACCCCGATGAACGCTGATGCAAAAATCTTCAAAAAACATTGGCAAACTAAATTCAACAGCACATTAAAAGGATCATGCACCATGATCAAGTAGAATCAGATTGGATACTGCTACACTCATTTTTTGTGCCATGTTGACTTTTGCATGTTCTTGCTTTTAATCACAGGCACCCTTGAATGTTTGCAAAGATATGACAGCACGAAAAGGAATGTAGCATAATCTAATGTTGAAACTGTGAACTACCATGAACCCTTACTTTGTTCAGTGTCTGAAGGATGTTGAATATTCTTATGTTTCTTTAAAAATTTTAAATATTTTACAGTGCCCTGGGATACTTTGGCACACAGTTTGGGAACCACAATTGTTGACATCGCATTGAACAAAAAAAGTCAGACAAGGGAATATATTAGTGTGATTCCATTCACATAAAAATTTAAGAACAAGGAAATTTAATCCTTGGTGTTAGTAATTAGGATTGTGAGGAGGGAGAGGTCCATGATTGGGAAGAGGCACATCAGGACCTTCAGGAAAGCTGGTGACATTCTATTTTTCTATCAGGTGATGACTTCTTGACCAAGTGACTGCATGAATGTGTTCACTTTGTTACAATTCATCAAGCTGTATACTGAAGATTAGTCCATTGTGTGTATGTGAATTATATATGAATAAAAATATTTTTAAATAAAGAAAAAAACATTCTAAACAACAAAATATAAGAAATTACACCTTAGGGGTGAAGCCCTTTCTGATACCCAAGTCATATTAGATACTTCTTCCTTTGTCTTCTTTCAGAGCATTGTCCACTATTCTACAATTATGAGCTTATATGCTGGCATCTTTGGCTAGATTGTGAGCTTCTGAAAGATAGGGGACATGTCTCATTTCTCTCTCTTTCTCTAGTGTTTCAAATAAGACAACACAGAAAGTAGTTATTGTCTAAATAAAAAACGATTTTTAAAATAAATGTACTAACAGACTCTGGTAATGTACTAACAGACATTGATTTCTTTTCTCTCTGTCATTCAAATACCCTGAGTAATGGTGTTGTTATCACACATCTGTGGCTTCCTTTTTAAAATTCCCCACTTTTTAATGATTTTCATTTCTAATCTCCAAAGAACACATTTTTATAGAGAAGGAAACATACACACACTTTCCGTTAAGAATTTACTTATGTCTATCATAGAGTTCCAATGCTACTCAAAGTATAGTTCGTGAACCAGCAACAGTCCGTGAACTCTTTTTTGCTGGTTTACAGAAATTGAGACTATGAGTTTAGAAACAGGTACACTGATTTGACCCTACTATGATACCCGAGTACGTGATCAGTAAACCCACCTTGTGTATGACATGAACTAAGTACTAATCGTTCACGGTAGAACTAGTTATTGGTCCAAGAATGAACTGGACAAAAAACTGGTTCTTCTCCATAGATAGTTTTTAAAGCTCTGCCATTGACTATTAGATCTGAACGAGCCCAACCCTATTATTTTAAAATGAGGAAACTGAAACCTTTAGTTCATCCAATTCCTGACTGCCAAGCTAGTGGCCTATATTATGCCAATATAATTACTTATATTGAGGGCATTCGAAGATAAAATCAACATTATTACCGCTACTATTATTAGCCGTAACAATTATAGCTATTATTAATTCCTATTTAATACTTATTAGATAGAACCACATGAAATTGCTATTTATATATGTGAAAATGGTCCACTATCTGTAATTTCATATGGTTCAACTCATATGAAGTACTGAGAAAAAAAGTTGTGTTTTTAAGCTTTAAAAGAGACATCTGGAGCCAGACTACATAATGTTTGGCAAATTAATTATGTTCCCTCTAGGGCCTGTCCCCACATCTATAACCTGGAGGTAAGAGTAGTAGCTACCTCAGAGATTTATTAAGGCTTAAATGATCCTGGCCATTGGAATGGCACCTGGCAGGTAGTGAGTGCCCAGTGAATATTAGCTGTTCTGGTTATTTCCAACATTATCTCCTTAATTAATTCACAGAACAATCTTGTGAAGTAGAAGCATTTTATCCTCAGTTTATAGTTGAGGAGACCAGAGCATAAAGAGATAATAAGACAGTAACGCGAATCCCTTGTCTGTCTGACTTCAAGCACATTTCCTGGATCTTACATAGTAATGTTCAATTAAGTGACAGCTAAATTGAATAGCCTCACTGGGGTGTTTCACCAGAATCACCAATATTTGAGAGGATCTAGTTTCTGGGATGCCTTTATTAGTCACTTATGTAAAGGACAGTGCAAGCTATTTTATATTTTGATTAAGAGATACTGATGTCACCATTTTTTCTTGATTTTAAGGCTCCTGACTGACAAGAATGCTACGAGCAATAAAAAAGTTGCTGGTTACCACCTCTGATTTCATAGCAGTGCAATCTTTTAGTAACCCCTTAGGTATTGCTTTCACTTTCTAAAGGGCCTCCAAACTCCAGAAGCACTGCCCCGGAATGCTGTAAAGGGAAAACAGAACAGGGCACCTGCTAACTAAAACCTGAACTGTTAAACCTGGTCATCGGTTTGTACAGGACCAAAGAAACACCATCTTCTCTTTCTCCTTAAATAGAATAAGTAGTCAAAACATTCCCTTGAGAAGCAACAAGATCTGATTGAATTTTTCTGAATCTTCTATTATTCTATCAAGTTCACTTGACAGCAAAGGACAAGCTGCCTTTCAAATGCTATAAGCAAACACGTAAGCAATTCAGGAGGAAAAACACAGGTTATTAAGTAGGAACAAGTCTCTCGGAATATATTTACACCAACTCATGGAAACTATTGTCCTCAGAAACCTCCGTGACAATCTATTTTCTAGTCTTGGTATTGCTTTAAATTTGACAGATGATAATAAAATACAATGAAATTACCTTTGAGGTCTGAAATGTACATCAGCTTGCACATTCTCATGCCTTGATTTGCTATTTTTCTGACAGAGCTCACCCACTTTCAATATTATTCCTAAACACTCAAGGTTTATGTCTAGGAAATACAGCTTCTTATGCCCACACCATGCTTACATAAAGGTGGGGAATACAGAATTTATTATAAATGTAGTATGTGTCTATCATACGCACTATCTGTATGTGTATAAATACATATTAATTAAGAGCAGGAAGGGCCCTTTGAGACCATTCAGTCTTCTTTATTGTTGTCTTACAAACAAGGACTCTAAAACTCAGCCAAGAACACACAACAGTCTGGCTTCCAAGTAAAGCTTCAGAAATAAGAATGTAGCTAGTACTTGCTACATTCTTATTTCTGAAGCTTTACTATACTCTGAGGATTGTAGCAAGCATTTTTCACACATAAGTTCTCATACCGTTTCTATGATGTTGGTATCATCACTCATGTTTGAGAGATGAGAAAATTGAGGCTAAGGAAAGTAGTAGAGCCAATAAAAGCCACAGATGAACGAAAGCCCTGGAGTCACTTCTCCCCCATGCCAGCACTTCTGAGTGCGCTCACCCCCACATTGCTGGTTTTTGCTATAGCCGCATATCAGTCGTATTGCTCTTTTCTAAAACTTTAAACTGACTCTTGTAAAGATCTATAAGGGAAACTTCTTATTGCCACTTTAATCTAAAACAAATATAATTGCCAGAAATCGAAGGTATTCATAAAAGTAAATGCAAAGAAACCAAAATAACACTAAATAGCTAGACTCTGCTGCTCCCTAAAGACATTGAATTTGCATCCTGCTCTTTTTTTGGGGGAAAAAAAAGGATTAGCAATGGTTAGAGAGGTATTAAAGACCCATTAACATCCAACTGAGACTTAAGGATTGAGAGAGGAGAGGGACAACTTTCACTGTGATTCAGCTGTTTGAAGCCACATCAGCTTGTTACCTAAAGTTGTCTTATCAGATCATTTTAAGTGCTGTCCTGCTATTTCCATCTCGAGCAACACTGCAGTACATAAAGTATCTGGGCAGATTCTCCAGCTCATGGTTTTCTAAGTCCAATGAGCACAAGAACCATGTAGAATCTTGAGAAAAACACATTTTTGAGTCTTCCTGAGTTTCTGCCTCAGCATGTCTGGAGCAAGGTCCGAGGATTTGTATTTCTGAGAAGTTCCTGAGGCATGCCGATGCAGCTGTCTCAGGAGCCACATTTTGAGAGCCACTGCCCTAGGTTGTACTTGGGGAGGAAGGGTAGAGAGCATATGGTGACTTGTATGTAAAAACTTCACCATCAAGCTTGCTAGTAATTGCTTGGACCTGGGATGTTTATTTAATCTGGTAGATGGGGCAAAGGAACACTCAATGTATTCTCTTGTGTTCCTGCGCTGTTTCTTCAACCTAGTGAGTTCAGACTGATACAACATCGCACCAAGGTTGGTGCACCAACCTCGGCTAATGGATGTAAGCACCTCTTCCTAAATAATAGTTTATTTGCAGGTTGCTAGCCATCTGCAAGGCTCAGCAGCAGCCAGTCATCACGAATACCAAAAGCAGAAAATGAGATTTTCTTTTCTTCCTTTAGACATTAAGACATTATAGAACATTAAAAGAATGCCATGACAGTTAACATTCTCTCTCATCTGATTCCAATCAACAGTAATAACTATTAATTATTAAGCCTTCTGTAAGGCAGTCATTGTGCTGTACTAGGCAATTATACACACCTTTTCTTTTTTCCTGCTTTATTGAGATATAATATACAATTAGTTGCTCATATTTACATTGTACCACTCAATGAATTTTTTTCAATTATAGTTGGCATACAACAATATATTAGTTTCGGTTGTATAGCATAGCGATTAGAGATCTATATAACTCACAAAGTGATCAACCCACTAAATGTAGAATGGAACAAGATATTGCCTTGATGGACTTAGAGGGTTTTGTGCTGAATGAAATAAATCAGGTAAAGACAAATATCACATGATTTTATGGACATGTGGAATCTAAAGAATAAACAAAAACAACAACAAAAACAAAAATAAACTCATAGATACAGAGAATATTTTGAGGGCTGCCAGATAGGAGGGGAGTTGGGGGAATGGTGAAAAAGGGTATGGGTTAAGAAGTTACAAATGGATAGTTACAGAATAGACATGGAGGTATAAAGTGTAGCATAAAGAAAATAGTTAACAACGTTGTAATAAATATGTAAGGGGTAAGAGGAGCACATGTTCTTGATGGGAGGATCTGAGAAGCTAAGTAACTTGCCTAATGTCATATAATTACGAAGAAGACAGGGATTTAAATCCAAGTTCAATCCCAATGCCTATTTTTTTTTTTTTTTATCTATGAAGCCATACCATTGCTACTGTTGCTACCTACTTACTCAATCTCTTAATAAAAAAGAATTTCATAGAGAACTAAAAGATGAGAAGGGCTTTAGATGCTTGAATTGCTTAGAAGAAAATTTCAAAAGAATGTCACTGAAAAAGGAGAAATTAGTGATAATCAGCAATGAAGACAGAGCTCCCTAGATTTAAAGAATTTAAGAAGGTCTGGCCAAATATTTGCTTTTAGGAGAATGGGTAAGTGGGTAGAGCCAGTCTCAGAAATCTAACCTGTTTTAGTTTACTTTCGAGTCAAGATTTTTATTCCTTTCTGACACGGCAAGGGCCATTAAGAGAATGAGTGTAGTAGAAGAACCAATACCAGACTGATAGCCATGAGCCTTGGGTTCTGGTTGTTGTGTTGTCTCAGTAACTCAGACTTCAATTCTCTGTGTCCCAGCTTCATTGTCTGTAATCCAGGCAGCTGGACTAGGCTCCCGTCCTCGCTCTGTCTTTGAGAACAGCAGACTCCTTCAACTGGATTTATTAGTACCATATGCCTCAAAACAATAACTTCCATCTTTAAGCATAAGGAGAATATGGTTTGATTGCAAACTCAGCATGTGGGTTTCAACCTTCAGTCTCTCAAGAATCTTTTAATCCATCCATATGTGAGGTTACCCTGCTACATTCTTTGGAAAATATATGGTGACAACTAGAGGACAGATTCTGAACCCTTTGAGGTTCAAATACAACTTAAATCCATATAGATAGAATTTAAGAAATAAATTATCTGATAAATTTTTAAAAAGTCATCAATGGCAATGAAACGACAAATTCAGTAGGTGTTACTAGGAATAATTATAGTAACATCTTGAAAGCAAACAACATCTGTGATATGCCTGATTAATGGCCGCATGTAACAGTGCATCTGTTAATGGAATAACACTCCTCGTACTCTCGGCTGTATGTCTGCAAGACCTGGAAACGGGACGATAGAAGAAGAGCAGGTGCCAGATCAATGACTGGAGGTCAGGGTCCTCCCCAGAACTTTGAATTCCTCTCTGGCTACCCGGACCAGAATTGTGCAGCACAGAGGATAAATGAGATCCGTCAGGTATATGAACTCTTGCAGGCTAAACAACTAGCTGTTCAGGGATTTTAAATAACTGACTTTACACCTTGGGGTTGGAGATGCTTTACCAGCCTAACAGTGTACCACAGTGGGATTGCACTAAAGATACTCAGCAGGGACCTTAGAGGTCTCTAATGCATGAATGGGGCTTTCTCTGGAGTGAGTAGTTAACATTCAGGGAGTAAACATTTTTCTTCAAGTATCAGTTTTCTCCTTTGAACTCAAACAGAAACCAAACTTTCCACCTATAGTTGAAAACTACTACAATGTGCCAGCTTTGGTTTAGAGATGAAATTGAGAAGCCGTATAAAGATCTCACTCTCTTCCTCAAAGCTACAGTTTCTTTATGCTTTGAGAACAAGTCACTAACTGTCTTTTTCCTCAGGCTATGCTGAATGGATGTGGCATACATTATTTGTCATAACACGTACTCAGGTACATTCGGGCTGTGAACTCGATTGCATAAGGTAGAATCTGCCATCAGTTTATCTTAATGAAATCAACTGGAAAAAAAATACAACATTCTGTTACAAAAGGAATGTGGATCTCGCACCCAGCAAGCCAAATGAAATTTCAAACGTGGTATAAAGAAAATAGTTATATTCACGCCTATTAAAACCTTAGAATCAGTGATCATAGGAGGTGATCACTTCCCCATCACACGAGAAGGGTCAGGTTGCTTTTACTTACCCCAGCAAAGCTGATGTCCCTCCTGACCGGGCTCCATTAGAAGCTACAGAAAACAGGGCTTGAGAGTGGCACTATTTCTCTTGTACAGCTTGGCTAAGATACATTTCTCTTTCCTATGGAATTTTTCATTTCTCCGATTATATCTGATGGTATCAAGACAAGGTGTTAAGCTAACATTCCCTTGGAAGGTCAGAGAAGAAGCTAGCCTGGAAAGAAGCACTTGTGATCAGTCAAGGAAAAGGGAAAATCAGCCACCTCACTTGGGCCATGAGAGAAAGAGAATAGCATGACTGTGAGTGTGGGCCCCAGTCCCCGAACAGTGAAGGCAGTGTTCTCGGGGTGGCTGTGTGTTTACACAACGCTATCACTGTTAGACATGGTTCTTGCATAAATTTCTACTTTTTGTGAATCAGTGAGCTGGCGATATCAAAATTCATACACGATTTTCTCCTCTGTACAAGGCACAAAAATGACTTTGTCCATTCACCTTTGGCAATGAATGTAATTACGTGTGAGACAATTATAACCTTGTAGCTCTCCCTGAGGGCTCGGAATAGAAATCAGTTGCTGGGTTTCAAGGGCACTTAAGAAAGAACAAACTCTCTGCAGTGACTGGTGCATGAGTGCTGGTGATGAATTTGCCCTCGAAGCTTCAGAAGTCTCATTTTGCAGTGGTCATAGTTCTCATTGATTACTCTTTGATTATACAAAACCAGGAAAGTGGAACCAATGTACTGTACTTACAGATTATGCAAATGCTTCAAATATACAGAAAATTAGAATTATTTATGGGCTTATTGAGAGCTTCAATTCATTCCATAAAAGGAAATGTTCATGTATAATCCTTCTGCTGAGTTGCCTGTAACTCTGCTAATTGGGGTAAACGTCATGAGCCAGTTGCCATATTGATGGACAGTTACTGGTGGGCCCATAAATAAGAGAGAAGGTAAAACAAGCCCTAAGGTTATTTTGACGGTAGCAAAAGAGGGATGTTATCAAGTTTAGGAATAAAAGGAAGTAGAAAGAAATAAATATAATATTCAACTGCATGAAAATCTTTCCATATGTTCTTGGTTGGTTTCTGGGAGTAATTGTGAACTTCTGAGTACTGCTGGATCCTATCAGACTACTAAGAACAAACACGGACATAGAAAAGATGAAACACCCACAACATCTAAAATCTGAATAGCTGTAGTTATATAAGATACGAGCTAGAAAATTTTAAGAACATGAAATGTACCTAACACTTTGGACAGTCTAGAATTTTTAAAAAGGCGCTTGGCATTTCACAGTTCTCCATCTGCTAAAGAGAAGAATGCTTTGCAAGTCCTTGCTCCTTTTCCTCACTCTTCTCAGAGTCCATGGTGTCTTGGCACAAGTGTGACCTGGACTCACAGATTTGGTTAATCGCAGAACTTTAGGACTGGAAGGCAGAGGTTATTTAGCGCTGCCTCCTTGTGCTGTGGGTGAGGACATTGAAGTTTAGAGATGTTAATGTCTGCTCAAGTCCACAGGAAGTTGGTAGCAGAAACAGGACCACAAACCACATTTCCTCACTGCAAAGACCAATACTCTTTCCCTCACCACTTCCGCAATAAAGAGAGAGGCCCACACAATGTGGGGACAACAGGGTCTAGAATATCTTTTGGGTTGTCATGCTGGCCAATGGCTATGGGGTCCTCAAAGCATAGGCTCATTTTCCAAGTGCTTAGAACCTGTAAATACTAACAGGCATTTGGCAAGTTATTTATATCATGAAGTTGGATTGAATGCCACTGTCTAGCTAATTAGAACCCTAATAGCAAATAACAGGCAAGCAATACTACTGTGTTTGGTTTTTGAGAGGCCATGCTTCTTTTGTTTGGCTGCTGGAAGTTCCTCATAAATCCTGTTGAAAGATCACATGTCACAGAGCTTTTTATAGTTCTCTTTTCCAGGAGTCAACTTTTTTACACTGAAGTGAATTGAGCATTTTGTATGCATTTGCATTTCTCGTTGACTACGTCATGCTTTTCATACAAGATTTTTAGACAGTTTTTCAGGTTTAGCCTTTAATATTCTTGCTGCCTACACTTGCCAATTAAAGAAGCAATTGTTGACAAAGGCTTTTGTCCCCATCTCCCACTGCCAGTGCCATACTACCAGGATGAACTTTGTAAGCTTAAGACCGATATTTACTATAAGCTGTGCAAATTTTACGGGTGGTAATTGCTATAATTTATTGAGCACTTGCTTGATGCCAAGCACTGTTAAGAACTCTATATAATCTGACTCATTTAATTCTCCAATAACCTTAATACACTGACATAATTATTCCCATAAAAAGAAACAAAACAGGGTCATAAAATTCTTTAATCAGATTGAAACATAACAGATAAGATTGTGGGGAAAATCTTATGGTGACTTTGATAAGTCATGCTTATTTGTCTTAATTTTAGTCATGAGAAACGCAAGGGTCTAGATGAATCTAGACGAGCAAAATGATGTCTGATGTACTTGGGATGGAAAGTAACTTGAAGCTCTTTAGCTGGTTAACCAGTTGCAAACAGTGGTATAGGATTAATGAGAAGTATTGAACAAATAAAAATATGAGGACTTAGTAACGTGAGAGATTAGCGATAAAACTAGTTCCCTCAGGACTGAGGCAAGGGATGGACAGCAGGGCAGTTGCTTGGGGCATCAAGCATCTCTGGAAATGTGACATGATGGAACACATTTCATTTACCATGACTATTCTTAGGAAGAATACGGTGTCGGCAGCCTGAGAAGAGGTGAGATACACCCGGAGGGCATGCACGAATACCCCTAGATCAGCGGTTCTCAGCAAGGGATGATTCCCCCTACCCTTAAACACAGCGGTGCTTCTGGCAATATCTGGAGACATCTCTGATTGTCAGGTTGGGCTGGGAATGCTACTGGCATCTAGTGGGTAGAGCCCAGGGATGCTGCTAAACATCCCACATTGCACAGGTCACCCTTCCACCATTAAGAGTTATCTGGCCATAAATGCCAAGAGCGCTAAGGTTGAGAAATCCTACCCTAGATGTTTCCTGAACTCCTGAGGTGATGGGTAAGGATAACTGCAGGCCTGATTCACAGAGTAAGTGAGGTGAGTCTGGTGAGTCTTGTCTACCCTTCTTCAACTTAACCTTGGCTCTTTCTTCAGATAAAATGGAGCCAACTTTTAAAGACAAGCAATTTGAAAGAGTATGAAATCTCAGTCTGGGCCTTCACCAAATAATTTGATTTCTGAAGTGATTTTGGAAAACAAAATAATGATGAGGAACCTTTATTTTAAACGCTATTGAAAGAGAAGGGACAGGTTCAGCTGAAAAACAACAGCAACTAGAGAATATCTAAGTGAATGGTAGCCTCTCGGTCCTTTGTCATCGAGCAATTCATGTGATATTCAGGGTTCCTAAACCAGATGTTTCACAGCGGTAATGATCTGCGGAAATATTTTGTTTGGCTTGCACGGACTTAAATTTTAGATTAGTTGGCAGCACTTAAACATTGGGATGATTCTTATAATAACGTAGGTTTCTTTTTTTGTGTGGAATGGGCCAAAGAACTGACAACCACGCTTACATGTTCCTACAAGTCAGGAGTTGGCTACTGCTGAATAACGGCCACCCACTCTGGACAGGTCACTGGTGCCCCCCGTTCCTCAGCTGGACTGCCTCAGGAGGTCACATCACCTGCCTGGACCCTGCAGCAGTCTTGTTTGCAACTTTGTCTTAAAAGATTATACTTATTACTCCTTTGACTATAGTCTTAAAGGCGACATTATATAATAATAATGTGTTTTGTGATATGATATTTTCGCCTAGATTAATTTTCATCAAATCAATTTTGCACCATCTTTTGGTCATTTTTATTTTCACATTTTGATTTTTCCATGACTTTCTTTCCTCTGACTTTTTTGGTTAGTCAAAGGGTGACTAAACAGTGAAGAATAATTCAGTGTTTACTCACTGGGATAGAGAGTCATCACAATTCTCTTCCTACCCACTTCTTTAGCTTACTAAGTTTTGGTATATAAAACATGAGTAAAAATATCCCCAACAGAAATATTTTGACCATGGTGTAAAGAAACTTGGCAGAGATAACCTACTGGGATCCGCAGAAAATAAATTTCAGAATAAAATACTGAATACTGATGTCGAAAGTATTTATAGACAAAATTAAAATAGGTGTTTTATAGCATCAAGTCATTAGGAGGTCACAAAAGGAGCTTAGGATTCTTTGAATAATTTGTTTAAATCAGTGCATGAAGAGGAACAGATGAGATGGCTTTGATAGTCATAAAGTATGGCCAAGTTTTTACACTGTCTGCTTCATGCTGTGCAACAGAAGACATTTGCAATGATTTATGCCTAATAAAGGATAACTACTGAGGTGTTTGTTATGTTGATAAAGGTAAGGTTATACACTAGTATAGGACAGTGGTTCTCAATCCTTTTGGGATCAGGGTTCCTTTACACTCTTAAAAATTATTTAGGATCCCGAATTTTGTTTATGTGTGTTACATCTACCTATACTTACTGTATTAGAGACAGAACGTTTTAAAATAATTATTCATTTCTTTAAAAATAACATATTCATTACACATTAATATGTGTAACATATTTTTATGAAAATTAACTATTTTTTCAAAACAAAAAATCAGTGAGAATTTTTCTAAAGCTCTTTATTATTTGGATTAGTCAGCTGGATTCTCATGTCTGTTTACTCTGTCATACTATGTAGTTTTATTTGGAGTGTATAGAAAAAAAAATCCAGTTTCATACATAGTTAGAAAAAAGGAGGATTTGAGGACCCCCTGGAAGAGTTTTTGGGGACTGTGATGGTCAGTTTTATGTGTCAACTTGGCTTGGCTACAGTCTCCAGTTGTTTAATCAAGCACTAGTCTAGGTGTTACTGTGAAGGTATTTTGCAGGTGTGATGAAAGTCCATAATCATGAGCTTTAAATAAGAGAGACTATCCTAGATAATCTGGGTGGGCCTGATTCAATCAGTTAAAAGGCCTTAGAAGCAAAGTTGTGTCTTCCCTGAAGAAGAAATGCTATCGGTAGATGGCAGCTGAAGCTTGTGCTTGAGAATTCCAGCCTGCCTGCCTGGTGGCTTGCCCTCACATTTGCCTCACCAGCCTCACAATCACGAATGCCAATTTCCTACCATAAATGTCTTAATATGTTTCTCCCATTGGTCTGTTTCTCTGGTTGAACTTTAATATGGGGACCACCTCCTCCCATGGGTCCTTGAACCACACTTTGAGAATCTCTGGTAAAGAATATGCTTTCTAAAGCCTTTCAGGTCATTTGACTTAGCATAATAATTCTATGGAACCAATAAGGCAGAAATCATCACTTCTATCCTCAGAGAGCATATTTATCAAGTGACGCACAACTGTCAGCATTTCTTAGCCTTGATTCTTAAATTCCTGGTTCTTTTTCCAATGTCCTTTATCCTTTACACATTGTCCTTCCATATAGTTGGAAATGTACTTGAAGATATAAACATTCATACACATAAACATTCATGTGTGCTGAATAAAAACATGCCACAAAGAAATTCCTTGGAAAAAGTATGCGGGACATAAAACATATCTTAGGCACACGTGGTTATCGGACTAGATCTAAGATATGCGTGAAAGCGATACATGAGAACATAGGGCTTGGTTTTATGCTCAAGGAATTTGTAATGTACCTTAAAGAAATAAAATTATTCACTACTGAAGATATGAGATGAGATTTAATAAATAGGACTCTGATTCTTTCCCAGCGCCTCTCTTGGAACTGGGTCATCTTTTTCAGCTATTTCTATTATGGAGCAGATTCCTACTCCAGATCTGATGCCCCCATTAGTCAGAGCATTTATGAAAGACAATCAGCAAGTGGTTAATCATAATGGCCTGTTTGTTGAATGACTGAGGACGCAGAGAATGGGTACAGTACATAAAGGTGAAAAGAAAGAGCAAAAGTGAAGAATTTGGGAGAAATGAGAAAAAAAAACTAAAGAATTAAAAGACAGAATATGACTTTTTAAGGACAATAAAAAGAAAACTGAGCTAGAGAAGAGGGTGTGTGTTAAAGAGCATTCATATAAAAACATATGAAATGTTGCCATTTTATGAATGACTAGCCAAGGAACCTGGTTCAGTGGGAAGAAAAGTCAGAATAGCATCATGGCTAAGAGTATGAACTTTAGTCAGACAGATCTGAGTTTCGATCCTGGTTCCATCACATACTAGCTATGTGATCTTGAATAAATGGCCTAACCTCTTTGAGCCTCAGTTTCCACAATCATGAAATTATGGAGAGTTACTATGAAAATTAAATGAGAAAATGTATGTAAAGTACATCACATAGTGTCTAGCACAGAGTAAATTCAGTAAGTGCTGGCTTTCATAATTATTATTATTACTACTATCATTAATAATCCTAGAGGCAACAAGCAGCCCATGGGAGGTTTTTAATTGGGAAGATGATTTGGGGGCAGATGTCAGTTTGGAAAATACATCTGATGTTAGTTAGAATGAGGCATCAAGGGGGAATACTGGAGTCAGAGCAATCAGTTAGTATAAGCATGAAGAGCTCCTTCCACTGGATCATCACACACACACACACTATAGATGTGACATTGGTGGTTTATTCTAAACAGGATCCAAAGGTCTATCCTGAAGTATAATTGGTAACTATAAGAGAAGCTATAAATTTTTGTAAGCGTACTTAAGTACGTCATCGATCAGATTTAGGGAAGGATTTTAAAAGTTGAAAGTAGCATCTTTCGGAGAATGTCAAACTCCCTGACATAGCTATTAAACTTCCAAGTTCTCTACACTTACATAGCAAATTAACTAGAGGTTTCCAGGAAACTAATTGCTAAGGAGGCACCAGTTTAGGAGGAAAAAAAACCCAACTCTATACAAATCACATAAAGATCTCTGTGTAGCCTAGGATCTCATGAGTTACATATAAAGCTGGATATAAAAGCATCTATAGAACTTACAAATGGTGGCTATTCATTAGTCAGTGAAACCCTCTATTAACATCTGGGTACACTGGAGGTAAATGCAATTAATAACAGGTAGTTGTAACAGAGCCAACTAGGAGAACTCACTTGCCTAACTAGCCTGGTCTTGTTTATTTCTGCATCCAATAAATAATAGTAACATACTTTAAATTTCAAGCACTCTCTTGGCCCTAGTGTGAGGCTTACTCTTTATTTTAGAACATACACGGAACTGGGACTCTTTCCCAGCAGCTTGCCATGTAGGAGAATGTCAATAGGATGAATATCAGGTTTTTCTAAAACGGTACAGTTTTAATAATCTGTACACAATTAAATCCAAAAGGCATGCTGATATCTACATATACTAATTTTGACTTAGTTCAGAAGGTAAATGATAAACAGTACAGAACATTCAGCAAAATTCTGATTTCACTGCTAGTTTAAAGTGGAATTTCTAGTGTTAGAGTCTATTGGCACATATGTGTTTGTGTTTGAGTGTAATAGATGGGAATCCCTTCTTCAAAAGAATTAGACATTTTTATTTTGCTTTTGTGCAGAAGCCATTAATTGTAACAGTTACTATAGGAATACAAAAGGAAAAATAAAGACATCAAGTCAGAGACATCACATAGTGGCTTTATACATGATTTCCTAGTCATCAAATGCAAGTAGTCAAGTTGATTTTCCAAATGGAAAGGATGGATTTTCTCAGAGCCAAACACACACTGTTGTGCAGGCCCTGTGGCTAAGGACACACGTGAGTGAAGTAGCTGCTTGGGATAGAGATGGAGAGAGACCAGGAACAGAGAGATGTGATCTTCATCTAGAAGTAAGCCTTGCCATAGCTAGATGTGAATATGGAATGCTGTGACTTCTAGGTGAGAAATTACTAATTAATAAAGTTAAAGCAATGGAACTTGGAATAAAAACAAGATGAAAAAGGGTCGCATCTTTTATATGATCCTGTATTAGCATAAAGGAGACCAAGACTAAGGGAGATTAAGCAGTTTGCTTGAGGTCACAAGTCAATGTCACTGTCAAGACTATTTTATAACCCCTAATCCTGTGTCATTCTGCCACCCTGCGCTGTCTCAATGAGGTCACTTAATCACTGTATTTCTACCCAATTGTTTTCTGCCCAACTCAAAATTAAGCAAAACGAAAATTTCATTGGCTCACAGAACTGGAAGATCTGGAGATCCAAGTGCTCTAACAATGTCATCAGCCCATTCTTTGCATGTTTGAGATGGGCTTTCTCCACATAGTGGACCAGACGGCCGTCAGTAACTCCAGACACACATACTGACTCAGCCTGAAAGCCTCAATGGAAAGTCTTTCCTGACAGATTTTATTTTGCCAAAGTCCCAGGAAAGCCTCTGATTGGTTCACTTTGGATTGAGTGCTCATCTCCGGACCAATCACCTCTGCCACAGGGATGCACACTCTGATTCACGAGCTCATGTGCACACTCTGTGGCAAGGTCATCTCTTCTAATCTTATGGAATGTATTACTCACAAGAAAAGGGGGTTATCTAATCAGAAGGAAGTCAGGGACTCCAAACAGGCACAAACAACAAATACATATTATAATCATTTTAAAATGTCACCTCATAGAAGACAATAACTAAGAACAGAAACTTACCAAACACAGGAACACAAACTCTGGAATTGGTGTTGTTTTTCTTCTAAATAACTTGTGTCAGTATCTGTAATGACAAATATAAAGAAAAATGTCATTTCTGGAGATGGAAGAAAAAATTGATTCACTGTAGTTTACATCAGGATAACTGCTTTCATACACACTCTTAACATACAAAATAGTTTATATTCTTAGTCAAGAGCGTCTGGCATTTAATGAATGCTCATTACCTTCCTTTGCACATAGAGAGTCTATGAATAACTGTTAGCTTGATTTGAGTCAAGGCCACTGTCACCATCTTTTATCACCACAGACTGTCAGTGCCATTTATGTCATGAAGTCTCAATTAAAAGAGAAACTACTCTAAATTGTTTCATATTTTTGGTTTCCAATGTTAGAGTTTTTTAATGCCACAATTCCCCAAGTGGCTTACCATTGCTCTTTGTGATTTCATAGCACACAATCCCCACCCTAACGCTGCAGTGGGGAGCATGAGTCAGTCTGAGTTCCTTTTTAATTTCGGTTCATATGAAGTTTGGTTATAATGGCTCTGAGAAATTAATCATGGAAATACTGTGGAATATGGCAAAATGAGGTTTCTGCATCTCTTTTGAGGAAAATCAAAGACTTAAATGGAGTCTAAATACTTAGTTAATAAACTGTCACTGTAAGATGAGGCCAAAGAAGTGGTGTCATGGTTAGGAGTCTGGGCTTTTAGATTAAACAGTGCTGAGTTGAAATCCTGATTTCTTACTAGCTGCAAGTTAGCCCTGTTACTTTGCCTCCTTAAGTCTTAGTGACCTCACTTGTACATGGGGACAGGCCCATCGTCAAACCCACAGCTAATGAACGCAGATGTGTGATACTCTTTGAGCTCTAAATAAAGATTAATCATTGTTATGACAGTCATAATAAATTAATTTACATGTGACTAATGAAATAAAGAGCAGAAATAGCACCAGCTGCAGCACCAATAGCATATAATGGGCAACGCACATAAGTTTGTGAAATTGAATGCGGATTTTTATTGTTAGAGATACCTATGTTTTACATTTTCTCCAAGAAACTTCTTTATTTTCTTTACTTCTTTTATTTTCTATATTTTTCTGTATTCTCTATATTTATATGATATTATGTAAATATTTTCTATATTCCTTATTTTCATTGATCTACTTTCTTTTGGATTCTTTCTAATCATAAATACGATTTAACTCCTAATTACAGACTGTTTGTAACATAAGCTGTCGCATTAGTAGTCTCTCCAACTAAAATCGAAGTAACTTTTCTGTAGAAATTATACCTTACGTCTTGTATGTTCTTTACATCACCATCCCAAGCTTTCAGTAAGAAGTCAATGAATACTTGTCGATGAACTGACCAAGGAAGGAACTTCTCTTTCTCCTTCAACCCTTTTAAATCAAACTGGATTGTTGTACATAAATTGGCAGTAGACCCACATACAGTTGCCACAAATATGCAGATTGGAATGAGAACCCCTTTTAGAATGTTCTAAGACTTCTCAAGCTCTCCTTTTGTGCAAGTGTGCCTAAGGCCCGCGAACCCCAAAGTCTTACTCATTCACTCTCAACGAGAGTCCAAATAAGCCTATATTTTATTTCTATTACCTTTAAATGTTCTTTAATTATGAAAGATACAGAAGAAAAGGTAATGAAGGGTATATTTTCTGATAACTTGGGTACCCATGGTTAGGTGTCATCTTTGACGTCATGGTTTGGTCAGAGGCTGGAGCAGAGGTGTCATTCAGTCCCTGAGCATAAACAATGGTATATAAAGCATCACCTGGGACTTTGATCCGAAAGCAGCAGTATCTGGGTACCACAGTGTGACATTTTTAATAAATCTGAGTATTTGAGTCATCCACTAAGATGTTCTCCTGATGCCATTCCTGAATAGCATGGTGGAGGCAACAGTATCAGATGAGCGGGTATCTCAGATTAGGAAGAAGAGCCAGGCACCACACATCTGCTAGAGATGCTTGTGCACCCAAACAGCCTTGGGAAAGACTTTCAAAATGCTTTTAAACATATCTCCAGAATTTCTCTCCATTCGACCACTTCTCAATAGTCAGCAGCCCCTATTTCTTACTGTTATTTCATCGCTTCTTCCATTTGCCATCTCCTTCACCCTGTCATCTGTATATCATGTTAATATGACGGTTTTGTTTGATTTCCAGGGTCTGCCCTAACTTTTGGTGTCCATGCAACGTACAAACACCATCTCTGCAATTATATCAGTAACAACAGACAGAGATTCTCCAACTGTATGTCTATAAGTCCCCCCCAACCCCAATTGTACGTTGTAAATAAGAGCTTTCATATTTTCTAGGTAGGAAAAAAAAACTCTATTCCACAAATTTCAGCTTCTTCTAATTGATCAGTGTGTCCTAAGGTAGGGGGAAGGTATGCAAAAGGGTCTTGGGCAGTGTGAGATAATGTAGGGTTCTACTTAAACATAGTAATAGAACACTGATGTCTATAATGAGATTTTTCTATTTTAGTTTCTTTTTGTATTGATATAATCAAAAGAAGTGGCTATCTCAATTTTGATGCCAATGTGATTTAAAATCTTAGCTCTTTCTAACCTCCTTTGTAAAACGAAGGAAGATACCACAGCTCAGAGTTTTAGGTTGTTTGAGTGGAATGCAATGCTCTTTTAAATTATATTTATTTTATTAATACTTTCTAGTTATGGCAATTAATATAAATATTCTATTTATGGAAGGGACAATTTTTTTTAAAGAATAAATCTGAAACTTAATTTAAAAAATGACAAAATAAGAAAAGGTCATGTAGTTAAGCAAAAATTTGGAAGGCGGCATGCAAATGAGTAAAATTTGGGAACCAGTGAATTCATTCTTTCATTTATTATGAAGGCATTTGCATACAAGAACAAAACATTGCACTAGATGCTCAATAAATGTATTTAGTTATGGGAAAAATTTATATTCTGCACACAAATATGCATGTTTTTGTTGGGAAGAAAGCAAAAACCCAGAAATCCGACAAATCTCTTTTGCTGGAATAGAGCGAGGGCTAAACTCTAATCACCTTTGGAGATGGCGGCACTGTTTCCTCCTTTTGCTTTCATTCTTGAGTTCCCTGTTTTGCATTATGTTTGATCCCACAAGCCACCTCTGATCCTTTTGGGAATAGACGGAGTATATAAAAAGGGAGGTGATTAATCAGTATTTGTTGAATAAATGAATACGTAAGTGAATGAATAAGTAAACAGATGAACCGAGAATTGCAAAGCTCTGATTGTTTTCGGGTCTCTTGTTTTAATAAGGAGACATGATGCAAGGAGCACGCTGTGACTCTAACAAGAAAAGTAGCACCCTGCATGGCCCAGATGGGGAGCATCAAGTCTGAACTGGCAGGAAATTAGAGAAAAAGCAGCTTTTTAGTGAGTGTCTTGTTATCTCCCCAAATGTGTTTGTAGGGCTGCCGGATAACACAGAGTAAACAACAGACCCGGAAAGGACTTTCAGACAAGTCAGAGTGGGTTGGAGCTCATGGTCACCTTGATTAACCTCAGGATTAACAGTATTGATTTCTAATTTATAGGAATCATAAAAACGAAAGTCTTGGTTGTTGGGAGAAAGTTACAAAATCCCATTTGAGTGGGAAGCCAGCCAGAATTAATGAGAGAAAAAATATGACTTATCTTTGTTCTCTGCTCAGGAAGGGCATTAGCATGGTGGTAGTTCTTCTGGGGACAGGAGAAAACCCCTGGTGGCCTTGTGAAAGTTGTTTTCATCCCAATAAATGGAATGATTTATAGATCGTTGGAGAAAATATCAGTGGCGGAGCAGAGAAACAACGAAGTGAATTTAACTCTAGTTTCTGACTCTCTAGCTTTTAGCATTTCTTCCTTTGTAATACAGTAATTTACATAGGTGCCCTCTCTCTCTCTGTCTAAATTGGACTCTCCCAGAAGGCAGGATCTACTTCCTCATTCACTTTTATATTCTCTATGGTACCCATTATTTGAGACACAATAGGTGCTCAGTATATATCGGTTAAATGCATGAATGAAAGTAGAAATTTGAAAATTACTACAGCTGCTATGTAAATTCTTTTCCAGGACTTACCGTGAACCAGACACTACTTTTAGACATGGGGAGAAATTTAAAAAAATCAGTGCAACAGCCTCACATTTCAAGATCTTTATAATTCTGTGTCTCAGATAAGCCATGAACACGAGTACCTTTTATACAACTGAGAACATGAGAAACAAAGTGAGAGGGTTAAGGCAAAGAGATGTGGGTGCACAGAGAGAGAGGGGTCGACTTTAGCTTTGAGGGTTGCTGAGGGTGGGGATCGGGGAAGGAGCATTTGATAGAGGCTTTGAAGGATGAAATTCGACAAGTACGGCTAACTCTGGAGAAGGATGTCCCATGGGATAATTAGAGACAAAATCGGGGGAAATTACACTAAATATTTATTATAAAAAATTATACAAAAACATGAATAGACGAAATCTAGAGCTGGCAAAGAAAAGAGTATAATTGGGGGTATTTTAGAGGGGCTATAAAAATGTCCAGAATGCAGGTATGTAGGGGTATGCATATGCGTGGGTGCGTGTGTGCGTGCGTGTGTGTGTGTGTCTATAGGGAGACAGGGAAAAAAATCGAGGAGGTAAAGACCATCTGGGTACAGATTTCATAGAGCCATTTGAATTTAAGTAGATTATTAAATCATTGAGCAGAAACATGGCACTAAGCTGCTCCGCAGGACCTGGACACAACGGTCAGCTCATCTGACCAACAAGAGTAAGGAAGAGTTATTAATGTTCTCTCCTTCAGGTATCACAGTGCGCTGACCGAAAGACTGATAGCTAACTCAAGGAATGGCCGCCTGCTGGAATTTCATCTCCATCGTAAAAGGGAGACAATGAGAGAGTCCTTCTAAAGCACTAGGCACATTCGTCTTGATTTCAGGTGGCTATATATATATACATATAAAAAGCTTTCATTGAAAATTTGCCATTAAAAGGAATGACCTAAGCATTTGTTTTTCCTTTCCAGCAGGAAATGTATTCCTGAACAATCAAGCAGCCAGGGCTGATGTCAGAAAGCTCTGCTTCTCAAAGGAATGCCAGCTAATAAGGGAGGAATGGGTAAAAGAATTAGAAAAAGCACTGCGCGAGCTCTAATGTGATTGATTGAGGCATGGATTTTCAGTAGGTGGTAAAGCTATTGGTTGAATAGAAATATAAGCAAGTAATGAATAAAACACAAGTGAGATCTCATTGTACCCCTGACCAAAACTCGGCCGTGGCCCTCATTTTACTCTGAGGAAGAGCCCAAGTCCTTACCGGGGACCCCAAGGTCTCACTCAGTCTGCCCCATTACTCCTCTGACCTCGACTTTGCTATGACCTCCTCACTCTTGTCACTTCAGTCACACTGACCTCGTTGCTATTCTCTGGACATACTGATCAAGCACCCTCTGAGTCGACTTTTCACTCACTGTCCCCAAGGTCTGTACTTCTTTTTCCCCAGATATCTGTATGGCCCTTTCCTGACACAAGTCCCTGTTAAAGGTCAACTTCTCAACACCCTATTTGTAAACACACCCCACCCCGCTATCATCCTTGAGCACGCCCAGCCTCTACCACCCTACTCTTTGCTTTTTCCTACTAGGCGCTTATTAACTGCTAACTTATGATATTACTTCTGCTGAGGGGCCGAGATTTTTGTCTTTTGGTCTCTGAAAAAATCCCTGGCACCTAGAGTAGCACCTGGAATGCAGTCGTCACTCAAATATGTGTTTAATGTAGTGAATAAAGGCCGTGGGTGAAGGAGTCTTGTGACTCACACTCGGTAATGGCCCGTGCACTGCCCACGGATGCAGTCGGCACAGGTCGCAAGTGTGGCCTGGCCTCTGTGTACATGAAGCGGCCATCGTGGCTCAGGAGTATGGGCCACGCTACCATGAGTATATGAGAAGTGGCACCTAATTAGAAGGCAAGGGAAATGTATTAATGCTGAGAAATTAATGCGCTTGGGAAAAAGAAAATCAGTGCCTCTGACAAAGGAACCTGTTAGAAAAACATGAGTGCAGTAGAGACCAAGAGAGAGGGAGACACCAAATGCCCGACTTGGCCCTCTGCTTGCGAGATCCAGAAGACTTGCTTCCGAGAAACGTCATTAAGCAGCCAACAGAATTCTCTCAACGCTCAGGCAGCTTCTTGGAATTTCTTCATTTCATGAGCCATTCTAGAAACAATCTGCATGCTGGTGAAAGCATCCCGGAGGAGCTTTCTCCTGGGAGGACAGGGTATTAGGTACCATCTCCTGTCTGGAATCAGGAAGCGGAGGGGAGGAGGCAGAAGCAAGCAGCCTGGTCTCAATGCAGGCTAGGAAGCCATTCCATTTCTCTCCTATAAATTGCTTTGTTTTTCTTTGTTCTTAGGATCATGATTTGTTATGTTTTTCATTCCAGTGGTTCCTCATTCATGAGGCCATGGAATGGGTGTCAGGGGTCTGCAAACCTGTGAGTGCTAGACATTATGTCTAGATTGAATATCAGATTTTCTGATATTCAATAAATACTGTTTTTGAGGTGTAGGTGTTCCTGGGAATAATGAAATATGAATCCTATTAAAAGTGGCATTGAATTCACAGTATAGTTTGTCTTAACACTCATAACACAGTAACCTTTTGTCACAATAGCTTAAATAAATAAATATAAGTTGCTGTTACCACACTAGTAGGAAAAAGTAGGGTGGGGACGAATTACATATTTAGATCACATTCATTGTTCAATTCCTTAATATGATGGAGAACCAGAGAGATGGTGAACAGACAGAGGGCTGGGATACACTTCAGCTCTCTGGCAGCCTAACCCAGTGCTGTCTCAATAACCTGCTACCTTGCCAGATGACTGCAGCCTTCCAACATTCCTCACTAAATGAATATTCACCTACCCTTTGACCTCTGACTGTTTAACCTCTTGCAAGGGCACTCTGAAGCAAGGGGGCAGAGTGCTCAGCTGAGAAGGTCTTATTCTTCAAGGCAAGACCTGCCTTTTGCAGAAAAATCAGCTTCTGGCCACCCACAGGTAGTGCAGTGCACACAGGGGCCTTCGGGAGAGTGAACCCAAGACCAACACTTCTACTCCAGAACCGAACATCTGGCTGCCTTGCCTGCCTCTCCTCTCACCCCAAACCAACCCAGCCTTCGCACTGCAGAATGAGTGGTGTCTTCGAAATCCAAACCCATGAATTGATTCAACAAGCCTCCAGCACCTAGCACATGCTGTGCACTTAGGTCCCATCAATGAGCAGACAGCCTGTTCCCTTTAGGAAGCTCATGTATAAGTCGTGGGAGACACACGGGGAATAAAGACATATCAGAAAGGTATGAGCTATGAGGACAGAAAATGCAAGGCTGGCAATGGAGAGACACAGCGTGCGTGTTTAGGGTGGGGGGTTGCTCTACAGAGCCTTAGTACCCAAATCCTGAATGTGGCCAACAGGGCTCTGTATGATCTGGTCCATGCTGTCTGTCCAGGTTCATATTATACTGGATGTCGTCTCGCATTTACAACCCAGATACATAACCTTTCCTTCCGATCCTGATCGCTACCATGAAATCTGCCACCGGGCCTTTACACATGCTGTTTGCTCCCTTGGCCTCTCCCACTTCAAAGTGCCTTCCTTCCCCTAGCAAATTCCTTCGGAAGATTCTTCCATTGCCACTTCAGGAAAGACTTCCCTGACCCCTCGCTGGCACCATGGAGCCTCTCCTTCAGGGCACTCATCTCGTTCATGATTTACATTCTTGTGATTATTTAATTAGCATCTGTTTCCTCCACTAAGTTGTAAACACCATAAAGACAGAGACCATGTATTGTTACTAGGCTCAGCCTAAAACTTGACATAATAGGTGTCTCATAGATATATATAGAATGAATGAAGATTATCTAGAGATTCTCTTTATGGACTGTCACGGTCTCCTCACCTGGGGATTTCAGGTGCTCCCTTCAGGACTCAACTGAATTTATTGAGGTAAAAGTTACATAAGGTTAACGATTTTAGAGTATGCAGTGACATTTAACGCATTCGCGATGTTGTGCAACCACCACCTTCATCTAGTTTCAACATTTCCTCCGCTCCAAAGGGAAAACCCATTTCTATCAAGCAGTCGCCCCCTTCCCACCTCCCTCCCAGGCCCTGGCAACCACGAAGCTGCCTTCTCCCTCAATGGATTTGCCTGTTCTGAGTATTTAATGTAAATGGAATCACACGATATGTGACCGTTTACGTCGGGCTTCTTGCACTTAATGTGTTTTTGAGATTCATTTTCAATGTAGCATGTATCAGAAATTCATTTTGTTTTATGACAAAATAACGTTCCATTATACAAATACGCCACATATCTGTCCATCATTTGATGGACATTAAGGTTATTTTTAACCCTTTGAGAACTGCAGCTATGATGATCCTTTTACAAATTTCTTAACGTTTTGAGGCCTTTTGTGTATGAAAATAGGTACGGTTTGTACAGTGCCGAGATTTGTTTCTCTTTACCGAACGCCCCATGTTGCCAAAATTGTCCACTTTCCTTGACTTGCAGCTCATGTCACTTTGCCAAGTGGAGAGTAACCTCACACATACTCTGGGTGACCGCTGGGGGCTGTCTCTTTTCCCAGAGTGCCACCAGCCCGAGTTCTTTACCCTCAGTGAGTTTTCTCTATTACCTCTTCCTTTTTATGTGTGTCCTGTTTTCTTTCTAGAAGGCAGTAGCCTCCGCCAAGGCTGGGACACAGTTTTAAATGTGTCCTTGTGGCAGAAAGCTGCGGGAGAGTTTTGACAGCAAGAGATGTTTCCCTTGGCCCTGCTGATTTCCTTAGTTAAGCTAGTCTCGAGGTTTTGTAAACTTCGTAAAATTATTTAACCTCTGAGCCAATTTTCTCATCTAAAATAGGAACAATACTTATTTTTGTAGAGATAAATGAGAAACATAAGTAAAATGTCTGGAGTTGTGCCTGGCAGATAGCATGCTTCCATGTAAAAGAGTCATTTTGTTATTCTGAGCTAAGGTGCCTTAGTATAGAGAGAATCCCTTATTATAATTATTTTCGTGACTATTCGTAATTATTTATTTTAATCAGAAAATTAACATTTCCTTCGCCTGTAACCTTTAGTGAGGAGTTGCCATCTTTAACGAATCGAATGGGCCATTTCTCTGATTGAGACCTTCCTATGGCTTCTCATTGCCTTTACAATAAAACCTAAAGACATTCCAGGTCCTTCACCGACTCTGTGATCTGCCCCTGCCCACTCCTTCAGCTGCGTTCCCAGGCCTTTCTCCGTTTCTTTCATGCTCCAGCCATGCTGGCCTGCTGCTCCCCTGAGGCCCCAATTTCCTTCCTGCCTCGGGTCTTTAGCATCTGCTGATCACCCAGCCTTGTTCCCCAGGCCTCCCCCAACTTTTGGGTAAGAAGGAACTGCTATCGGTTTAGTTAACAGCTTCCATTCAGACAGGCCATTCTTTTTGCTTTTCATGTACAAGGAAAACAAAAACCAATTTTTATCACTGTACGCTTTTTGTCTTCCTTCGTAAATGGTTGGTTGTCTGCCTGGATGTGGTCAGTCCCTCTTTGTAAACTGTGTGCTTCGTGAGTCAAGGAACCTGGTCTGTGCAGCCCTCCCCTGCACGCACAGAGCTGCCTACAGAGGAGCCTCCCCTGCACTGAATGAATGAAGTCCTGATTTCTCCTCAATCCTGGTGCCAAAATCATCTCCAATGAGCCTTGTTTCCAATTCCATAGGGAACTCAGAAGTGATAGTAAGAGCGTTTGCATTTGCAGTAAGGAATCTGATGGGACACAGCTGTCTTTCCAGAAGTGGCTTAGAAGGTAGAGGTAGGAGTCACAGTTTTTAGTGGGGTGTGGCAAAAAATATTGTGAGCCCTCTCTCAGAGAAAAGGGAACGCAGCGATTCGATAACATTGATTTGCCTAATTATTGAAGATAAGATGGAAAGGGAGTACAAATGGCGTCCTGTAAAAGGCTTCTGGGGCTGGGGGTGTGGTGGTGGGATAAACTACACAGGGCCAGGAGAAGCTTGGGGTGATGGGTATATTTGTCAGGTTGTCTGTGATGGTTTCACAGGTGTATGATAGGTCACAACCTTAACTGTGTATTTTAAATATATGCAGGATTGTTGCACAGCAATTATACCTCACTAAAGCTGTTAAAGCAATAACGGAATTATATGGAAAATAACAGCAATTACCACAAGGCAGTTATGGTTTTTCTCTGGCCGGTGAGCTTAGAGTCTGTTTCGGAGAGGAGAGAGAATAGATCCTATTTATTCTACTCTGGGAATTCTGGAATGGAACACCAGTGAGGTCCTTTTTGCAGACATGAGAAAGAACAGCTTGCTTAGGGCTGCTGTCTCCACCCACGCCTCGCCTCTGTGCTCAAGGGGACATCCCTCCCTGGGGAAGCAGAGCTCTCACTGTGCTCTCAGTGGGAAGCTCATAGCCCAGACAAGAAGCAGAAGGCTATGTTGTTGTTATTGTATTTGTTTTTTCCTAAAGCAGCAAGGAGCTCAGACATGCAGACCAGCAGCTCTTGCAGAAAATCTGCCATCACTCGACCTCTCCTCTCCTGAGGCTGCCTCCATCTGGCGGCCTGCCCTCAACTACTGACTAACTTCTAGTCTGCGAAGGCATCTCTTCCCTCAAAGATCTCCTTTTTCCATCTTCCCGTTTCCTCTGCTTACATTTCTCCTTTCTCGTTTCTTCTTGTTCTATTTCCTCTTTCAACATGAAAATAAATTAACATTTGTTGAACACTGTAGGGTCAATCAGGTTCCTTATTTGATTTAATTCTTAAAACCACCACCGGGGACAGCTGCCATCAGTACTGCGATTTTATAGATGAGGCAAATGACGCTGTGACGGTTCAGGGGCTTACGATGCCCTGCCTCTGGCGAAGGCGGAGCCAGGATTTGAACCTGGAACACCTCCAACATCTGAGCGTTTAACTTCCAGACACAATCCCTTTCACAATTTCCCCCAATTTTCTTCTTCTTTTCCCTTTACATAGGTATTAATAATGTGTGTGATGCCTTCATTGGATGAAGTATTATCTGTTTTAAAAAATCATGTGCTGGTATATATTAAACAGCATGGAAAATGACCACTGCATACTGTAAAGCATTAAAAACATTCAATAACTAGATACTCTATGATCGGTATATATGCATACAATAAATTAGAAACATATACGCCAAAACCTGTCGGTGGTCATGTACATCAGGAGATGGGTGAGATTTATATTCTTCCTTTGCTCATCTGTATTTACTTAAATATTTGTGATGGACATGTATTACATCATTGAAAAAAGTATAGAAGCACTCTCTGAAAAGTATAAATCCTTTTGGAGGAGAAGAATATATATATTTTTTCCCCTTATCGTCTTAGATCTTACTAGTGATTGGCAGATCTTCTCTCCCAGGAAAATGACATAATGTGGCTGTTCCAAGATTATAGGAAAATATCAGAGGTGCAAATCAAGATATGTCTAAAGCAAAACTGGGTTCTTAGTTCAGAATGGGGCTTTCTTCCTAAGACTGACCACGGCTAAACTGGAAGAAGGACTCTGTCCTGGGAATGCTCTGTGAACACTGTGGACCTCCACATTCCGCCTTCTACCTAAGATTCCCCACATCTTCCTCACTCCAACTACATTTTCCTCTCCTCTTCTGGGCTTGGCACTTCCATTTATACCTACCTTGTGAAATCTGTTATTATTTGCTTTAGGTAGAAAGTTAATAGAATCAACAGAAACACAGGGGTTTTAATAATTTCGCCTAAAGGCCCTTATGCTTCCCCACTTGGTTGTGGATCAGGATGATGGTAAGACCTACGTTTGTTTTGTTTCTCAGGGTATCCTCAGTAGCTAGGATTCTTTCATTCAGTTAAAAATAGAGTGTCTACTTGGTTCCAAGCACTGGGCTGAGTGCTGAAGGATTTAGTAATGAAAAGGCAAAGTCTTGTCTCTCCCAGTTTATAGAGAAGCAGCAGTCAATAAACTGTCAACAAAACAGTTACACCGGAAAGGAAATACATGAGGTGTATTTCAGCTGGCTCAGCCTTTTCTAGATCCCCCAACAGGTCTTACTCACAGTGAGAGACCAATAAGTTGTTGAACTTGATTCAGACAGTAGGTTACTGAGCTCCTGTTATCAACAAAGCATCATGTTTTACAGATTCCACCTCACTCAATTTTCCCAACAACCATATGATGTAGTCCTTTAAATCAGCGGTCCCCAACCTTTTTGGCACTGGTGCTGCTATGAGAATCTAATGCCTGATGATGAGGTGGAACTGAGGCGGTGATGCTAGCGCTGGGGAGTGGCTACAAATACAGATGAAGCTTCCCTTGCTTGTCCGCCGCTCACCTCCTGCTGGGAGGTGAGCGGCGGACAAGCAAAATGCACCAGCTTTACTAATTCTTGAAGGAGTGAACGTATGAGATCATGTACAAAAGGATTTAATGAAAGAACTAACTAAAAATAAGCACATTATTGTTTACATAGTGGAAATTCAAAGTGAAATGTTTAATAGAAATCTTTTGCTTCTTTTAAGTGAGAGGTGAAATTCTAGAAAAAAGACCAATTTTCATCAGAAAGAGAGACAAGTCTCATTGCTTCAGTAATAACTCAGATACAGGCTAAGAACTCCAAAAATATTCTTGTGGGCTGGAGCGCTGAATAACATTGGCCAGGTGAGCCTTGCATTCTATTTCCTAGCTGGCCTTGTGACTGATTTGCCATGTGACCTTAGAGAAATAAATTCACCACTCTCAACTGACTTCAGGGACCCTAACGATGCCCTCACTGTCATCACTCAGCGACGTGAGGGACCGTGGCAAATGTGTGGGTGGGACAGAAGTTCCCTGTAGATGGAGACATGCTGGGCATTTGAGGAGATAGGGAACGGCAGTGCGGAACGTAGTTTAGAAGGGGGTAAGGAATGCTCTGGGGGTAAGGAATGCAGCTCATGATGGAGAAAGAAAAAAATAATAACAGGGCAAGAACTCAAGGTGACAGAGAAAAAAATGGAGGCCTCTTTTCTTTTCCGAAATAGCCAGATTCCTTGATGACAGTGCCCATTTTCCCCCTATAGGACCTGTCAGAAGACTCTGGTACGTATTAGGTAATTACACAACTGACTGGTTAATAATTTGGAACAGTTTGATAGACGGGAAAGGACATTGTTACTACAAAGACATGTTGACTAATAAGTGACAGAGAAACAAGAACACAGAATCAGATGATTAAAAGAACCCACTGTATAAGCTTCAGAAGTTTGTCACCAGCAATCAGCATGGACACTTTTTGTGTGCAAGAAGGAGGATCAGTCTCCTTTTGATAGGTGCATGTGAGGACAGGCTATCAGTGTCCATGAGAGGCATTATTCAATTCAAAAGAGAAATTGAACCCATCCTACCAACCTAGAACTAAGTAGATCTACTACCTAATAGTAGTAGGTCCCCAAACTAATAACATGAGTAACAATATTTTGTCCCAAAACTAATAACATGAGTAACAATATTAACAGCGGCAGCAAAAAGAGTTTTTTATTTGCCATGTGACATTCTAAAGAAAAAGGATTCTTAAGACAGCATCTCGTCCAAACATTACGTCCAAATCTTATAGACAGGAAGGCTCAGGCTCAGGCTCAGGCCAATTTGCTCACGGCTATTTATGTAGCTTGTTTGTGTCAGACCCAAGGCCAGAACTCGGTCTGCTGACTTGAAGTTTCTCAGTCACTGGACTCAGAGAAGCTCGACCCTTAATGTAGTGAGACTGAGGTGGTGGCAGGCACTGGGCCTTGAAGGTGTCTCACACGAGGTCCTCAGCTTGCCATCCAGAACACACAGAGCACTGTGCTTCCAGCAGGCCTTGGCAGACAGGCCCTCACGGGCTCAAACTCATTTTTTGTCTGCATCGCGTGTGGGCTCCACAGAGCTGCCAAGGGACCAGAACCACAAAACCTATTCTCAGGAAATGGAAAACTTGCAATAACATGAATCTGCTCTTTCCTGTTGCACACAGTGTTAAACACCTAATCATTTGATGGTCCACTGCAAATGACATATTACACGAGCCTTGATGAAAATTTAATTCCCTTTTTGTCTTCCCATACAGCTTTCTGCCAAACAACCCCAGTCATCATTTAAGGAACCTCTGTCACATGCTTGATGAAGTTGCAGCCTGGCTGTGCCCTGCAGGTATCGCAACAGGTGTGCTGGTGCCCGTAAGTCACAGCTCCATAGGCTCCCGAGGTTAGTGGGGCTGCAGCGGGCTCGAGGGGCCATCTCCCTGGACCTGCCTCTTTCCGATTAGTGATGCGGTCAGAGTCTTCCTGGTGATATGTGGAGGACAGAACACTCATGGGGTAGCCTCACCTGGCAGCTGTTACCAAAGGCTTGAAGCACTAAGTGCCTTGGACACCACTCCTGTGCTCTTCCCCAGAACCAGGAAAATTCCCAGTGTTTTTTTTTTTTTTTTTTTTTTTTTACTCTTCAGGGCTTATGTTTAGATACTATAGTAAGTTCTACAAATGGTCATTAATGCCTTAAAGGTTCTGGACTGCCTGGCAGGCTTCCTGCTTCCTACCTGAGCAAGCTATTTAATCTCTTTGAGCCTCATATATTTACTTACATATTAGTAAGACCTACACAATAGAGCTACTGTGGGGAGCTGATGAGGCCACCTACGTGAAATGCTTATGGCAACTCCTGGGACTCAGTCGTTATTCAATACACAGTAGCTTTGCCCATTCTGGGTCTTCACAATCTAGATTTGCAAGATGGGCAGACAGTCCGGACAAGGTAATCACGTTAGCTTCTCTCCTCCTCCCTCCTCCTCTCTTTCTCTCCTCCTCTCCTCCTCTCCTCCTCTCCTCCTCTCCTCCTCATCCTCACTCTCCTCCTCTCCTCTCTCCTCCTCTCCTCCTCTCCTCCTCTCCTCCTCTCTCTCTCTCTCTCTCTCTCTTCTCTCTCTCTCTCTCTCTATATATATATAGATAGATAGATATACATGTGTATATGTGTATATCATATAAGTTAAAATATACATTGCAGCTAATGTGAGTGATACACAAACACATACATATTTTAGCTAATGTGATACCTTGTCAAGCCTGTCTGCCCAACTTGCAATATATATTTTTAGGCAAAATATATATTTTGCCAACATCAGCAAGAGAGTAGGAATGAGCGGGTTCTTGAATTGCATACGATAATGTATCTATAATCTTCTGAAGAGAGGTTGGCGCATAGCAAGCACTCTGCAAATGACAGCTATTATAATCTTAAGAACTTGGGGGCTGTTGGCAGCTCTGGTGCCAACATCAACCACGTGCATATTTCCATAGAGACCTTACACTTCCCGTAGGTCCCACACAAGCCAGTGTGGCTTCGCTTGGTGCCTGACTAAAATGTGAGAAGCATGGAATGACAGCTAGAAGGCGACTCAGAGGATATTGGGACAACTTCTTTCTATTTACAAATGGGGACACTGAGGCCCAGAGAGAGGAGGCGATTCCTTAAGGACATACAATGAGCTAGTAAACAGATGAAATTCAAACACGCTAGAAGAAAAATAAGTTATTGCATGCTAACTCCGCACTGGGTTTTATATCAAGTGCTTACGACAAACCTATAAATTAGTCCCATTTTACAGATAAGTAAGCAGAAGCTTAGAGAGGTCAAGAAACCTGCCTGATGTCAGAGAGCCAGTTTGGTTCCAGAATCTGTTCTTGACTACCAGATTATCCTGTGTACATACATCTTGAGGAGTTATGGACAGAGAGTTAATCCACTAGATGTGTTCCAACATTGGTAAAGAGCCTGAGGGAGAGCCTGGCTTTGCTTTTAAGATTCAGATGGGTCTGGGGTCAATTCCGGCTCTGTCATTTAACAGCTCCGCTGTTGGCTTTGGGCAAGTCACCAAGCTCCTAGGGTGGAGTCCTCGGGGATGAGGTGAGACTGTCTGTGCCCCACAGGGCTGCTGAGATAATTAAACATCTGCATAGCCTAGCGATTAAGACAGCACGTCTGACTTCCAGCTCTACCACTTGAAGCTATGTCATTTGACCTATTTCATAACTTGCCCACATCTTCAATTTCCTCATTTGTAAAACAAGTACACGTACCTTGTATGTGGTGGGGGTTTTGCAATGAGTAAAGAAGATCAGTCAAATAAAGCACTGGCACACAGCCTGAAGCTCAATGAGCACTCCCTAAACATTAACTAGTATTCTTCTTATAATGTATTTAAAGCCCCAACTACAGCATGTAGCACACTGTCGACATTTCGGTAAAATCTGAATATATTAAATGGATGATAAACTGAGCTCTTTTGTAAAATATTAAAAAGCATAAGTGTTTACACTCAGGCATCTTTCTTAAGCCTACTTGTTTTCACTGGAGTGAAAAAAAGTATCTGGGTGAGAGGTGAGGTGGGGAGAGGTTTAAAAAAGAAATGGGATAATTTTATTCACCCAAAGGACTTATAACTCTCGTTGGAGACTTACCTAGTCCTTCTCCCACTTCCTCTGCCCCTCCCTTTTACTGCTATTACCCCGGGGGTAGCTGTTGTCTGGAACTGTACTAGTCTCTGGCTTTTAGATTTAGATTTTAGATTTTGAGTAGCGGAAGCTGGGAAAGGTAGGTTCCGAGGGAACTTAGAATGGATCGGGCACTATGCGAGGCACGTTAACGTTTTAAAATATTCTCCTCCTACATTTCTTGTTAATGTGTGATCATAGAAGTGGGTTGTGCCAAGACCTCTCACTACAAAGGGAGCTTCAAACCACAGAGATCCATCCAGAAGCAGCCTCCGGGGGAATGTCAATCAACCAGTTCACGCTCCACATCAGTGCTACTCAGGTTCTCCCAGGCCAGGAAGGGTTTCTGCAGACCCCCAAGGAGCAATTTTCCTACCTGTCATAAGCACCTTGCAGAGAAGAGCCAGTGGAAGTTCTTCAGGTTCAGACCAGTTGGTATTTCCTCCCTCCTCCCTCTCGTGACAGGATATGGGTTTATGAACATTGACATTAAACCATGGATATTTGCTAGACACTGAGTGTGAGGAGAGCCATACTTCCACGTCCAATTTCTTTGCTTAAATCTACCAAAGGGTATTTAAAAAAAAAAAAAAGGAAAGAAACTGAAGGAACTTCTAGGTTCCTTGCAGGTAGGATTAGCCATGTGCTACAATTTTGCCCAGTGAGATGGAACGAAGGCCTGCTGGTACCACACTCTCCTTGTTCCTCCTGTTGGACACAAAGTGCCCATATTGTGACTAAGAGGTAAGGGGATGGGGAGTCACTGTGCTAAGGAGGCAGAGAGGAAGGTTAGAAAGCGTGGCTCCCTGAGCGCATCTGAGTCCACGCTTTGGCCACCAACTGCTTCCCTCTGCGCTGCTTGTTCTAGCTGCCGTGAGTGGGTCCTTTTGTTTGTATGCGATGTATTCCTGATATAGTGAATGGACATTTATTAATTGTGGCTACTCTGGCTCCATTCCTTCTCTTCTAGCAACAGCCCCAAGACTTCCTTCCAAAGAACTACTTCCTCCCTATATGAAGCCTTGGGAGGAAGGGGACTAGCCCTTTGTTTGCCAAAGGGCAGGCACCAAGACAAATAGTTTCCCGTGCTTTCTACTGTGGAGTCCCTGTTGATTGTCTTACAGTCTGGTTCATTCTTCGGTCTTCGCTTAGATTCTAAAAGTTACCTCAAGTCCTTCCAGTAAATCCCATAATTTCTGAAGTTAGAGCCTGTAACTGCAGCCGGCAGCCCCAGAACCCTCCCTGGTCCTTGCTAATGTACATAACATGATGCTGAATAGCATCTACCTGCAAGGTAACATGCTAAGCTCTTTACATGCTTTATCCCATGTAATTCTTACAAAGCTCCATAAAGCAGGAATAGGTCCATTTCAGAGTTGGAGAAACTGAGGCTCAAAGAGGGTAGGTGGTCTCGCCAATATCATTCAGAAAGAAAGTGGCTATGGCAGAGACAGTGCTCACCAAATATCCATGTGCTGCTCTACATTCCCAGACTTCCTTGCATTGGGGTTGGGCCCTTGTAACTACTGCTGGCCAATAGAGTATGAGCGGCAGTGACATGTGCCACTACTAGGCTGAGGCAGCTGAGAGCTGGCCTGTCTTCTCCATTTCTTGTCATCTGTCTCAGTGACCTTGGAGACATTGGGGGATGGCTTAGCTACAGGTTGAATAATGGTCTCCCAAACCGAACTGTACTGTAATATGAGGGAAAAGCAAATTTTACCCATTAAACCAGAGAGTTCAAGGTCTACCTGTTGTGCATTTAGAGTTAATTATCTTGCCCAATGCATTGATGGGCTGAATTGAAAACATCCTGGTTCACTTGTCTACCTTTTATCTTTTAACAAAACAATACAGAACTAAAGGGGATAGAAAGCATATCTATTAAAAAATGACCCTTTCTGAGCTCTCTGGTACTAGCCTGGGTCTTTTTGGAAGGTATTTCCTTCTGTTTTCTTGCCGAAGGTGTTCTCTCTAGTGCAATAATGACAATCATCACAGAAGGTAATAACTACCTCTCCCCTTTACTGAGTGTTCACTTGCCATTGGCCACTGGATTAGGAAGTGGGAGAGTATGGCTTCAAACCAGGGGAGGTCTGATTTCACAGCCCAGACTCAGGCTTCTAATCTCAGTGTCCCCTAAATGAGGCTGCTCACCTGCTTCCAAAGGACTGGAATCTACTTTTCTGCTCCCTCCTTCCTCTCTCCCACAGAGATCTCATCTCTGGGAGGACCCTGGGGCCAGCCCGGTTTGAGCATTACTTACTCTGTCCTCAGCAGGAAAGCAAGTGGTCTGAAAGGCAGGGAGGCCAGGAGCAGAGAACACCCCTGTTACCTCTCAGCTCTCAGCATGAGGAGATTCTGGTTATCATCACACCAATGATTTTGCTAATTTTATTCCATTCATCCCCATCAAAGGCTCTGCTGAGAAGGGAACAGGCAGTACAGTTTGATGCTTATTATTTTCTTATACTTTTGGCAAAATTCTGGTCAAAATCCAACCTTCTGTCAGGCCTAATGGGCTCCAAGTTCTGACCCCAACTTCATTATATCACACTCACAACTCTCTGCTTTAGGAAAACTGACCCAAATTTAATAGTAATCAAACAGCTATGTACCTGTTACTATGCAAGATTCTGGGGATTGAATAGTGGACGTAACAAAAACAAATATTTTACATGCTCACCTCAAATGGCCTATGTCATGGGGGTTGGACACAGACGCAATCACAATGCAGTGTGACGAGGGATCAGAAGGGGTATGCAGAAGAGGCTTGGGGACCCCAGCAAAGACATTGCAGCCAAAACTATCAGGAAGGCTTCCTCGGGATTATAAAGAGCCAATTTATCTGGCTAAGAACTCAGAAAATTGAGGGAAGAAGTTGAGTAGGATGAGATGCAGAAAATATTGGCCATTTCTTTTGAATTCCTGGTTCCCAAACAAGACATGCAGCTGCTCAGGAATTCTCTGCCCAGATTCTCTGGCAAGGGAAGATTCTGCCACGTTATTGCCCTTTTATATTTGGGGCTTTTATCAACATTCTGGAAGAAGAACTATAACTTATTTAAAAGTAAAGATATCTGTCATCCCCAGCTCTTCGACTTGGTAGAAATTAAAACATGCTTATCATGGGGACAAAGCAGATTTGCTACCAGGTGTCCCCCAAATCTTTTCTGCCTCCGGCTCCCTAAAGTGCCTCTTTCCTCACACAACAGCTAAATCAGGTAGGGGCAGGGATCATCATCTCCTCACCATTGTCTTCTCTTCTATACCTGCACGGTGTCCAGCCCGTGCCCGCACTGCTGTTAGGCTCCTAGCCTGGAAGGACACGCCCAGTCTCTCCTTGGTTTACCCTGATCCAGCCCAGATCAAGCCTCTCCCCCTCCATCCTTTTACACAAAGCCTTCTGGTTGCTTCAACTGGCACCCTTGTTTCCTCCACAGTTTCCTCCCGAGAACATACATTCTGGCATTTCGGAAATATAAAATCCTGAAGAACATTCTAATTATAAATTGTCCTTGCCAGTGTTAAGCTCTTTAAGACAGAAACTGTCTCACTATACTTCCCGTAGACTTCATAATGCTTGGTACAATGAAGGTCACTTAGAAGATAGTGCCCAAATATTAATTGGTTGGGCATACGTGATACAATTCAAGGCATTCATTAGTTTTTGGACCTGCATATTATGTATGGAGGCAGTAGGATAAGAGGCAGACTGATCTAGAACACAAATTTCCCTTGATTCTAACAGATGTTGTGGGGGAAAAAAAAATAAATGTTATGGTGCCAGATATTTGATAGGTACTTTTGTCTATTTTTGTATGCAAAATAATTTTTATGCATATCTTCTCCCAGTTAAAAATGACAATCCTCTGAGGTATGTAGTATTATTTTGATAGATGAAGAAAATAACATGACATTGGAGATGACTCAGATTCAACTGTGATGTCAGAGCCTTGGTCTCATCACACACCACAGACTGCACCACTGGGCTTGCCAAGGGCTGGTCCCTGATGGCACGCATCGCAGGCCCACGTCAGTGTTCCACGAGGCATCAGGGGGCCTGCTGGAGGGATGCGAGTGGCTGTAGCGACCCATCTCTCAATCAGTGTCCCGAGTCCAGGAGCAGGGCCCCCTCTACATGCCGGGTGTCACTGTACTGTTCCCAATTGAACAGTGATAGATGTGCCGGTTTGCAGTCACCCCCCCCCCGCCACCAGGTCTGGTTTCCATCTTGACTATTTCAATATTTTAATAACTCGTTAACTTACACGGCTTAGAATCACTTCTATTTTTGCTTTTGTTTATAAAAACAGCTGAGTGATAAGAATTTACTCATCTCTAGGAAGAAAATAATATATTAGAAAAACAAGAGAAGTCACAGAGAGTGCAGAGAAGTGTCAGTTTCTATCTCGAAGGCCTTCGCTGACCAACACAAGCTGCTGTCTGCTCAGTTAAGCAGAACGACTGTCAGAAAGTGAAGAGATCTCATTTCTAAAACCACAGAATGTTTCGATGACCTTGAAGAAGTCACTTCACCTTTGGGCTTTAGTTCCTGAATTTGTTAAAAGCAGGGACTGGATAAACTAAAATGTAAGCTCATAGCCTAGAAGGCCACATATGATCTGGCCTTCACTCATTTCTCTCCTTTCTGCCCCTCCTTCCTCCTTGTCCGCTGTGCTCCAGTCATGCTCTCCCTCCACTGACCCTGGACAGGCTCGTACCACTGCCTTTGTGTTTGCTCTTCTGTCTGAAAAGCTTTTGCATTCTCTTCCTTTCAAGATGAGAACAGTTCCCTTTTGACACTCATGTTTTAGCTCAGACAGGCTTTCCCTGACTCTCTTAACTGGAGCTGTCCATTACCTTGTTTTATTCATAGTATTCTTCACTTTCTAAAATCTCCCTTATTTATGTGTGCACATTCTCAATCTTTTCTTAAGAGAAGGAGAGCTTCTATTCCAAGCACAAAGTCTGGTACATAGTACATGCTCAGTAAACATCGAGTAGCCACCTGAATAACAACAACAACGATAAGGGTGATGAGTGCTTATATAAGTCTCTACAGTTTTCAAAATACTCTACCAAGTTTAGTCTCATCGAAGCCTTGATATCCTGTAAATTAAGCAAAAATTTTTGTATTCTGCTACCAGAATTTTGTGTGTGAGTGTGTGAGTGTGTGAGAGTGTGTGAGAGTGTGTGAGAGTGTGTGAGTGTGTGTGTGTGTGGAGGGACAATCAATTCAATAATTTTGGTGACTGTTAAAGGGGAAGGGAGAAAACACTACATCGAATGTGTCTATAGTTTGTAAGGCTGAATCTGCTTAAGAAATGTTGATGACAAAGTATGTGCTTTAGAATCAAGGAAATATAACTATTTTAAAAAATGGGGAAGAAATTCTTCCAGCATCCTGAAGCTGGCCAGTGGTAGAGAGTGGCTTTCAGACTGCTTCCTTCTGATGTATTTTGCATTCCAGGTTTAACACTCATGGCTAGCAATATCTCCATTACCCAATTTTTCAAGGCTCAGAGGACAAGGAAGATATAGCTCAAGACTAACTCTTCTGATGCATCTTGAAAACTTTTACAACTCTACAGACATTCTCTCTTATCCCCAACTCCATACACCCCAGATTTATGACAATGACTGAGAGTTAAAAAGGAGAAATTTGAGATTCAATTGATCTGTTAGGAATTGGTGAGAGAAATGATGACTTGAATTAATTGAAATGAATTACAAGAAAGATTGAGGCTTTCCTTCATCAAATGTGACCAGGGTGCTTAAGTACAGAGCTGGTTGGAAGTAGGAGGCTGGACTAGATGCCCTCAAGGTCATTTCCAAACTTAGCACATGGTTTGGGGTGGCCGGAGGAGTGCACATTCTCAGATACACTGAAACTTTACCCCAAACATGTGAGAGTCTGATGCGCTGATGGCCTATGAAATTGGTTAAATGGCTAAGTCTTAAAAAAGCAAACCATGGAAGAGATTCTTCCTTTGGCAGGGCTTAAGACGAAAATGTTTCTCTTCAAGAGGTCAGAAAGGGTTATACCATTAGGGACAAAATACATCTTGATGGACCATCTGACCCAGCCTGGTTTCTTTAGACACAAAATATATGATAATATTATTTCCACTTAACCCATGAGGCCACCGTGACCTGCCTGCCAAATATGAGGCACGGAGATCTCAGCCTAGTGTCTGGGAAATGGTGTGAACACATTCCCGTTAGTGTCACAGTTATTAACCTATTCTAGTCGATAAACTCTTGAATGAACATTACAGGATGTGGAAAGACCCAAGTGGAAACCCAAGGGAAAGCAACCACTGCTGAGGAGCTTGTATCCCAGAGGGGAGCGCGATCACCCCCTTTGGTGCTGAAAGGGACTTTGCATGTACTAGCCAGAGACGGGGACAGGCACGGCAGAGCCCGTGTCCTCGGCATGACAACCACATGACAGTTCTCATGGCGGAGATCTCGATAAAAAAACAATTGTAAGGACCGAGGTAAAATAATAAAGAATAAGGTACCCAAGGAAATATGAAATTTTGTGGGGTGAGGCTGAGCCTCTGTAATTTCTTTGAAAGAGTCGAGATAATATTAAATAATTGTGCTTTCCCTATCTCTTGAGACCCTGAGGATTCCAGGTGGGACAGTTCAGTGAGTCAATCTAAGCTGGAGAGCCATACTTCCCTGCGCTCTCTGTGACCCTAGAGAGTAGGGCGTGCGTAATTTAGCAGGTGGATTCCTCTACTTCTTTGAGAAATGGGTCTTAAGAAAAGGGTGGTACTTCAGGTGAGGGAGAACGGCTATTGACGCCACTGGCTTATTGGGGGCAAGACGACAAGGAGACCGACCCGTGACCCAACTCCAAGGCAACAAACAACCCGATGTTCCTCACACTACAGCTGATCTGCAATTGTAACAGAATTCTCTATTTAGTCGAAACGTTTAGTTCCCCTAGACAAGACAACAATTCTGCTGAGTCTCCAGGTAGACAGACAGATGTTTTCCTCACCTCTCTTGAGCCAGCACCAAGATGGGGATGAGGAGTTCCTAGTCCCAGCCCCAGCTTCTTGCCCTGTGCAGCAGGCCTCTTAACCACCCCATGAAACTCAGTGGGGACTTTCCGCTCTCTGGCGCCCTCCTAAGGTCGACGGAGAAGATGGGGCACTAGAAGGATTCCTTTCTGGACCCTTTTAATTCCTGCCCACCCTCAGAACTCTGTTGGGACATGGAGGAAGAGCTGGCACCAGAGGCGCTTGCCGTGGGACTGAATCTTCATAAACCTAGCTTCGGGAAAATGAGAGCTGCACACACCTAGTGTTTGTATTTGCAAGCTGGCCTCTCTGAGCTCATTATCCCAGCCCATCTATTATCTCCTTTACTTCGATCTCCTTAGACCAAATCTCCCATCCTAATTTGGTAGTGCTACTCATTTCTTTTGTTTCTCCCTAGCTAAAGGCTCTCAAGAAGACGGTGTTGGCAAAAAGCTGAAAAAATGTAAAGAACCTGTATGTTCTGCCTCTTTTGTGTATTCTTTATACTCTTGCACCTTTTATGGGGCTGGAAGCCTCGCACTGACAGTAATGAGTTATTCAGGGCACATAGTGTTACTGGGCCTGGGTGTAATGTAAATGGAATTATTTGCTATGGAAATACCTAGGCCAATCTCTTAACAAATTGCCGTTTTTGAAACGAGGTCCCTTTGGAAGGGGCTTAAATAAATGTATACCTTATTTGAGAGAGTTGCAGCAATTCAAGAGACATATTAGGGTCCTAATATAAATATAGATTGGCTCTGCTCTATTTGTCATAAAATTTAATTAGAAATCATTTATTGAAACCTGTTAATTGCCTGACTGTTCGTTGTTTGATAGGTTAGGTCAAATCACCAATATACTGCTCCAAAAACACCAGCTATGTGCCACTTAAACACCTGTGTATGTATATGTATGTATTTATTTACACATGCATGTATTTATTTATGAAAAAAATTCAGCAGGCTTTTGTGTTTTGCTTGGTTAGGTAAAAAACACAAAAAACATTAAACTAAGCTTTTTTTCCATGTTCAGAACTGTGCTAGACCCCATGGCAAAGAGGCTATAAAACACCACCCTACTCTCCAGACCCCTTCACAAACCAAACTGGAGAATGAAGATTTATCAGCATGAACCAACTAGATGAAAAATGCAAGGCTTTATGCAGCCACGTTACATGCAGCTCAGATACTAATTACACAGCTATTCGAGGACAGAAGTTACCAACACAGGGTGGAGGATGGGGACTTTCTGCAATGTCTATAAAATGTGGGAAGTTGCCCAGAGCTCCCTTTAGAACTTTTAGGACTATGGGGAAATTCCTTTCAGGGTTTGGACCTCGGAAACAGCTGGCCTCTCTTCTGAGAAACAGCATGATGGCCATGATGCTGGCAGTCTAGTCAGAGGTGTTTCGTAAAGCCCAGAAGAGAGTTCTTTTGAGGCTGGGGCCCCAGCACAAGCTGGAGACCAGCTCAGAGATCTGGTGTGGGGTTCTGTAAAGGTCATGGTGCCTGTAAGAGGAAGGAAGCTTCCTAAGTTCAGAACCAAGAGGCCTGGGCTTTCACGCCAGCCTCACAAATAACTCCCTTTTTGAAAAAGTCATTAAATCTTTTTCAAATCACATTTTTATGCCTTTAAAAAAAACTTTTTTTTTTTTTAACTATGACGAAATAATATTCAAGAGAGGGAGGGATGCCTGTTTGGAGCTTGTGCCCCAGAGAGAACCACCTCCCTGGATATCCAGTCAAGGGGACATCACGAAAAGACAGAATGAGGCACCCATCCTTCCCCGCTTTGGTCCAGGGTGCTCCTCCTTTCCAGGACCGCCCCACGTTTTGGAGATGAGACCCTCCTCATTTCCTCAGCTTGCTGCCCTGTGTGTATAGGGGGGAGTCTTCACTTCCCAGGAGAGCCCTTCTGTTACTATAGAAACGGGGGTGGGGGGGTCACCCACTGTACCGGGGAACTTGATAATACTCCCGAAGTACAGGAATTTCCTCATCTCCAGACAAGCAACCTGCAGTCAGAGATTCCCAGAAATGAGCTGAAGTCACAGAGCGCGTAGAGGGGAGGGCAGGGCTGAGATGCTCCTGGTCTGCACTGGGGAGGCATGCGTATGCCCCGAGAACACCAGGCTGGGGACTGGGGATCCTGTGCTCTAGCCTCTGCTTTGCTGCTGCTACAGTATACAACCCTGGGCAAAGCCCGTCCCTGTTTTGGGCCTCAGTCTCTACTGAAGACATTGAGCCCGTTGCTCTCTGAATTGAATGCACAAGATATTCTGGTATCTAGTTTCCCGAGGAAAGGGTCCAAAGCTTGAACAGATTTACAGAAGGAGTCATGGTTCCCCTAAATGTTAGGAACCACTGTTTAATAATGCCGAGCAGTAAAATCGTGACTGTCAACACTTATGTATATTTTTTATGTTTAGCATTATTCTTAGCATCTTATCTATTTAACTTATTTAATCCTCACAATAACTCTTAGGTAGACACTTCTTTACACCCATTTTAGAGATAAAGAAACGGAAGCACAGAGAGGTTAAGGAACTTTGCCAAGGACACACAGTGAGTGGCAGGAGCCAGATTTAAACTCAGGCAGTCTGGCTCCAGAGTCCATTCTCTTTAACCACTATGCTCTTGCTGCTTTCTCATAGACGTGTGAAGCAGGACTGTGCATCCCAGTATTCCAGCTGAAGGTTTAAAGGGCTGGTACGGTTCAGAGGTCATCCAGTTCACTGGCTTCCAAACCCTTGCATACTCTACTGGACCCTGTTTTCTTATGACCTACAGTGCCATGTGTCCTTTAAGGTATGCCGGCACATAAAAGAGACAGATATTTCTCTAAGAAGAGAGTGCACGTCATGGCTATGAGTGTACCTGCATGAGTGTGTGTGCGTGCGCACGTGTGTGAGATGCAGAGGTGAGTGTGTGAGATGAGTGTCTCAAAGGCCTGCTCTCTGCCCTCCAATGTGGCTCCACAACAGCTCTTCTAAACCCTCTAGATCCAGAGCACGGAATGAGGAAATCACTCATACTGTCCTGCCCTTTTGCTTTACAGGGGGTAAGATGAGGCAGAGGGCAAGCAGCTGGGTGTGGGGCTCAAGTTCCAGACCCCAGTGCACTTTTCTCTGTCTGCCTAATCTTCTTGCTGTAACCATAGCCACTGCCTCAACTCACGGCCATGGGGCTGTTACCTGTCAAGGACAAACACACATACGTATCTTCCGAGCCTCCCCCTGAGCTGCCTGGATGTTTGAATGCTTCTAACCTACTAGCTGGCTGGAGTCACCAGCAGGCTTTTTAGGGCAGGACAAATGAAAAAAATGCTTCATCAAGAACATCAATGACAGGAAAACGTCCAGCAACTAGTGGACTAGTGGTGGGGGTGAGGAATCACTTAGGATATGCTTGTATTCATCACCTCAAATCGCACCATTTGTCTGCTTGAGCGGGGTAGCAGGGGCAGGAGGAAGACAGCGGCCCTGCCAGCCCCCAGAACCTGGTGCGGCTCATTCTTCTGGACAGAATGTGTCTGGGGATGTCAGACCTACTTACAAGCCACAACTCTGCTGTCCTCCCTGCCCTGCCTTCCCTTCTGGGTTTGCTGTCATGCCCCTTTGCTGTCTCAGCATTTGGCAGCTGGACCTGGCTGAGTGTTCCAAGCTTCAAGGCCTCCGGAGAGCTCTGGCCTGATTTAAACAGGGAGGGGAGCACTATGGGGCAGGGTGGGGACCAGTAGCCACAAAGCTTCCCAGCAGGTCTCTGGGGCACTGTGATGGGGTGGAGCTTCTATGCATAGCAATTGAGGAACACCCTCCAGGGTGAGGAGGGAAGCTGGGCACTCTCATCTGCCTACTCGCTCTTCACACTCAGGGTTCTAACGAGGGCTGCAGATGACCCACTATTCATTCCAGGCAGCACCTACGGGATGCCAGGCACTTTGCTAGGTGCTGGGGGAAAATGGGTGGAAAGCCAGTCCTCAGGAAGCTGCTAGTATAAAGCGGGAGGCAAAGTTAAGTCGAATAAAAACACAGTTTATAACTGGAATGGCGAATAAGCTTCGGAAAGGAAACATAAGAAGTTAAAATATAGAGCTGGGAGTTTGAGACTAGGGAGTGGGGCAGGGAAGACTTCTGTGTGGTGGTGATCTGATTGCTGAGGGCTGAAGAGTAGGTAAAATGACTAGGAGAAGAGCTGGGAACAGCAGCCAGAGGGAGGGAGCAGCAAGTGCAAAAGCTGAGGCCACGAGGCACATCGATTTCCACTCGCTCTCTGGAAATTTGCCATGAAATATATCAATGACACCTCCCCCCACGCGCATACATGCGCGCGCAAATCCTGTTTACTCATTATTTAATAATATCGCCCACTCTTTACATGTTCTCCTCACTTTCTCAAAGTCTTATAGAGGCAGACACAAACATGGAACAGAGTTAAGCAAAATGAGAGGCCATCTGTAGAACATAATGGGGACACAAGGAAGGGCCGTAATAGCCTAGAAGGTTGGCCAGTTAAGGGAAATCTACTGGAGGAGATAACCCTTGTCTAAGAGTAAGATTTCCTACACAAAGAAAGTGAGGAATAAGATGATCAGGCAGAGGGTATAGCTAAGCAAAAGCTGAAATGTAGCAAACAGCCTACTACTTATATAGGCAACAACCAGCATTTGGGTGTTACTGGGAGACACGTTACAAAGTAGGGGGTGGCAGATTAGGCAAAAACCCCTTGTTTGACATCCTTTCATGTGTTTATTTCTAGGAACATTTATTGAGCATCTGCTACAAACTAGGCCCTGGGGCTATGAAGCTGTGTAAAATCAGACTTGGTCTGTGGCCTGGGAATCAGAATTCACACAAAGCAAGGATTCAACCAAATGAGGAAGACGACACAATAATCAGACAAATGGAAGCTGGAGCGATGAGCAGGAGGTATAGCTAGAAGGCAGACTTTGAGACCCTATTAAGCATGTTGGTCTTCATTCTCAAAGTAGCGAGAAGTGCTCAAGGTTTTTAGTTAGGGCTTTAAACGTGTTCAGATTTGCATTTTGAAAAGGGGAGGGGAGGACGTGTATCCTCTGACTAGGATGCCCTATCCCTCTCCAACTGATATCTGTCAAGGAAACAGAAGGCAACTGTGAAATCGACTCTACAGCATCATGAATCCATGCAGAAATCCTAGCGGCTTCCACTCGCTCTCTGGGCGCTTGGAGTCATCTCAGGTTGCTAGCAAAGACTCGTTCCTGACCGCGTCTAAGGACAGCTGTGATGTCGTGGCAACAGTTGTATTAATATCAGAGTTAGGGATGAGCTGATGGAAAGCTGTTCATCCATGTAATGAGGTCTCAGTTGTACTTTAGAAATGTGTCAGAGGATCTGGTAAGAGACAGCAGAGTTTTCCTGTTTGTTAAGAGATGGGGAGGTGGAACTCAAGTTCTGTGGCTTCAACTGCAGTGTGAGAAATATCACCTGTATGCGACATGCTCAAGGCAGAATAAGCAGTGACACTGAGAGGTGCCCAGGACAAGATGTGGGTGAGGGGGGAAAGGGGAACGGACATAAATATCATAATTATCATCTAATATTGATTGAACACTTAACAATGGATCGACTGTAATCTATACCATCTCATTTAAATATGACAGCTCTACGGGGCAGGCATTAACCCCATCTGACTTGTTGCTCAGAGAGGTGAATTCAAATCCATTTTCCTAACTCTAGGGTCTGATTTTACGATGACCTGACGTTATGCTCCATCCCTGGATAAAAAAAGCCCTGAATTGATACGTGTTTTGGTATAGAATTGTGTAGTCTGTTTTTTATAAAGGGGAAATCTGCTCAAAGTTATTATCTGCTCAAAGGATGTTCTATCCTTTCTACCAAAGTCAAGTGATCTCAGTATTATATGTTTCTGTGTGATACTCATGAGATCTGAGACAGTCAGCCTGGCAGTGCTCCCAAGTGTGGGATATGCAATAATTTTTATGATGCACATGGAGCCACACTGAATAAAACAGAATCACATAGTAATCAAACTGGTCCTATTCCAACCCCTTTCATTTTCCCAGTTACATTAAGTTAGTGATGCTCAGCACCAACTGCCCCATGGAATCAGCTGGGGGGCTCAGGCCCCACCTCAGAGAGTCGGATTTAATTAGTCCTGTGCCGTGCTTCCCACACTTTAATGTCCTGCAAACCACTTTGCAATTTGGGTCAAGTGCAAAGTCTAATTTTATGGGTCTGGGTGGGGCTTGAGATGCTGCGTTTCCAGCCAGGTAAGGCCGTGCTGCTGGCGGCGGGACCTCACTTTGAGCGGCTAGAGTCTCAGGCGCAGCCAAGGTTGAGAGCCACTGCTTTAGGAGGACAGTTTCAGTTTAGTGCTAATTTTTTTTTTTTTTTAGGATTAAAAAATGTCTAATCGGTTATAATGAATCATAGATGCACAGGGAAAGCCAATCAGACAAACAATGGCCCTCCCTCCCCCTGTTTCCAACTGCCGGAAGCCCTTCCCCTCTACACAATCAAACCCTGTCATCCATAGGGACCCTTGCACATACAAGCATAGCCGTGCGTGTGTGTATACAGCCTTTAAAAACCCACGGATGACAGTGTTTTTATCATGCTGTTCAGCATTTTACTTTTTTCACTTAATAATGTATCATGGGGATTGTTTCCTAACTGTATGTAAGGAGCATTGTTTTTCTATGATGGTAAAATATATATAAAGTTTACTATTTTAACCATTTTTTGTCAATGCCATCAAGCACATGCACACTGCTGTGCAACCCTCGTCGTTGCCCCTCTCCAGGACGTCCCCGCCTGGAACTGCATGCCCACGAAATGGTGCCAGCTCATGCTTAACAATCCTTCTCAACGAAGCCGAAGCGGGTCTCAGGGCCAGAGCTCTCCGCAGACAGCAGTGTCGGGCTAGTTCACTCATGGTGCTGTGATCACTGCATTTAATTTTATAGTTATTCTCTGTGATAAGGAACACTAATTTTCCTCTTGAAGTAGTTCATTTTCTAAACAAATCTAATTTCCACTGAAATAACGCTGTCTGCTAAGTAGTAGTGAAAGCTGCCCCTGGCTTTGCCACAAGATGTGAAATTGCCCGTCAGGACTGAAGGACTGAAGCACAGGACCCTCTACCTGTCCTCCTCCTGAGCTCCCAGCTGACTTTTACCTCATACACTAGGTAGTGAAAATGGCCTTTGCTTAGGGCCTCATAACTTATACCCAGAGGCGGCCTCTTCTAAGGGCGGGGTTGTTTTCTCTAAGTCAGACCACACAGCAGCTCTCCCCTGTCATCCTTAGCAGATGGTAAGCAAGACTGAAGACCCAAGTCCCTCATGGGATTTTGTGTCCCCTGATGGAGACAGGGAAACCAACCCCGAGTATTTTCCAAAGTGATGTCAAAGACTGCCCTTCCAGAAAATGATACTTTCCCTGTGATGAGGATCTGGCTTGGGATAAGTCAGAAGAACCAGTGTTCCTCATGAGAGGTTGCATAACAGATCTTGGCTGAAGGCAAGAAGTGAATGTGCTGTGCAGCCCACCATGAAAGGGCTTGGCACCGGGAGCCCACAGACCTGGCATGGAGGTCTGGGCTCACCACCGACCAGCCCTGGGACCTGCAGCAAGTCATGTCACCCTTCCAAGTATCAGGGTTTTTAATACGCGACATGCCGGGGTAATGGTCTGGTGAGGATTAGTGAAGTACATGGAGTATGTAGTTAGCATTGTGCCCAGCACACTGTTAGGGCTCAATAAATGGAAGTCTTATACTTCTGGGCTCTTCATTGGAAGGGAATTAAAGAGTGGAGAAGGATAGGGGCAAAAAGTAGGGTTCAGGGCAAAAAGTGGGGTTCAGGGCACTCAGATGATCAATGCCCAGCTGAGCTGCCACCTGTGACTGAAAGATGTGTGACAGGCCTTCTACTGTGAGCTGTGGCAAGGGAAATGGCATCATTATATGGAGGGAAATGACAAACTCTACACTAAAACAGAGTCCAGACTAACTTAAATCACAGCCGGGCAAAGAAATCCTCTACTGAGAAGATGATAAAAGAAAATGTGTCACCAAATGTAAGAATTCCAATGACCCAACACTTTCTCCTCTGGATTCTTAGTTACTACTGAACAAAACAAACCATCACGTCTGGAAAACAAGTCTGCAATAGACACACACTTTTCCTAGAAGCTAATACACTGATCCAGGGAATAATATTTGAGCCTCTCTTACACACCAGGGAACACTGACACACAAGATGAAGAAGACCCTTGCACTCGTGAGTGTTACAACTGCCGGGGTCCCCTCTAAGCCCCTGACTCCATGGCCCATTCAAGTCCCCCCCCCGCCCCCCGCCCCACCTACCCCCTGCATACAACCTCTGCTGTTCTTTGAGTGTCCTAGAAAGGCAACAATATCTGGTGATTCTTCTGCCACGCAGAGAAGAGGAAATAGATGGCTCTATCTTCAGAGATAAGCACAAGCGTTTGTTTGGAAGATCTCTCAATTGTTAGGAATAAAGAACGTACACTTATCGGTGTCTTCCTGTCGAAGGGAGAGCAGACTGAGCAGAAGGGTTAATGAGCGACGGCCGGGGCACTGGCCACTGCTGCTCTGGTCCTTGACTGAAAGGCTGGCTAATGATGAGGAGCAGTGCAGTCAGACGAGGCCCAGAAAAATGCCCTCTGCACAAGCGGCAAAAGCAGACTGTGTGCAGGAGAGAGAATGTGCGTGATTTTGTGGTAGAAAACAAAGAATTTAACGTTAAACCAACTAGTGCATTATGGTGGTCTGGAGAAGGGATTTTGACATTGAAAGAACTGGGTTCAAATCCTACCTTCACCACTTACTTAATCAAGTGCTTAACCTTACCAACCTTAGTCTCCTAATCTGTAGAGCAATGATCACAGAACTTAAGTCATTAGGTTGGTGGGAGAATTAAGAGAAATGCTGTGCACATAGGTGAGCGAAGTGCCCAGGACACTGCAGAATGTTATTGGTAAACGTTTGCCAAGCTGAACAAAAAGACGACAATGTTACACTACTGTGGGGAAAAAAAAAATACTTTGTGCAAGATCGCATAGGCATTACAGGGTGTGGTATTCAAGATTTAACTAGATTTCTCTGACTCTTTTCTACGTTCCTTCTTGAGAACAGCCCAGTCGCATAAGCACCACTTGCAAGGGACAGCCTTGATATACAGCCACGATTCAGACCACCATTTTCTCTGCTTTTATAAATGACAGAATTCACAGGCCAGTCCTCAGGCTAAGATGCCAATTACTGAATTATCTCACAGCATTAAAAACGTGCTTTATCATCTGTGATCAAATCAGGTTGCCCTTAAACTAGGCTGAAAAGAAAACAAGGGGAAAAAATGGAGAAACGCAAAAGGGTTACTGTTGAAGAGGGTAAGGAATGGACTGAGGGAGACAAACTCCATCGTCACGCTTACCTACTGTGATATTCCTGAACCGAGTGGTTATGACGCGTGGGGGGTGGGGGGTTAGGGGTTGGAGCCGAGCTGAGTAGTTAAGGAGCTCAACTGTGTCTAGGTAAGATGAGGCAAAAGAAAAACAAGCAAGCTCACCACCCAGGCCAGGGCGGGAAGGGCCAAAGAAACTGCAGGAAGCAGGTTTGTTCACATCACCCATGGGGAGACCAGCAGGACAGGTTTTTCCACAGCTAATCAGTAATGTGTAATCAAACCATCTTGGAGGGAGAGGGTGATTCAGGCAGGAGGAGCTTGGGGCAGTGACTACGTATTTAGTTGCACAATTTGGCAAAATGCATAATTTTGCTTTCTTTATGGGGTTTATGTCTTGGTGGGGCCACTTTCAGCTGAGTGCCATTGCCAAGTTTGTGAGCTCCCAAATGTCATCTTCCTCTTCCCTAAAATACGAAAGATAATACTGGAACCTACTTGAGAGTGTTCTTGTGTGAGGATTACATGAACTAATTACATAGACTCACACATAGCAAGTACTCAATAAAAGGAAGCTGTTAACTATTAATTACTGTCATCATTTGAGAAGCACCTCAGAGCCATGCACACTCAGTGCAGGCAGCAGCAGGATGACAGCTTTTCAGGGGTCAGGGTGCCCTTACACAGCATGCTAGGATCCTAGCAGATGTAAGTCTCCACCCAGACGGAGAATGAGCCCGTAAATTAACTCCAATATCATACTTAGGCTAAAAGAGCACAAGAGCTGGCATCTGTCTTTGACCAGCTCAGGACAGACCTCTGGACAATTTCTCCTGGTCATTTATCCGAACACTGATGCTAACTCAAGAGACTTTAGACAGATTTAAGCCAACACAGGATGATGTTATCACAGAGCATAATCCCCATCGGTCAGGTCGGCACTCTGTCTTGGGGGGCAGTCGTACCACTGACTGCTTTTAAGCAGCACACTTAGCCCTCAAGGGCAGTGTGGTTACCTGCCCACAGAATCCTGAACAGAGGAGAAGGTTCTGGCTGGTCTGGTGATATTTGAGACACATAAATCATTTTCAATATGACACTTCGCTCAGCCTAAAGATGACAGGAGGCCAACAAGTACCTCTTGATACACGCATGGCGAGAAAGTATATTGAGTCTTTGAGTAAACCGTCAAACTGAATTCCCAAAGGAATTTGTGTTTCCTTGCGAATTTATTGAGGAAACATGACATGGAAAAGAGAAGGCTCTAAATGAGCAGTCGGAAGCCCAAATCCTGATTCTAACCATGCGATCTGACTCTTCCTCAGCTTCTACATTAATAGGATGGGAATGAGAGAACCTCGTTTATAGAAGGGCTGAGGGAAAAGAATCACCAGCAGCAAATATTTGCGAGAACATTACATACCGAGCACCGTTTCAGCCCTTTATATGTATTCACTTTTACGATGCCCGCAAAACACTAGGAGAAAAGTTCAGCAATATCCCCACTTAAAGATGAGAAATCCGAAACGCAGAGTGGTTGAGAAACTTGTCCAAGGTCACACAGCTAGCAAATGACAGAGCCTGCCACTATATATTATGAGCCCATGCCCTTCACCCCTGTGAAGAACTGCCTCTTACACATAATGAGAAAAAAATGCTTCCATTAGTGCCAAGTATGAAGTAGTTAATAAATGTTGACTGTGATTATCATATCGTTAGTCCCCAGCATAGCATATAGTATCTGCAAATTCTCCTAAAGATTTTAGGAATTTAAAAGTTTAGATATCTAATGTATGTTCTGAGTTGGCGCTGATGATTTTCATATTCCCTTTTGGCAAAATGCATAATTTTGCTTTCTTTATGAAAACGTCATTTTCTTAAAAGATCACCTGGAGGAAAGGAGTAAGCCAATCGGTGTGCATTAAAATTGGGTTCTCTCTCTCACCTACCTGAAGACCTCGTACCTTTTAAGTCTCACAGTCCCTATTTCCAAAAACAGAAAGAGTCAGCATGAACATTAAATAAGATTGCCCAAGAATCCTCTTAGCACTTATTAAGTTCTCAATAAAAGCCCACTGGCAGTATTATCCCCACTATGGCCCACGGCGTCAGACAAGGATTATCGAGAAGCATGGCCAGGATTCAAGCCCACGTCTCCAGACACTTAATGTAATTCTCTTTCCACAATACTACTTTGCTTATGAGCCTTTTCCTTCTCAGAAAATCGTCAGTACTCTGACTTGGCTTCTGACTCAAAAACATATTTTCTTTCAAAAAAAGTATTTAAAAAAATCTAAAGTAGCACAAAAGAATAGAATAAGGAGTGCCTTGGGGAAAAAAAAAAAAAGAATCACAGAACAACCTGAGGATCAGATACAAAAATCAGATTTCTCTTAAATCAAATAGGGCCTGGGCTGACGCCAGGAAGTCTCAGCACACATTACAATGAAGAACACAAGCTCAAGAGGGGACTCATAAAACCACCAGCATGTGAAACACTGCCAACTGCTGCGTGCTTGCCAAGGAAGAAGCATCAGCAGGCTGGATTCTAATGCTCCTCACTGCAAAGTGAATAGGCTGGGTGTTAATTACAGTATCTAAGTCGATTCTTGAGGTAGCTGACTAGGAAAAGGAACACTGCCGAGAAGTCTCTTCCTCTGATAGATTTCTTTTGGAACTGTGGATTTTCTGCAAGTGAAATTCTCTAAAATAAACACACCTCCCCGTGTAGTCTGTTCCTCATTGTTTGCAGGGCCTGCTGCTTGTAAGTGAGAGGTAGATTATGCTGGTTTCTGAATCACGGTCACACCAAACAGAGGCATGTCTTGGAGATACTGTGGGTTCGGTTCCAGACCAAACAACCTAGTGAGTGCCACAATAAAGCGAGTCATAATCTTTCTGCTGGTGGAGTCTTGCCTTCAATTTGTGAAAAATGCAACATCCGTGAAGCTCAATAGAGCTAAACTCATAAAACGATGTATGCCTATGCTCTGCAAAGGGCTAGCATCACACGTGCACCTCACGACCACCTCACAGTCTATAGAGGACAGCTGTTATTCCATTTTACAGAGGACAAACACGAGAAGTGGAGGCATGAAGGGACTGGCCCACAGTTGCAGAGAGTAGTAGAGACCTTAGAAACATTTGGGCCCCCCAATCCTGAATATGGGCCTTGTCTTATCCTATAAATGAATGACACCCCCAAATCACAAAAGATATGTGAGCAAAGCCTGGTGGGAATTTGTGAATAGGCTTGATGGCAAGGCCGGGAGGGTGTACTCTCAGCTTTTTGAAATCGTACTGGCGCGGCTAAGATCGATACTGTGTTTGGTGAGTCCAGAGACCATACTGGCGTGAGTCACAGGCAGTGCTGCTTATCAGACTGGTCCGCAGAGACAGCCTTATATCTTGCTATTTCTCAGGGAACTAAATCTATTTGATGCCATTTAGCCTTTTCCTTATGCTACCCCAAGAATGAAATCGTTTGCCCTTCAGCACCTGAAAACTCAAGTGCTCTTTGTTTCAGTTTCTAGAATATTTGCCTTCCCAAAGGAGACTGAGTGAAGGCGTTAGGCGAGGGTGGGCTACCTAGTGCTCATGATCTCTTCTGATTCCTTTCATTATTAATTTACTCAACAAATATTAACTGAGCCCTGTTATTATGTGAGGGAGTGCAGTGGGGTGGCTGTGGGGAGGGCGATTCCATTTTAGTTCCTGTGGTCCAGCAAGCCCTCTTGAATAGGGAACATCTGAGCTGCAACCTGATTAAAGACAGGGAGCTAAAGATAGGAAAAGTCCAGGAGAAAGTGTTCCAAGATGACGGATGGAGGACCAGGTTCCCAGGGCCGGGTCCGAGGAGGAGCAGAGGCGGCCGGTGTTGCTGGCTTAGCATGAACTGAGGGACCTGGCATTAGGTGAGGCTGGGGAGCGGGCAAGGGTTGGAGTCACGCGAGGCCTGGTAAATCAACTTACTTCTAAGTGGCCACAGTGGCCTGGTTGTGTCCAGCTCTCAAACGCATCTCCTTTCTCCTTCCATTGCCGACTCTGGGGTTTTAAAGACCAGAGCCAATGCTCAGCTGACGGTCTCTGCATTCTTAAGGGAACAGACCACGTGGATCACACATGGCTGATAGTGGGCTCTTAACAGTTTCCAAATCCACAAGAAGGGGCCACTGAGGCCTGAGAAGTAGAGACCAAGGTCTAAATTAGTGCCTGAATGTGGCAACCAAAGGCAGAGGCCGTCAGCTTTGTTTTGCTGTTCCTCACCACTTCTGTACACTCTGAATCTGGAAGACCCTCAGTTAAATATGACCTCGTGATATGAGAGCATGGACTGACATCAGCAAACCCTGGTTTCGGTCAGCTAACCTCTCTTAGCCTCGGCATCCTCATCAGTAATTAATTGTACTTAATACTGACACCTGCCTCACAGGCTTGGCAGCAAGATGTACAGTGCTTCAGCCTCATGCTTTGCAAACCACAAGCTTTCAAAAAGCTCTCACCATTACTATTCTTATTAGTTACCGCTATCAAAAACCCAACTCTGTCTCTCTTCCTCACACATTCATATTTCTTTCACAATCCTGCATTATGTTTTTGTAAGGTTCTGGAAAAAGGCCCTAAAATAGTAAGGGTAATGACCAATGCCTATATATTATGGGCTTTCCATACAGTAATTTATTCCAAGCTATAGGCAGCAGATGCAGAGGCTGCTTGATTACCAGCACGTGGAAGAAGCCAAGACCACGATCACCATCTACAGCTGTCTTCACTACGCAGTCAGCTGCACACACAGGGCCCTCCGGCATGAGCAAAGAGCTCCCCAAATAGAAGAATGAGGTTCCCTGGGAGCCCGTAGCTGCTCATGGCTGGTGGTGGACACAGCTGCAGCCCCCAGGACCCAGGGTCCTGAGGATGAGGCATGGGGCAGCATTGGAGTCTCTTTGAAGTAGCACCCCTGCCCCAGGCCAGCTGAGGAGAAAGGACCACTCTCCAGTTTCAGCATCAAGCAAGGTGCTTACCTCCTCCTCGGTGCAGGCTCCACAGCTCTCACAGGGGGAGTCGACCCTCCTTGGGCATTTTTATTATGGTGGGGCACTAGGGAGGGAGGCTGAGTTGCCACCACCTCCAGTTACCCCATCAAAGGGGAGTGACAACCAGTGAGAACTTCCTTCTCATCCCTGGCCTGAGCAGGCAGTCCCAACCCCTTTTAGAAGGCCAGCCTTCAATGTCACACACCTGTACACAATTCCTCCGCCCCATTTCCTCCTCTCCTGGCCTGTTGCAGAAACCTGCTTAGCCCTGCCCTGCCCAAGGCCTTCGAGCTCCTCCTCCAAGTCCTGCATCTCCACCCTCTTCCTCCTCCTCCTCCCTTCCAGGCTCCCCGGCAGGGCTGGCCTAACCGGCCCAGGTACCAAAGGTAACCCCAGAGAGGCGGCCTGTGCTGTTAGCTGGTGGGTGGTGGCCCTCATCTCCATCAGCCTGGCTCTGCCGGTCTCCCCCATCCCCAATTTATTTTGAGACAGAGGCCTCGGGTTAAAGCCAGAACTTGGGACCTTGGCCCAGATGTGGGAAAATGGAGAGTATTGGCTGGTGATTAATTTAAAAATTGGCAGCATTTGAAGGCCAAGCGTCAAGAAATGGAGACTCTGCCTAGCTGCTTCACAGGGTGACTTCAGTGCAGGCCAAGGAGCTGCGTGTCTATTCCAGAGACTTGGCTGTATTGCGCCCTTACTTCTGGGGCCCCAGCTTTTCTTACAACAGATGAAGCAGCTATCGTTATTCTCAGTAGGAAAGTGAGGGAGAAAACTTGGGAGGCAGGTTGAAATTTGCCCACCAGGCCGAAAGGAGATTCCACTTCTTCCTCTGTGAGGGGCTGGGATATCGGCAAGGAAAGTTTAGCCATGTGCCCCATGCCTGTTATTAAAAAGCACCTAGTCATGGCGTATTAAAAATGTCCTCAGGTGATGCTGATGTGGGTGGTCTGGCACCTGCACTTAAGGAGAACTTTCCTACAGAAGGTCTCCAGTCTCTACTCCCAGCCCGGCATTTCCTGGTGCCTCTAAAACTCAGCTAAGGACCAGCCCTTCTCCATGGTTTCCAGTTCACATCTACCCTGCCCCCGGCTGTTTCCAGCTGACTCCAGCATCTTTTTCCTCCCTTTAACTCCCAAATGAGCTTTGTCAGAGGACAGGGGTTAAGCCTCACAGATGTTCTCGCTGTAAGGGGCCTTAGAAATGACGTCACCGAACCCTTTCCAACCACACCAGTGAGGACGTGGAACCCCAGTCCCACCTTTCTCCTGCCTGAGGCCCAGACCTCATACTCTTGCCACCACGACACCCTCTGTCCCAAAGTGAACTCTCCCCACGCCAGCCCCTCCCAGGCTCACCCTCCCTCTTGGTACCACTATGTCTGGAGAAGATGCTAGGAGCACGGGCCCCACCATCAATTCCTCTCCCTGCCCCATGGCTGAGGCCATCTGTGTTCCTTATTTCCTGAGTCTAGTTTAGTTTAGAATGAGATTCTCGAGTGCCACCCGCTCCCCCAAATGGAGTTATCATCCAGGCAAATGGATCTCACAGATTGTCTATACCAGCGATTTAATCATAAGACAAGAACTATAGGATCCATTTGACTCAAAATACATTTACCGAGCACCTCGTATGGGCAGGGTCTTTTGCTAGGCACAGGAAGGTGGGTGAAGAGGACCGAAAGGTGTTGATGACGGCATGATTATTACCGGCGCTGTTTTACCAGTGGATCGGGCCGAGGGCCCTGGGATTGGAACCAAATGATGAGAGTGACAGCAATGTGGGAGAATGTGTGCTTTGTCTGACCAAGGGGAACTGCTTTCTGGCCGCCTGTTGGTAGCTCAGGTGATCCCATGTGATCCCACAGGGAAACCAAATGCCTTGCCAGGGCAGTTCCACATCACTTACCCAGGACTCACAACCTTCAGGTAAAGTGCATGGCAGCATAGTCCAGTGGTCACAGACACAGACTTTGGCACCAGACTGTCTGGATTCAAGCCCTCACTCCACCAGCTCATGGCTGTGTGGTCTTGGGCAAAAGACTGACGTTCCCTCTGGGATAACAATGGTCCATCACAGGGCTGTCACCAGGCTGACATGATACCAGCACTAATACGTAAGGGGGGCTTTTAACAGTGAAAGTGTCATTATTTAGGAGATCCTGAACATTGTTACCACATATTTGTTTGCCCTATACAAGTCTCAGGTTTTCTCACCTAAAGACTAATAATGTCTTCCAAATATTTGCTCCATTTGATTCATGCTTTACAACTCCATGTTCAAGGGTTTATTAGTTTATCCATGCTTTTCACTCATGTATTCATTTAACCGTTCTTCACTAGGATGCACTACATGCCAACAACTGTGCTAGGTGCTGGAATACAGTTGGTTACAGACAGCAATGATCCCTGCAATGAAGGAGTGTACGATCCACTGGCATACCAAATACTGGTTGGAAAAAAAATTATACAAAAATTGTGAAGTAATGATCATGATAAGGGTTAATAAGAAGTGGCACCTGGTGCTGAAGAAGCATGCAAAGTGGGACGTGACCCGGTCAAGGGCTTGGAGTAGAACTGGGGTGTGAAGGAAGAGACAGCGTTAACTCTGTGGAACAGGGGTTGGCCTGTCAGAATCTTCCAGGTAAAGAAACATCACGTGCCATGTGTATTCGTCAGTTGGCTGCAGTAACAAATGACCTTCAAATCTCAGTGGCTCACACCATACAGGTTCATTACTTATATTGCAGGTAGCCTGCAGGCTGACGCCGCTCTGCTCAGGCTACGACTCCGCTTCTCATTCAGGGACTCACACTGAGTCTTGTGTGGGATGTGCTATTCTTGTAGCAGAAAGAAAGGTCAGGAGCACGGGTGGAAACTTGCCGTGACTCTGAAAGCTTCTGCTTGGATGTAGCCGGTCGTGTCTGCTTACATTCCTTTTGATGACAGTGGGCTCTTAACAGTCTCTAAATCCACAAGAAAGGGCCACTGAAGCCTGAGAAGCAGAGACCAAGGCCAAAGCCCAAATCCAGTGGGACAGGGATGTATGGTCCTCAACACCGGGGACCCAGTGAGGTACATGGCAGTGGCAGGGATGTACTCCTCTTACAGGAAAGGGGGTGGGAATGAACCATTTGAACATAATATGATGTACTATATTAAGGATTAAGGCTCTGCGATAGAAGGCAAATGACAAAAAACCTGGGGGCCCCTGTGGCAAATGCCGAGGGGGTTGGTGGGAACATCGTGAGAGGCGAGACCGGAGTGGTGGGGGGCCAAGCTACATGAGGGAACCTGACCTATATACTGTGAGCAATGGGAAAACAATGACCTGTACCCATTCAACCGCTTTCCTTAGATGCCAAAAGAACACTTTTCATGTCTTTCTGGTTTCTGAAGTAATAAATGTTCATTATAGAAAATGTGGAAATGACAGATATATTTTTTAAAAATGCGAATCATCCTTAACTTTGCAACTCAGAGAGAACCGTCACTGATTGATATTTTGAACATGTTTCTAGACTTTTAGATGCTTTTTCATGTATATGAAGTATTTTTAAAACCAAAATTAGAGCATATTCATCTTGAGTTGTTATGAATATTTTCCAAGTTATTAAATATTCTCATTATCAGCATCATATGGATATGCCATAATTCAACTAATTCCCAACTATTAAACATATATGTTTTTGTAACTTTTCCATTTATAAAAATTCTGCAAAGCAGTTTGTTATATTTAGCAACATCCATATCATTTAATAGATATGGCATTTTTTATCTTAAAGGGTACAAATTTAAAGATTATCTACCAGGTGTCCTTCAAGAAAAGTTGAAGCGAATCACACACAATTCCAGAGCAGGATCTGAAAACTCTATTGATAATTATTTTATATTTCCAATTTAATCAGTGGAAGATACTGCCTTATTTTGCATTTATTTGATTATGGATAGGCCTTTTTTTCTATAATTTCTGGTGCTTTCATCACAAAAAGACTTACTTGATTAAAAATATCTGGCCTTTTGCATCTTCTGCTTAGAAAGCACTCGTCTCCTCTTTAGCAAATTGTAACTACTTTGTCCCTTATAATTTATTACAAGGTTTTCTTCTGCTTCCTACAGGAAGCCTTCTCTGACTGCCCCTGCTCTGACCATCTCCTTACTGTGGGACTTGCCAGTGAGGATATGGACAGTTGGTTCTAGGCATATGGTGGGATGATATGGTTCACATGCACTTTGTCTCCCCAAATGGAGAGGGTACCCTCCTGGGGTTGAATTCTGCACACTCCTATGGTGTGTCGCTCTGTGCTCTGCATGCGTTATGGTCCATAAGTATTTGTGAGTGAATTTTAAGGCATAATGGCACAATGCATGGGTAATTTTTGACTTGATGACCCAAGCGTGGAGGCCTGCACGTGGCTATATTAACAAAAGATTGTGGGCCACAGTCATTGTGAATGCCACTCAAGATCTCTTTTTAGATTGTAATCTAACACCAGTTTTTCAGCTTCAGTAACACAGGTTAGCAACACTGGGCATTCTGATTTGACAGAAGCCCAACTACTTTATCTCTATCTGATACATTTTTTTCCCTCACGGCCAGAGTGAAAGGACTTCTATTTGATATATGGTGTGGTTTCCAATTAGTTTCTATTAAACTTTTGAAGTTTTTTCCCTCCTGTTACAGGTTGTGCTAATGTCCTGTCAAGCTAGTCTGACAATGTACATTGTACCCTCATGCCTCCTCCTCCATGTTCCTGGGAGGGGACAAAGCCTCACAACATGAGAAGAACATTGACAGAGCACCCCACTGTGTCAGTGGGGAGTGTGGAGAAGGGGGCAACCCTCCTTGACATGATTTTGCTCCCTGGGTTGTGGGTTACATGCTCGCAAGTCCCTCAGAGGCCTCAGGCCGACGGGTTTATGATGATTTGTGTCTATATTGGCATCATTCTAAAACTGACTCTGCTTTACCTGTGGCTTGCTGTTCACTTGCTGCCTCATCTTGAAGGAGCAGAGACTAAAGCCTATCAAGCATCTGTCCCATCATATACTCTTTCTGTGCCACTGAACCCAGAAGCGACTTGAGGATTACTCTCTCACATAGTGCCACACAGTCCCCTTCAGTGACTAGATGGTTACATGAGATGAGACGTATCGATATTATCAGAAGGTGCTTAAATCTAGAGTGCAGTTCAACATATATTCTCACTGTTCTCTCCCACTTTACAAATACTATCTATGCTTCAAACAAATAGATGCGTGCCTCATGCCAGAAACAGTGAGATTTTGGTTTTTAATCATTGTTGTCCAAATAAAGCCAAGGCACACCTGAACAGGTGTTCTCTCCATGAATTACTTAATTAAAACAGCTCCCTGAAGGCCACTGAAGTGGAAGAGGGAGCGACTGAAGCACGGAGATTTAATTATGAGTGACTCCTTTATTAAAATGGAAGGGAATACAATCTGGTCTACCTTCGTTTAGGAGACTGCATTAAAAATCCTTCACAAAGAATGAGGTGTTTAACAAAAGAGTGTTTCCAGAGTGTGACATGGAGACCACCCACATTAGAGTAATTTGGGGAACTTGTGAAAAATTCAGGTTCTTGCCCGCCCTCCCCCACCTCCACCCCATCACCAGACCCACTGACCTTTCTGAGGTGGAGCCTGAGATTTGCATCTTCACACCCACCACCTCGGATAATTTCTATGTACATTAAAGTTGGAGAACCAAGGATATTCTGGGGGAGTCTGAATGTGATATTGTCTTCTTAAAACTCTGTGTGTCAGAACACTGTTTAATAGCTGCCTCATCCATTGAATTATTAGGTCTGTGAAGACAGGGTTCAGTAAGTTCAGCCGCATATTCTCAGGGCCCAGGGTGGGTCCCGGCCCACTCCATACCAACTGGATCAGAAACTGGGGCTCAGGCCCATCAGCCTTTATTTTAACAAGCCCTGCAGGTGAGCCTGATGCATGCTACAGTTTGAGAAGCACTAGTATAAAAGAATCTTTTTAGAAAAGCTATTTGTTTTGTAACAGTAGCAACCTACCGCCCTTATTTTCTCCTCTCCACATGGGATATTCAAATGGGGTATTCTTTGGTCTGTATGCTATCATAAATCTTTTAAGATCAAGATATATTAAGTTCATGAAAAGGAAACATTATTCCCATTTTACAGCAGAGGAGAGTGAGGCTCCTAGATGTCACCTGTATGAGGACCTGCAGCTGCTAAAGGACAGACCTGGGGTTTAATTCTCTTAGAATCTCTTAGACACTAATGCCATGTTCTTCCTTATTCTTCTATTGATTCCCTGGATTCTGGCTTTTGTTTTACTGGGCTGCACGTGGATTTTTCTGAGAGGTTTTTTTTCTTTTTTTACTGCTTCACTAATAGCATCATCCGAGGACATCTGCCCTGCAGGACCTTGAGCTCTAAGTAGTTTCCTGAACATGCCATCCTGAAGTGCTTCAGAGGGATTCACTGGGAGAAGCAGCCTGATTATCGTGGGATTGTCTTCCCTTGCATCCACCAAACATGCCTTAAATACCACGTGTTTTCTTTATTCTGTCCCAGTAACCAAAATAAGTCACAGTTCACAAACTGGAGGGAATCAGAGTAAGCCTAATGGAAGACTATTCATTGGGAATAAATAAGCTTCATGCTGGAGGCAGATATGTGCTCTTTTGAAAATCAAAGTTATGGGGGAGGTCATGCTCGCTTGGCCCAGAGCAAAGTAGGCGCATCAACCATCCATTCATTCATTCAGCCAAACATTCTTTTTGACCCTCTATGCCACTTTGAATTCAGGTTGCATGAATCCCAACAAACAATGGGTAATTCAAATATAGCAAGATGAGTGCCATGACAAGCAAAGGCAAGATGCTGTGAAAACACATAAGAGGGCAAGCCAACCAGGTCTGGGAGTTGAGGGAGGATTCTTGGAAGTGGTATCTAGGCTAGGACCTGAAGATTTCATAAGCACTACCAGCTAGCGAGTGGGCAAGGAGAGAAATATAAAGAGGAGGAAAAAGTTTCTCAGCAGAAGAAATTACATGTAAAGAGTACGCTGTGGAGTCAGATGATCTAGGCTTTGTAACTATACCCCGACCTATCTCTGTTCTTGGGGAAATCCAAACCAAGACAGAGATGGAATGTAGACTTCAGTCCAGGCATTCAAAATCTTGGCATCCTAATTATTCTTACCTGTCCCCATCATCATTATCATCATCATTATTCTTATACTATTGCTAGAGCCAATAGACTCATAGGCCATATTAATGTAACTATGTATTCAAAACAGGGAGAATGGAAAATCATGTTCCACTCTTCTTACATCTGGGGCTCATTTCTGATGGCCCTCCTTAAAGAGGACCCTGATAAATGACAGTGTGTTCAGGGGTAGGAAATGGGAAATATATCATGTGAGGAATATCTAAAAGAATTGGAAGGCTTAGGAAAAGCAGGAAAGCTATCTTTTCATTCTCAATTTCTATTATTGAGGAGGGGGCTTCTCTGACTATAGGTTATCCCCCACAAAACTGCCATACCACTCTCTAAACTGCAAGTCTTATTGGGGTGAAGACCAAATTTTTATTACCACTGCTTCTCCAGTGCCTAGCACAGTGCCTGGTACATAATAGGTACTCAATAAATATTTGTTGAATGAATGCATGACCAGGACAGAGGCAGTCCCATGCCACCTGCAGGACTTTTCTGGGCTCTGTATTACCCCCATTTCCAAAGGTCAGAGTCTAGTTGTACTCCCTCATAAATAGAAATACAGCCCTTTTGAAAGATCCAAAGCACATCATATCATTATGGTTGGTTTTTTTTTTTTTGGTATATCTATAGACAAACCTTAAAAGAAACTTTTGCCTGCAGATGAGGTGCAGTACCTAATGGTTCTGTAGTTCAGCCTGGGGAATTTAGTTTTGACAATCTGTTTTATGTATCATAAACCAAAATATAAAATTGAAATCAAAGATGAAAAAGTGACATTTTTCAGATCCAAAGGCCTAAGAATTGACCCCTCTGCCTAATGCACTGCTAAGTGTCCTGAGACTGCATAAGGGTCTAAGTGAGGATTTTAATCACAGAGCTGATCAATGCAAAACACCCCAAGCAGTTTTCTGAACTCTGTGAGCATCAGAGCATTGCTCCAAGGGACTCTGGAGACCATTTTGTTCAATATTTTTATTTCTTATATGGGTCAACTTGGGTCCTGAAAGTAAAGTGTCTTTTTTTCCCATTAAAACATCCTATATAGTGGCAGAGCTGGTGTCTTTATTCAAAGGCCTGCTTTTTCCACCATGCTTTGCTACTTTTCTGCTATTTTTTCTTCTCCATCTAGGTTAAGCTAAGTATTAATCTTCCTCTGAAAATCAGAGATGGACTAAAACACCAGGCTGTCTTTCTTCAATTTCCCCCACCTAGAAGCATGTCCTTTACAGTCACCTCTCTTCATATATAGTCAATTCTCCCCCTCCCCACACCGCCCCATTATCTTCCCTTTGGGCATTCTCTCTAGCCAAAATGGCCTATGTAACTTGTACTAAATCACATCTCTTGGCATCCTGGCAGCTACAGCAAAATAACAGATGCAGAAAAATAAAGTGGCGGAGGGCACTCTGAAGATGTGGACTTTCAAAGATGAGAAACACTCAGTTTCTCTGACTTCTTGTTAATTTTTCTAAGATTCATGCATTTAAATACACAAAATACAAGGCTCATCTCAAGCAGCTGAAGCTTTTAGTACCAGTCACCTAGGCTTGAGGTTTTGAAGACAGAATGAATGATGCTCTCTTTAATCTTAATTGTTCCTATTTATTGTATGAATGCTTATTCCTGCCTATGTCTGGGTTGCAAGCTGAGGGGTGTAAAGACCAGAAAGCTTCTCCACTCCAGATTATATTTCCATAGGCTTATAAAACAATCTAGACTCAGACATAATCCTTTTCATGAAGTCATCCATCTCTGGGAACCTCCTATATAATACCGGGCTACACATCTATGATACCAGAAGTCATCAGGTATTGAATTATGGGTTAGTTTACCAGGAAACCAGTTTTTACCCTGAAACTTTGAAGATACAGTAGTCCTCCCTTATCCCCAGGTGATATGTTCAAAAACGCCTGAAAAACCGCAGACAGCACTGAACCCTAATACAAACTGTGTTTTTTCCTATACACACAAACCTATGATAAAGTTTAATTTATAAATTAGGCACAGCTAGAGATTAACAATCATAACTAATAATAAAACAATTATAACAATCTCCTATAGTAAAAATTATGTGACTGTGGTGTTATTATTTAAAATGAGCGTTACTTGAGCATAAGCTCTGTGATGTCACGAAAGTCGATCTGATAACCTAGACAGTAACTGACAACCTGGACAAAGGATGATTCGTGTCCCAAAAGAGACGGAGCAGGACAGCGCGGGAGTTTGTCATGCTACTCAAAATGGCGCGCAATTAAAAATGTATGAATTATTTCTGGAATTTTCCATTTAATACTTCTGGACCATGGTTGACCACAAGTAACAGGAACTGCAGAAAGCGAAACTGGAGAAGAGGGTTTTCTTTTGTCCGAATACAACGAAGGCATTGACATGGGGTTTCCAGGCATTGGGCCTAGGATTTCCAGAGTTTGGTTTTCTATATCACGTGTGGTTCCGATATCACACGTGGAGATGAACACCCTGGGTACTATTATCTTCATTAGTGGAAAAATGTATTTCAGGTTAGGAGGAGAGATCTCCAGTGATGATAGTGAAAGGGGCTGCCCTATGCGTGGAGAATACTGCTATGCTTTACGAAAGATGAAAGTAAAAACGAATCTCGCTGTATGCCATGGAATAGCCTGTTCCCCACATTTGTTTTAGAACTGATCTCTGTTTTAGTTTGAAAGCTATTCAACCTTGAGACTTGAAATATTAACATGTTATCCTCAAATCTACTTACAAATCACAAATCATGCTGGTAAATATTCATGGTTCATGCTCTTTTGCTTCTAGTAAAGTATAAAGAGTAGGAAAAAACCCTTATGGGGTCAGAGCTTGGGGTATGTTGGGAGATAAGATTGAATATCAGCAGAGTTAGGCTGGAAATCAATGTGGGTTTCCATTTGTGAAGGTTGGTTGCAAAATAATATCAAGCTCTTTCAAAGATGAATGATGCTGGGAAAGGGTGAAGCCAAACTTTCTGGCCCTGGGCTAAGCACACACAGGCTGGGATGTTGGAGAACCTACAGTAATGGTGCCTCGGGGGATACCTCGCCTTGCACTTCGTAGAATGCTTTAGAATTTACCAATAACTTGCACATAAATTTTGTTAGTTGATTTTGTGAGAAGTATCATTATCTCTGTTTTCAAGATTAAGGGACTGAGGTTCTTTGATCTTAACTGACTTGTTCATGTTTACGAGGCTAATAACTCAAAAAAAAAAAGGCGGGGGGACCTGCACCCCAGATCCATTGACTTCTGGTCCAGGATTCTTTCAGGTACATTTTATTATTCAAAACTCAGATTAAGATATCTCTTCCTTTGGCAGGATTTTCTGTCTACCGAAGTTTAGATAAGGTAAACATCTCTGGGCTCCCCCCAAAAAAATACCCTCTAAGATTCTGGCTCTCATCACATTGACTTGTAATAAATTATTTCCTTGACTTTATTTTCCAGTGGACTCTGAGGTCCATGACAGACGTGGCTTGTTTACCATGGAACTGCAATACATGGCATCTGGTACCTAGTGAATGTTCTGTAAGTCTTTGCAAAGCGAACTAAATTCTGACACTTTGCTGAAACCAGGAGGATAGTAAAGACCTGAATTTTAGACTGACAGGCTTCAAGTCTGTTTGGAATGGGTGTTTTCAAAAAGAGTGAGTTACTGGGGCTGTCCTGTTGAAAATCTCATGCAGATGCCCAAGAGAGGACTCAAAATTTCTAGCACAGATCATCGTTCTCTGCTTTGAGACTTGCTCTGTTTCAGTCTCAGTTGAAGGACATTTCTGCCCAGTTGCTAATTCAAGCTGGTGAAGGAATAAGAAATACTGGAAATTCTCTGGATTCATAGAACCTTTTCTGTTGTTCCCTTATCAAAGCCCACAAGCCTGCAGAAGAGGCATGTGTATGTGTGACTCTCTAGAGAAGCTTATTGGTCCCCAAAACCAGTGATCCTTTGCCAGGCAAGTAATTGTGATGATGAGGTTGGCAGAGGTACCAGATGATGTCTCATCATCCCAAATGTAAAAGGAGCAAACATTAAGTGAAGTTAAATAATGAAAAAATCCATTTAAAACCCATAACCTATGTGATTCAAAATTGGAAGTGGGACTTAGGACCTTACTCCCATTTGGAAATTTGCAAATTCTCCCCCAGTTGTGTGAGATTCTCCAATGTGGCCAGCACAGCCAGAGTTGGCTGGACTCCTAGGTGCCATGCAGAGTCCATCTGTTCTGGTCACTCTGTCTGGTGTGGATTTGGAAAATGACTTGTGCACATGGGACAGGTTCCAGTTAAATTTGAATTTCTGAAATATGTTGAAAACTTGGTTGTGAGCTCTGAATTCAATGAGCCTTTAGAGTCAGAGATTCCCACTGTGGCCCCCCTGCAACTTTTTCAGTCTACACACAGCAGTGGGTTAGAAGGATACATGGACATACTCTGCTGTAAGGCTGATATGTCTAGCTTAGCACAATGCGTGGCTTAGAGTAGGTATTTAATAACCCTTTGTTTAATAATAGTTCGTTTTTCGTATTTCTAGGCAACAGGTGATATGCTGTCCTTTTATGCTTTTTTCTCTCCTGCCTGCCTTCCTTCCTTCCTTCCTTCCTTCCTCCCTTCCTCCCTCCCTCCCTTCTTTCCTTCCTACACATATTCACTGAGTTTCCTGTGAATATCAGGTACTCTTCTAAGAGCTCAGGCTACATTAGTGAACATGTGACATGTACCTTAAATTTCATTTTGAGAGACACTAATAATAATCAAGTAAGAAATAATACAACTCCAAATAGTGATGTATACTATGAAAAAATAAAACAGAGTAATATGGTAGTAACCCAGGGATGGAAAACTACTTTCTTTTGCATGTACAGGGGAAACTTCTCTATGGGAGAGACATTTAAACTGACATTTTTTCAATGAGTCAGAAAGAACTTGCCATGTGGTGATCTGTGGTGGGGACTTTTGTAGGCAGACAAGCATACCACTGTAAATGTCCCAAATGAACCAAACTCGTTTGTGGAGTAAAAAGCAGCCCGCATCTCTGGAGAAAGGTGCGCAATGGGAGCGAGTAGTATAGACTTGTTGTTGGAGAGGAAAGCAGATGGCAGATCGTTCAGAAATGGTTTAGGCCGTGGCAGATAAAACTTCGATGTATTACCTTCTTTAACCAACGCAGTAATGCTATGATGTAAGTACTACTTTATCCCTCCCTGCAGAGGGCTACAGTGAGACTTATGAGGTAGCATTAGGGTCGTGTCGCTGGCCAAGAATCCATATTTGAACCCAGGCAGCCTAGCTCTAGAATCCAATCTACACACCCTGGCATTGGTCCAGACACTATCAACAGTACCTTACAATCGTCCCCTTTCACACATCTAACCACCCATCGATCCGTGTTCCCAACCCCATCACAGAACACCGGGTTCCAGCATGGATGTGGGAGCCTGGCAAATAAACCCAGCTTAAAATCTCAGCTCTGCCTTGACTCCATGACCTGGGAAAGTCATCTGATTACTCAGGGCTTCAGTTTTCTCATCTGCAAAATGAGAATAACTTTCCTCCCACTTCTTAGGGTGCTTAGAATAAAGAACTGTCATACCTGCCCATGGCAAGTGCTCAGTGAATTCTTAACCAGAAACCAAACCACCCCGATCTCCCACCATATACACTCATTTACCACAACCCACGTGCCCTTCCTCTCTCCTTCCCTGCTGTGATCTGCGTTGCAGATCACTACCTTTGCCATCCAGACTTCCTGAGTTGGACTCTTCAGATGGAGCTCAGAAGGCTGTGCTTTCACACACTCCTCTACTGTTTCTGATGCAAACCAGAGCTGAAGACCACTGAAGCAGACCTTAAACCGAGATAGGAGGATCTCGGCAGATCTCAGTGTGAGCCTTGGAAATTGCAATTGTATATGCAAATACACACGGTGTTAGGGTTAGAGTCTTTTTGATGCTATTTTGATGGCATTACAGCCAGTTTTGGTAGCACATGAATCCTGCACGACTACGGCCCGTCTTCCACGTTCTCCTGCTCTCAGTGTTCCTGTGTGACTTGTATGCAAAGCCTAATAGCTGACAGGTGTTTAAAGTACAATGTGTTATAACTCTCGGTGTACGACTGTGGTAAAGGCTAGTCTGATTCACGTGTTCAGGTTCAAGTCCTAACATTTAATTTAAATGTTAACATCTCAGTTCAAATCTTCAATACGCATTTCAAATTTATAATGTACGAAACCAAACCTATTATTTTTCCTTTAAATCTGCTCTTTCAATGACCTTGACCATTTTGGAGAAAAAGGGTATGTATTCTTCCAATCGCTCAGACTAAAAATTTGAAGGGATCAGTTTCTCTTCTATTTTTCTCATGACCCAAATCAGCAGATCATGTTGGATTTGTCTTCACAACACGTCCAAGGCATGACTTCTCAACAACCTATCTGCCGATACCCAGAACGGAACCATCATCGTCTTTTGCATGACGTATTACAAGTGCCATCTAACTAGTTTCCTTGTTTCTGTCCTTATATTTCCTAAAGTCTGTTCTCAGTAGAGCAGCCAAAGAACCCTTCAGAAACCTGATCTATGGTAGGTTGAATAATGGCTTCCCAAATATGTCCAGACCCTAATCCCCAGACCTATGATGTTACCTTATATGGCAAAAGAGATGTTGCAGATATGGCTACGTTGAGGATCTTGGGATGAGGAGATTATCTGGGTAGGTCTGATGCAACTACAATGGTCTTCATAAGAGGATTCAGAGCCAGAGGACAAAGAGATGTGATGATGGAAGCAAAGATTGGAGCAATGTGCTCTGAAGATGGAAGAAGGGGCCACAGACTAAGGAAAAAAAAAGGCAAAGAAGCAGATTCTCTCCTCACAGCCTCCAGAAAGAACCATCCCTGCTGACATCTTGACATTAGTCCAGTGAAACTGATTTTGGACTTCTGACTTCCAGAACTGTAAGAGCACAAATTTGTATTATTTTAAATTAAGCTGTTAAGTTCGTGGCAGTTTGTAACAGCAGTAATGGGAAACTAAGACTAAGCTCTCCTTTCTTCCCTCTCATTCTAAGTAAAATCCAAAGTCATCACAGTGACCCGCGAGGCCCACACGGTCCATTCCCCACCATCCACCTTATAACTCCGACCTCACCTCCTACCACGCTCCCCTTTGCCCACTCAGCTCCCGTCGCTTGGCCTCCCTGCTGCTCCTCACTCATCCAGGCACGGCCCCCGGCACTTTGCCTTTGACTTCCCCACACCCGGAGTGCTCTTCCGCCAAAACGGTTACACGATTTGATCCTCACTTTCTTGGGGGTTGTTCCACTCTCATCTCCTCAGTGACCATTCTACCTGAAAGAAGAACACACCTCCTTTGCCTTCCTCCATTCCTTGTCTCACTTGCCTGCCTTATTTTTCCCCCAAAGTGCGTATCACCCTCTGGCAAACTCTAGATTTTATCCGTTTACTAGAATGCAAAATCTGTTTTCCTTTGCTTTGTACACTACTAGATGCCTACCACCTACCGAGATGCTTGTGCATAGTAGGTGCTCAAAATATTTTTGTTCATTGGAAGGAATTGAAGTGAATGAAATGTTAACCCACTACAATGTCCAGCATGACTCGGCATGCACGCAGACAGCGATGGCGGGGCTCCAGGGAGAGCTCTGACTCAGCTAAGTGTTTTATGAAGTTTAAGAAGAGGAGAGGCAGCTGACAAGTCCTGCCAAGGACAAGTCCTGCCAAGGACAAGTCCTGCCAAGGACAAGTCCTGATTTGACTTACTAACAAAGCTGTGTGTAGTAGAAAGAATACATGGAAAGAGGAGAACATGGTTTAAGGCCTTTTAATGCAGTGGTCCTGCCATTAATATTCATGGCACAATCAATTCTTGATCTCTGACCAATTATGTTAGCCATTCTCCCCGCTTCTCTTGAAAGGAGTGGATAGGAAAAAAGAGTTAAAATTCCTTTCTCCTTATTGGGTTATTTTAAAACTCTTCAGAAAGTCTCAAGGAAATGATTTAATGAGGAACCCATAAATTTCCAGACTTTCTCTCAATGACAGATGATGATCCATGAGCAAAGCTTAGCTTCCTTTTCAGCATAAAGATGTGCTCTCTGCAAAGGAAAAGCTCATGAGCAGCCATCCATTAGTAGTGGCATAAATACTACGACACACACACACACACACACACACACACACACACACTGCACTGTACAAATGCAAGGGAAATTGACACCTTTGGGACCCAAACCATGGATAGGATTCAAAGAAAAAGCCTGGTCAGAGAAGCTGCAGAGATGGCAGATAGTGTAGCTCACCTGTCAGTTCTAATGTACAGTAGTTTTCTGGAGCTCTGAGACCTCATCTAGAAGCACTTGGAGAAAGTACTGTTATGCTGTATTAGTGATGCTAGCTGTGGGCACAGGAAAGCCATTTCTGTCACAGTTTTGCTTGCTTTGAGTCAGAGAAAACATTTTAGAGATTAGGGTTTAGAAAATAAACTCCAGCGACAACCACTGTGTATCCCTTTTTCTTCCACAGATTGCCACCCCTGCATAACTTCCTACATTAGAAACAGAGAAAGCAACTTAGAAAGAAGTTAAAGGATGTGGCTGAGCCCATGCAGTTAATGTATGAAAAAGTCTCAAGGTTTATAGCAACTCTGGTTATCATTAAGCATGTGACACGTTGAAAGATAGGCACTTACAGAACAGGACATTGAATGTGTGGAAGCTTCCGTGGATGAACCAGAACCTATTTTCCTCATCCTGATCTATCATTTCTCACCACATATGCTATTTATCAGAAAATCAGCTCGCTAGTCACCAAACAGGTGATGGTTATTGATAAGACAAAGAGGCAAAACTGAAAAAAAAAAGAAATCAGGCTCCCAGAAAAGCATCCTGTCACTAATCTTCACCATCACACAGTGGATTGTCTAATCCGCTCTGCTCTTGAAGTTGGCTTAGAGTCAGCCTCCTTTGGAGGCCTGCTGATTGTGTTACAACTATGGGTTTGACATGTAGCAGATGAGGATTTTTCAAAACACATGTTCAGTGAAGAGGGAGGTCGCAGCTTAAGTGAAATCGACACGGGTTCTTGGCCTGGCTCAGATGAAAGGACCTGACGAATAAAATCCCGTAGCAGGTCATGTATATACACCCAGAAATAACCTGACATCCCCTCATCAAACTCTGGGTCTTTGCAGGTCCCTAGCCATGGGGCCCTTCTTCAGGTATTCCCTCGTTTTGTCGGGTTTTGTCCCCTTCTGGCATCCTCAGGTATTTTTTTTATCCTCCCCCATCATCTCTCTGCCCTGAAATTATCTTGTGAATAATTCTGGCATCTGGTCCCATATAAGACTGCTCTTGGTGGTTGCAGAGCTTCTGGTGGTAGAATCTTTTCCTGCAGCTTTGACCCCGTTGGTGGGGAGAATATATGCCAGGAGACACCAGATAGAACAGATGGACCCATTTTTATCCTGGTTCCTATTTAAAGTCAGATTCTTCTCCTCTGATGTCATGGATTTCAAAAGCCACTCCTCCTAAGCAGTAATATTTACTTATGTGAATTATTCTCAGACTCAGACTTGCACTGGAAGAAAACTTAGATAATGACTATTTTAAGATATATTTCTTTTATAAATTAAAAATGCAAATGAAAAAATAAATTCTAAAAATGTACAGAAAGGGACAAAGTAAAAGATACAAGTCTCTTCTCTACCTCTCCTAAAGGACACTGATAAACTTTCTTATGGAGCCATCCAAAAATTGTTTCTACTTATGTCCATGTCCATCTATGTGTTTTCTAATTCCCAGAATTAGGGTAACACTTTACGCACTATTCTACAATCAGCTTTCAATTTTTGTTAAAAATTTATCTTGGAGATACTATTATACAAGCAGTATAATCTATAATCTAGTGATTGTCAATATACTATTAGATCACACAAATGTACCAAATTTCATTAGGCCTCTAGAGATGGACATTTGAGTTATTTTTTAGCAACTATCATTAATTTTGCCACTATAAACATTGAGGGGTGCGTATTCCTTGTACTACCCCCATTTCTTTAGACATCTAATAGTTTTTAAAAGACTTTGCTCTCCTTCCCACACTCCCAGTAATCCTTTAGCATCTTACCCTGCTTTATTTTCTTCATAGCATTTGGTGTTCTCTAAGCTAATCCATTTACGTCTACTTTCTTCCTGTCCCCCAAATTAGAACATTAAGTTTCACAAGAGTAGGCAGTGTTGTCTTATTCACCTCTGTATTACCAGGGCCTGGGATAGTGCACGGCACAGAATGGGTGCGCAACAAATGTCTGTTGAATTAAAAACAAAATGGACCTCAGCATATCTAATAAGATAACTGGCTGAATGGAATAAAAAACTACAATGCAAACTGGCTTAAGCAAAAAAAGGAAATTTGTTACCTCTCAAAGCTGGAAGTCCAGCAATATGGCAGGTTCTAGGCATTTCTGATCAGTTCCTTAATAATGTCACCAAAACCCCCAAATTCTTCCCATCTTTTTATTGTCACCTTCAGTGTGGGTGTCATTTTATGGGTGGTTGCATGTTCAAAGATGGTGGCAGGATTTGCAGGCCTCACCTCCAAACCCGATAACACCCAGAGGAAGAGTGGAGAATACCCCTTTCTGTGTCTCTTTCCTGGGGATAAGAAATCTTTTAGTCAAAGTCCCCAGCAGAGTGCCTTCTAGCATTTCATTAGCCAGAGGGCTTACATGCACATTTCAGAGTCAGCCATACCTGGCCTGGCTGAGGCTAATCACCTGGAGTGGAACCAGGGGAGCTGAATCATCCATAAGTGTCTATAACACTTGAGCTCCAGGGTCAAACTAACATAACAGTCCTGGTGTTCTGGGTTTCTAAACCTGGCCAGAGACAAGGTAGCACTCAATTCTATGATGTAAATGGAACCAAAATAAGAGGTCAAGGTCAAGGTTGGAGGGTTTAAGGAGCCAAACTGAAATGTAATCATCTAAAATATTTTCTGTGTTGTAGGCAAAGTTGTATATTTCTGGACATTTCTTCGGGGGGATAACTTTACTCAGTCTGGGTTTAGACTTAAATGTGACTAAAATCAGTGGCTTGTTCTAGGGTGATGCTTGTATTTTTATTTGAACGGTGGCCTACCGAAGTCAGCGGCCGCAACAGAACTCCTCAGGAAGGTCGTGTGGGCGCAGTGGCCACCGTAGGCAAAGGCAGCTCACTCAGAAAACCAAGATCCCATTGGTTCAGAACGTATCACAGAACCGAACTCTGCTCATTATTTCTACTCCTATGAACTTTGCTGAAGCCTCTTCAACTCTTGCCCAGTGTCTGGCCTTCTCTCTTGCCACCCATCAGTAGGTTTTCCACACTGTAGCCAAGCAAGCTTTTAGAAACAAAATCAGTCGTCATCCCCTGCTCAAATCCTCATATAACTTTCCACCTAAAAGTTAAATGCCCTCTCTTTACCCTACGCCCTTGACCTCTCCATCGTGAGGTGATACTGTTTCTCTGTGCCTCATTCGCTGCACACCAACCCCATGGGATACTGTTACTTCCCCCTGAACGTGCCAAGCCGTTACCGCTTGAAGGTCTGTGCACTGGATTTTGTTTGTCACAATTGCCACCTTCAGGTTATTCCAGTCTCACCTCCAAGGTCTCGTCCTCTACAGGCCACCCGCCACCCCACCCCGAGGCACTGTAGCTAAAATACCTCTACCCCAAGCCCTAGTAACTACCTCATGTTTCATTTTCATTTGTTCAGAATTTTATTATAATATCTCACATATTTACTTACTAATTAATTTTCAGTCCCTTCTACCTCTCTCCTGGAGGGTAGGGTATTGTTTGGTACTTTATCCCCTGTGCTTAGAACAATGACTGGCTTAATTAATGTTTGAGTATTTAATGAATATTTGTTTGCAACAAATATGAATCCCTTCCTTTAACCCCTTCTGTACAGTACTTTCGCATAGTATATCACATGAAGACCCAGAGAAGAAACGACTTCGTAGAGGGATTGGTTGGTCTGGAGAACAGAAAGGAGGGTGGGTACAGGCTTAAGAAGCTTTTGTCAAATATTTAAAGCACTGTCGTGTGGAATTGTGGCTCTGATTGTTACTTCAACAGGACCAGTAGGTAGGAAGAAGGAGACACTGTCACTATCATACAGCTCACAAAACAGAATCTCAAAATTGCCAGATGAATCTCTCCCTCTTGTAAAAAGACTGATTCTTTCTTGTTGAGAGAGATGCTAAGTCAATCTTTATACTAAAAGTCTGGGAGAGAAGGTGGCAATGGAAAGGAGAAAGAAAGCTGCCCAAGCAGGAGCAGAGGAAAATTTTTGAGGATGGAAGAAGAAAGAGGATTTTATTATGTATTGCTGTAGCTCCTTTATTTGGGTCCTTGGTAGTGCTATTGAGTGGAAAACAGAATTCATTCCTCATTAATTTTGGCTATTGACTATACTTTTTGAACATAAAGTCCCTCTGAGACTGAATCACTTGAGTCCCTGGATTACAATGGTTACATTAAAAAAATACAACTTTAAAACAATTGACTGAAAATGGGAAAAATTGCCTGATAAAAATGTTATAGTTTATCATTTGAAAATTAAGCAGAGCCTTAGAGACAATTAGCTGGAGACTTGAGTATAGACTAATTTCTAAAGTCTGCCCCAACTCTCAGCAGACTACAGCTATAGTTGACTGTCAGATAGAAAGAGATTTTTGGGGTAGAACACAGGGATCTTTACACTTGATCACAGATGGCCTCGTGGATGAAAGTTGGCCATTTTGAGTTTGGAAATGGGTATGGCAATGAGACGTTGATTGTTTCTGTTTTCTCATCTAGAATTTCATGATGAAATCACTTGCAGGAGGAAGAACATGGAGGTGTCGGGGGGCTGTAGAGGGATGAGGAGCATGGAGTCAGCCGTGGCCAGGGCCGGTGCCCGACTTCGGGTCAGCTGCTAACCTCTGTGTGTGCTCCCTCCAGCCACCCACACACAGGGGAATGATGCTCTCTGTATTTAGAGCAAAGATGATCTGATTTGGGAGGTACTCTGACCACAGCAGAAACTGGGCTTCTGGAATGAGCTGAGCAGGCAAACAGGAGATGGACCAAGCACAATGGACTGGCAAGAAGGACACTGGACTACAAGTGTGCCTGTGTGACCTTGCGAGGGTCTCGTCCCTCTCTGGGGCTCACTCTTTACTTGTGATCCAAGGGGACCAGACAAGATACTCCGAAAGCTCTTCTCACCCTGATGTTCTGTTTAGCAGAGTTTCAGGACAGTATGTTTTTGCTGTTGTAATCCTCAGGAAGTTAAGGTTTAGAAAAAAATTGGGATACAAAAATAAGGTAGAAGATGGTCTCAAGAAAGAAAGAAAAAGAACTGGGCAAGAAAGGCAGCAATTAGAGTATGGAAAATCATAAATTTGCTTAGATGAAGTAACCTTTACAAGTGGCCAGGGAAAGAAAAGCATTATTAGAAATCCTCAGCAGACTCTCTCCTGCTGCAGGGATTTCTGAGATGAGGGATCGCTTTTCTCCTTCCTTCCTCTCCCTTGCTGATCTGAAAGTTTAATCTTCTTTAATAACATATAAGGCTCTCCTCATCTGTTTTTCCATATGATGTCTCCATCATTGCTGCTGATCTTCCATTATGGTGGCCATTTCAGACTCTTCCTGAGAGTTTTACTTTGCTATCTGTATTAGTCAGCTCAGGCTGCCACAACACAATGCCACAAACTCGGTAGCTTAAACAATAGGATTTTTTTTTTTTCCTTATAGTTCTGGAGGTTGGAAGTTCAAGATGAAGGTGATGGCACGTTTGGTTTCTCCTGAGGTCCCTCTCTTTGGCTTGCAGATGGCCGGCTTCTTGCTGTGTCCTCACATGGCCTTTTTTCTGTGTACGTGCATCCCTGGTATCTCATAGGATGAGATGCCACTCATATCAAATTAGGGCCCCACTTCAATGGCCTCATTTGAACTTAATCACCTCTTTAAAGGCCCTGTCTCTAAATACAGTCACATTCTGAGGTACTAGTGGTTAGGGCTTCAATATATGAATTTTGGGGGACACAATTCATCCCATAACACCATCTCACAGACTTTGCTCAATTTTTTGTCTCCTAAAATGTCTTCTCCTATACTCTTTCAAAATCCGATACGTCTTCTAATTCCATCTCAAAACCTTTCCTTGCCTTTCTTCGTTTATCCCTTCTTTCCTCTGTAACTAGCTTTCCTTTTAACTGAAAAAGTGACACACGTACAGGGTAAAGTAATAAATGTACAACAGTGTTACCATGTAAATGATGATACTCTTTCAAACCCCAAACTGGCCATCCAGGGGGCCCTTCTGCAAGCAAACAGTTAAAACTCATTTTTAGAGTCTCTTGTCCGACCCACATCACCCACTTCGGGGCCACTGTCCATACTGCTTAGTGGGAAGGGGTGATTCTAACTGAGGGCAGACAGAGCTGTCACCGTCCGTTGTACAAATCCGAGCCCTAGAACGTGAAAGTGGGACAAACTGTCTCATCGCTTCGGGCCTCCGTTTACTTGTCTATAAAATAGGGTTGGTAATTCTACTTTCCAGAGAACTGTGCGGGGGAACGAGAGGGCGCTCGTGGAATGCCACTTGACTAGCACGCTGCAGTGCTGCAGAATTGCTCTTCCTCTTTGATCCTTTCCGCTGGGTTTTTGCAAGACTCGACAACTACTCCATCACCCACGAAGGCTGACTCGCTCTCAGCCTGTCCTGTGGCTCCTTTGGGGGCGGGACCCACATGCGTCCGGCTTTATATCTTTAAAGACCCCACTGATTCTAATTCGGTGCCTCATTAGGCAATTAATAAATATTGAATTAAATTTAAACCTGGATCTGTCTGGCACACAAACGCACAGCGTTAGGTTTTGTGGTGGGAAGACAGGGGGTGAGTAACCCAGTTCCGCCACCTAATTGAGGTGTGGCCTCAGGCAAGGCATTTAAACCTCACACATCCTCAGGTTTCTCATCCTCAGAATGTGGGCGGCCACCTCTACCTCATAGAGCTGCTGGGAGGAAAACAAGAGAAGTGCCTGCGCTGCCGCAGGACGCAGACGCACAGAGAATTACGGTGACGTTTCTAACCCATTCTTCTCTCCCATTTCGCGTGGAGTCCTCCCTCTGGGTACACAGTGTCTCCGTCCCGCCTGTTTATATTCCTGTTCTCACACGAAGCGCTCGCAAGAATCACGGGCCGGAGGGAAGATGAGGAAGGAGGGCCTGCGCAAGCGCGGTATGACTCATTCCTCAGCTCTCTAAATTCTGACAGTTTGGAACTGCACTGCTGCAATTTTCTGTTCCACTGTCAAACGGACTCGAGTGAGTCATCTCTGGGGCAATCGTCAGAGAGAAAGCTTCGCGTGCTCATTTAATGATGGCGTCCACGTTGTCCCGCACGTGGCTGTCCTCCTAAAACGCTGTCGGCTGCCGAGCGGCAGGGCGCCAGTCGCTTTGTGATGCATTCGGTGCCACGCGGCATCTTCTGGGCAAGTTCTAACTGCGGCATCCGGTTCTTTGGTACCTTATTTGATATTCCAAAACCTTCCATCTCAACTGTCCCTAGGGGAAAAGCACACTGCGTCCTACTCTCTGACCCCACCGCATTCCCCATCTCTAAGATCATACCCTGAGTAATTTGAATATTAAAAATATTAAAAATCTTATAGCCTAGAAGCAGAAGTCAGGAAAGGCCATCAGGCAGGCTTCGTGGTAAAAGTGGGACTAGGAGGAGGCGGTTTGTCCAGGTCAGTGGTTCTCAAACATTTTAGTCCCAGACTCCTTTGCACTTGTAAAAATTACTGAGGACCCTAAAAAGGTTTTCTTTATGTGGATCATAACCATTAATAGTTATCCGATTAGAAATCAGAAGTTAAATTTTTGTAAATTTATTTAAAAATAGCAATAATAGGCTATTAACATTAGAGCAATAGCAGTGGTATGTGTCATGCAGTCCCTGGAAAACTCCATTTTATACTCAAGAAAGAATGAAAGTGAAAAAGGCCATTAATAGTTTAGTATATTACTATAAAAATGATTTCGATCTTGTGGACCTCCAAAAAGGGTCCTGGGGACCTTTGAGAACTACTGGTCCAGGCAAAGATACTGGAGGTTAGAAGCTGACGATGCATGTGTTTGTGTGTATGTGTTTGTGCGTGTGTAACCATGAATCTCTCTCTCTGAATAATAGCACATTGTGTTTACTGTGAATTAAATACAATACTGGTTCACAGTTATTATTTAATTTAAACCTCATAATAGCTTATGAGAGGAGATACTATTTTTATACCCATTTTACAGATTAAGAAATTAGGCACAGAGAAGTTAAAACTCAAAGTGAGGCCCAATTTCTATGACAAATACTTGAAAAAGACAAATCAGAATTCTAATGCAAACTGTTATGAGGTGTTATTCTAAAGCATGCAGGTAGAAACCAGAAAGACTTAAGGAACATTTTTCTCAAGCAAACTCCAGGTTAACGGTTATTTAACCTTGAGGAAGACAAAAGTAACTTCCTGCTTAGGTCCTAGAGAACTGGGGAAAGCAGGCTGTAGCAACACTGCTGTGTGCTGTCTACACTCCCGCTCAGAGCAGAGGCACTCAGGCATGACTGCTGACTGCTCAGTGAGCTCCCTTCTGGGAATTCTTCTCAAAGAGAACTGCTAGTCCAATCGCTTCCTCACGGGTAGCCCAGAGCCAGGACAGTTAGCCATTGCCCCAAGGCAGGACGACTCTGAAAGGCCGATTCCAGACCTCCCGCAGGATCTGAGGAGACCTTCCTTGCTTGTGCAGGCAGCTCAGCCCCTGCCTCCCCAGTCCTGCTTTGTTTGCTCCCCCACAGGTGCTGATCCCAAGGGCACTTCTCAATCAACATCCTGCATCCAAATTCCCCTCTTGGAGTCTGTTTCCTAGGAGATACAAAGACAGATTCCTAAATCGCCTATCATTCAGCATAGTTCGCTTTAATTTCTTTTAAATATTAGGTCTCTGTAAGGTTAATATTAAGCCTCTAAGCTCAGCAACCAGTGGAAGCGTCCTGACAATCGAATCCAGCTTTCCAGGGACAGTCCTTTAATTTCATGTCGGACATTTCTGGGTGGAACCTGTCCTGCCTGGTATCCATCCATTGCTCTTAGATTTCCACGTGGAGCTTCCCACACTGACTCACTCATTCTTCCATGATGGCCGTCCACGCTACGGTCTGGGTAGAGTCTTTACACAGGACCTGGGAGTTCCTCGCCGCGGCCAGAGATCTAGGCCGGACAACAGTGTAGGTGCTTCCTAGTCGGGAGGTTTTCCGATTCCAGGAAGTTTTTCCGGCAGGCTGTTCGTGGTCAACGGTTCCCCTTTTCCAACCTCCTCCACCTTCCACACAGACTTGAAATGCCCCAAAGCATGGAAAGGTGGCAGCACCACAAACTTTCTTCTAATTCTTCCTTTCTTTTCCATTACTGTAAAGTGGGGGTGCAGATTTAAGGCCCCTGAGCTCCATGGCTTTCAGTTTGACCCCATACACCTTATTTCTTGTAAACCACCTTATTTTTGTGCAGTTTCATCTTCCCTGCTGTGCTCTTGAAGTAGGACAATTTTCAGTGTTATTTTTAATCACGTAACACTCTGGGAGATAATGATATTGATTAAAATGTAAGCCTAAGAAAAGTTTTCTCTTAGGACTGTATGCAAGAAGAGTGCTTTGCTCCCAAAGCTCCACTAGGTGGCATTTTATTAAAGGAGTATTGCTATTGTGCCCCTTACAGGTAATTTCTCATGATATTATTCTTAAAGGGGTAGTACTAAGCTTTTTGAAAATTTAAACATTATTTCCATGAATGATGATAGTGAGGATTCTAAAACAACAGCTTATCACATTTCTAAGATAAAATATCCAGATCAATGCCTGCCAAGTGTAGCCTAGCCTAAAAAGACAACAGAGATTTGAGACGAGATTTCTAACCTGAGTTCTGACACTAATTTATTATGTGACCTTGTACAAGTCATTTCCCTATCTTGGCTGATTTCTTTTTGAAATGAGAAAGGAAAGCAAACTAGACAGTCTTCTAGAAAGGTCTTCTTACTTCTAATACTTAAAATTCTATTTCATTCATTAATGTGTTTAAATTACAAACTTTCTAAAACTCTCATCACTGAATCTGTAAGAACAAAATTTAACAAAATTTGGTTTGTTTATGACATACTTCATAGGAAACATTACTGTGATGGTAGACTATTCTAATTTCTGTTACTGAGGAGGAGCTTTTAGAGGCATGCCTTGTCACACTGAGTCTCAGAATCTTTCATTTCAAGCCAAACAACTTCAGTGGCCGACAACCTCTTTTCTACTCTTTCAAGCCGTTGCAGAATGAGTTTCTTTGAAACCTAGAGAAACTCATCTGAGAGAGCAGGAGAGGTCTTTACAGATAATTACCAGCATTAGACAGGTGAAGAGCGCTCAACTCTTGGCCAGTTCGGCAAAAGAAACCTCTTTAAAGTTTCCATTTTCCCGACGGCTTTTACCTGAACTATAATAGATTCCACCGAACAGAGGCTTATACTACTTTACAATATTGTAGAATTTCTTCCCATCTTTCTATCTTGAAGGCTTAATAAAATGGGAATAATAGTGCCTTCAGAGCCCAGGCTCCTCTGGGCCTGTGGATTTGGGCTCCGGGGAGGGCAGTTTTACCTCCTCGAGAGCACCACGGCTCTTCTGCAGACACGGGATGAGGATGCATTGATTCTGCAGTTTGAAGTCTGCTTCTCCCTCACCTCCACGGCTCTCCTCACCAAGAACCTAGGGCTGTAGAAGCCAGAAAAGATTTGCTGGTTGCCTGGCTCCCTGTTTTTCAAAGGGAGTTCCATGAAAATTAGGGCTACTTTGAGGGAAAAAGAAATGACTCCTTCGTCAGAGAAATTTTGGAAAGGCTGTAAGGAAAACTCCCTTCAAACGGTCATGGCGAACGTGAGCGTTGTGATGTGAGCATTGTAACTCTCGGGATTCCTGTAGCAAGGAAACATATCTGTGTAACCCACTGTTCTGCAAACTCATGGAATGCTTTGGGTGATCCAGCTCTAATTTAACCATTTTATTTCACAGATAATGAAGAAATAGAGTTTAGTCAAGAATAAGGTCAAGAATTCAGTTGCACAAATGTCGGGGCAGAACTGGACTCAGAACCCTGTATCTGCTGGTGTGGAGCCTTGTCATCCTATACATCCTCATTGCAGATCCACATGTAGGTCGATTTTTCAAAATGTAATGTGAATTACACATGTTTTAAAACAAAAACGGGCCTAGATGATGTTGCTTAATGTTAATTTACTAATGAGCAAAGTAGAACTCAGACAGCTTAAGTGACCTTTGCAAGTCATACAGTTAAGTTCAAGCAGAACTAGAGATAAGGTATGAACATGCTTAATGTCTGTCCAGGGGTGTTACCTGTAATCATGTCATCTTAACCCATACCTTGGAGTTAAGAATGAAGATAACACCTAAGTCATTCCACACGAATGTCATCATCAGCTATTAACACATTCAGTTGAATACCATTCCTTTTGCCTTAGCAGAGGAATGTGACAGTAGGCCAGGTTTTAATGACACCCTTTCAATGAGGAAGAGCCAATAAAAATGAGGATCAGAATGAAAATGTCAAATACATAACTTTGAGCATAAATTCATCTCCTTTAAAGTTTGGCTTAGGCGAGATTAGTGAGAAATTATATTATTAATAGATTTTTAAAATAGCTAAATTCTAGCTCTGGGTAGCAGTGACAAAGAGACTAATTATTAAAGATAATAAGTTACAGAAATCAAGACAGGTAAGATTTAGTAGGTGTCCACACAGCATCGAGCGCTGTGCTGAAGACTCATGCACATTTAACCTTTACCATGATTACAGGACGTGGCTACGCTCGTTTCATGGATGATCAAGCTGAAGCTCAGGGAAGCTAAGAGACTAGCAAAAAGTCATATAATAGCAAGTGGCAGAACTAGGGTTGGAAGTTAGTTTCTAGAGCCAATGTCCTTAGACATTTTACAATATTAAGAAAATGCCACATTAAAAATCTGACCTGAAAATGCAACATTGGACACGTCTTCCTCTTCTGAATTCCCTCTTGCCAGCGGGCGGCATGAAGTCCCCATTCTCCCGCCCATGTCTGTCAGTGAGTTCGCTGCTGGCGACTCCCTGGGTAAGGCTATGCTGCCTGATATTCTGAGGGCTCTTAAGGGATGAACACGAACACTTCTAATTTCATGCGTGATAGAATTACACGATTTGGGGAAGGAACTAGGTTGAAGGCTTCCATGCTCTGGGAGGAAAGAGTTTGCTAAAGAAAATAATAATGTGGATAAGGTGACTTTAAGTGTAGCCTGCATAAGGAAACTGGTCTAAGTAAGTTGATAGTTTCCAGAATGTCTCATTCTAAGAAGCCTGTCCATCTAAACGTACTCTGTAATAACCTCTATTTGCTTTCCCCGATAACCAACGTGGGAGTACCGGCCTCCCTGACTTTCGGAGAATAAACCTTCGTTTGAATGGTTGGTTCCATGGCTGGGACGAGGCTGAGGTGTCACCAAAATTTCTAGGAGTTCCCAGGGGCTGGCTTCCTCCCGGTGACTTTGGTCTACAGCTCCCGCGGCCGTTGTGGCATGAGCCCATTCTCTAGTTTCCAGGAAAATAAAGCTACTCATATTGTGTGAGTTAGATGACCTTATTGAAGATTTGAAAGGTCAGTGGGAGAGGTTATACTGTGTCCTGCAGTTTCCTGCCACCTCTCCTCCCCTCCCCTGCCATTTCCTACCCTTCCTTCCCCTCCCCCCTCTCTTTCTTTCTTAGGAACAAATTCTCCTTCCTGCCACTAGCGGGTGTTCTCTCCTTTTCTGAAAGCACCGTGTAAGCTGACATACCTTCCCCACAGCTACTCAAGGACCCCGAGAAAGCCTCTCACGGCATTCTTCCAACACGTGGTTTGTCAAGAGACGTTCTGTAGCGCACCACCGAGAATAAAATTTTCTCTACTTGTTAGAACCATATGTGCTTGAAAATAGCCAAACTGTGTCTCTTCCTTCAAATTCTGTACTTCTGACTCGTCACCAAGATAGTCAACCTGTCTTCCTGGTCATCTAATGCTAATACTTGACAAAGAAAATGGTTCTATCTTTTAAAAACACGAAGCCTCTAAGTCATCTATTACTTCATGTCTCCTCGCCACTTTTGTAGAAGGAGTGTAAGGAGGACGCTGCTTAATTTTCTTCAAAGATGAACAAAATTGAGGCCCGCAAAGGTGACATAATCAGCCACAACTCAATCTGCCACATGTCTGGCACCGACACCCATGTTCTTTCTTGATGTACTCCATTGCCTGATACATGCCCCCCACTCTAAAACATAGTTTTGAGGATCACCGATTTCACCAGACTGTACACACTGTCACGCTCCACAGTTCAGCTCCCGTGCTGGAGGCCACCACAAAGAGAGAGAAAAAGTAGACAAAGGAAACAAAGAGACAAAGGGACAAAATTTCCCTCATCATTGGCCTTCCAAGGCCTTTGGTCGAGTCGTTTGGAAGCAGCCTTTTTTTTTTTTTTTCCTCACCCTGCAGCATGAAGGTGCTTTTAAATTTAATTGGACCATTATTAAAGTTTAAATAGCTTCCTTTTGTTCTTGGGTCAAAATCCAAATGCTGAATATGTTCTTTTGTGATCTGCCCCTTCCTCTTTTTTCTTTTTTTTTAATCTTCACCTGAGTTACCTGTTCCCTGCCTCTATTTGCTCCAGTTACCTGGCCTCTTTGTAGTTCTTCAAATGAGCCACGTTACCCTCTGTCCCAGACTCCTTCCATATGCCTTCCCCCTGCCTAAAATTACCACTCCCCACCATCCCACCTGCTACCTTTCTACATGGTCAACTTTTTTTCGGTTCTATGATTTCTAATTAATTGTCTCCTTTTTTGAAACTTCCACTCCCCTGTGTTGAAGAGCCTGTCCTCCGTTTTGTCCTATGTATTGACATTATTCTTTGTAGCAGCGGTTCCCAACCTTTTTGGCACCAGAGTCCAGTGCTCCTATGAGAATCTAATGCCTGATGATCTGAGGTGGAGCAGAGGTGGTGACGGTAGCGCTGGGGAGCGGCTGCAAACACAGATAAAGCTTTGCTTGCCCACCAGCCACTCACCTCCTAGTGCGCGGCCCAGTTCCTAACAGGACATGGACTGGTACCAGTCCACGGCCAAGGGGTTGGGGACCTCTGCTTTATGGTCTCTAGCTTCTACTAGAACTTATTAAGGTCTGAGAGCAGTGCTTAGTGTAGTTTCTGGCACATAATAGGCTTGCAATAATTAATGTTAAATAAATGCTTGAATGAAACAATGACCAAAGCAGCATGGAAAGTATTTTCTTCCACCTGTGCCCAGCTGGTTCATGTGGCCATTCCACAAATGCCTATTAAATCTCGCCCCCTTAGTGTGTATTAAGGGGACACAGGGTTTGATCTGACATAGGACCCGGCATCCAACGTGAGAGAGGCAGAGGCTGTCTTGGGGGCAGTTTTGGAGCATGGGAACTGAGCACAGACTTTGTCTTTGCCAAACCTTCTTATCTATAACCTTCCAGAATCTCCTTAAGGCTGCCCAACACGTTCTACAGCCAATACATCACGATGACCCTTTAAGCTGCCAGGTCAGATGGATTAAACCGAGTGCAGCCTGCAGTCTCAGTGATTCCCGGGCTCTGATTTTGCAATTTCTCAAAGAAATGCAAGGACTCTTGGGATTAGTAGCTGAATTTAATCTGTTTGTTTACCATGAATCAAGAAGGCCAGTCTATTTCCTTAAAAGGGACAGATTTTGAAATGACACTTTAGAATGCTAACCCCAGTTCTCCCCAACCTTCAGAGGCTACACAAGCTTATTTCCTCTCTAAAAAACTCCCCGCACTAAGCTGGCCTATTCTTAATTTTCTGGATACATTCATTCTCTCTACCTCTCATTTTGTCACATAATCATGCAAGTTTGCAGATTATCACACAAGTAAAGTTGCATTATTATTCGGCTATTTCAGGGGTGTGTGTATTGTCTCTCTGTGGACTTCTCTGAGGACGAGAACACACGTCCTTCCTCCACAGCCCCGCAGTGTTTAGTACGGTCCTAGGTATTCTTTAAGAGGTCAAGGATGTAGGTCCCATAATAAAATGTCATGTGTTCGGTTCTCCAGGAGCAGACACTGAGGTGAAGTTTGGCTTGCGGGATATGGTAGGGGTCAACACGTGTGGAAGGAAGGTGGGGGAAGGTGGAGGAAGGACTGGGCAGCTGCGGATGCCCAAAGAGGATACAGGCCCAGCAAAGCCTCAGCCAACATCACAGAGTTGTTCCATGAAGCTCCGAAATGACAGGGCCTTTCTATCTCCAGCCCCTGCCCTGATCAGTCCTTGTATGTGAGGCTCCCTCAAAAGGATGGGCCCTAGGGTGGCTTTCTGCCACTGAAGCCAGGCCTGGAGCAGCTGGGGTGCCTGCTGAGAAATGGGGCAACGAGTCCTTCCATGAAGGGGAATCTTGGCAGTATATCTCCTTGACAACCATAAGGTAGATGAGACCACTCAAAAAAAGACTTATGATATCATCTGACTCATGTAAAAACCTATAAATTAGCAATAACTGCTGCTCATTGAAAGCCTGCTAGGTACTAAGCATTTAACTATTTCTTCATGTTTGTGGGGTTATAAACCTGGTCCTGTGCTAAGCATCTTTTTGCAATTATCTCATTTAATCATGACAACTTTATAATGTAAGTTCTCTTATTCCTATTTTACAAATAGAGAAATTGAAGTTTAACAAGAGAAAACAACTCGCCCAATGTCACAAGCTAGTAAATTACAGAACCGGAATTTAATCCAAGCAATCTGATTCTAGAGACATTTAAAAATTTACTTTATAGTAAAGACACGAGTTTCTCATTAAAGACACTTGCCTATGATTTGAAATTTGCTTTTGTAAGTCCCTTAGGGTTTCAGAGCCTCGGGGGCTGGGCCTTAGGGTTATAGAGGATGGAACACTATTCTGCGTGGTAATTGTAAGTTCTGCAGGAAGGGAATGGGAGGGGCCAGGCAGAGCGGTCCCCTGTGGAAGCAGATGCAGAAAGCACCTCTGCCCTCATCAAACTTCGGCAGCTCAGCTGACAGCCTTTAGGAGAATGAAAATGCGTATGAAGAGTTTTTAAACATTATGTATGTAATATGAACTTCTCAGTCCTATAAAAGCTTTCGTAAAATCGACACTGTTCATGAAGATACCTGTGTCAGTGGGTTCTTTAGAGGAACTGGAGGAAGTACTGGGATTTGCGTCAGAGCGGGCGCTGGGATCCTGGAGACAGTCCATTGAAATAAAGGATCCCCAGACTAAGAAGACAACTGATAACCGGGCTTCCCCTTCATTTAAAACAACCCATCAGGTGAGCTGATATTTCCATCTTATGGCTGAAAAAACAGTGACTGCAAGACATTAACCTGCCAAATGTCATACAGAGGACAACGGCAGATCAGGGTATCATGACAAAGCTGGTTCCATAACCTAAACTTTTTTTTTTTCTATGACCTTTAACTGTCATCAGGATCGGTCAGGGGAAATATAAAAACAAAAAGCTGTTAATATTTTGATTCCTCTCTGAGGTCCTTAATTTTAATCTCTTTGACTGGAGCAGAAGAAGCCAGATGAAAAGTCAAAGCCACAAACAGGCATCCTTCTGAGTGACTGCGAGTGCCATGAGAGGCAGCTCTGATCCCCTATTCTCCGAGTGAATGACAGTCATCTCTGCATAATGAGGTTACGGTGCTAGGAGGACATGCAAGCAGCCGGGGGCGGGTTTTCAGCCTCAAAGAGCTGGAGAAGCGGCATCATAACCCTTCAGAATTGGGGATCCTGTTCCTACCCATGACGTCTCTGCAAAGCAGTCATGAAATTGAAATTCAGAGGGACTCACATGTTGCTTCAGGATGCAAGCTCCTAGCCCCACGACGAGCAGCGATGTTTATGTGAAAAGATATCTGAAGCACAAAAGCTTGCTATATCAGTGTCACATCGAAACCCAGCCAGAGCACTCTCCTCTAGCTGTTTTATTTTCATTGAAACAGGCATGCCTGCCGGTTCAGATTGCAGACCCACAGATGGGAGGGTAGAAAGAAGCAGACTAACTCAGACAAAGGTTCTACTCTGAACATTTACTCCTACCAGGCTTTGTTCCCTCTGTGCTTAGTGCAGGTGACACAATGGAGAATGAGAGAGATGAGATCTTTGCCCTCTTGGAGCTCACAGTCTAATGGGCAAGATGGGCAGGAAGATCTGGGACACAGGACCGAGGACCAAGGAACGTTCTCAAATCCAGGAGACAAGCCTCTCCATTAAAGTCAGCTGCAAGGGAGTTTTGGGAATAAGAAATAAACAGAAACTTAGAACCATTTCTCTCTAGGGCTATGATTCAGCAAGTAGGGGCAAGATGAAGGTTTTGAGTGAGCCCCTAACCTGTCCAGTCACCTAGGAATGAAGACCAGCAGTGGTGTATAAGGGGCTCTGGGACTCCCAACAAAACTTCTGCCCCTATGGGGGTCTCCACCTCTTTGAAAACTTCACTAGCGGCCATTACCTTTGTCCCAGTGCACACAGATGAGCATGAGAAACGTCACCATACGTTTGCCCACACTGATTTCACTGGGCTGAGGAGGAGTCCAAGTTGAGCCCCAGAAATGCTGTACCTTCTGGGAAACATGCAGGACTCTCTTGCAGTGCAAAGCATCCGTGAAGGAAACCTGTCATGCCTCCACCATGCCCATGAAGACCACAAGGCAGGAATCTTGATCCCACTGCTTCTAGCTGGTCCATCCTTCCCTTCTTCGTTCCTTTTCCTCAAGTCCCACAGCTGTGCCCACATCTTTCTCCACCCTGTCTCATTTTACCCTAGATACTGCAAACATTCCCGCCACTGATGGCTGGCTGAGTCCTCCGCCTGCAAAGCAGACATTCGGCCAAGCACTGGGCAGAGATGCCACGGGAAGGGTCTTCCTTTCCAGAAGTTGCCCATCAAGTGGGATGATACTGTCAAGTTTAAAGTTTGTTTCTAGACAGATTAGATTAGCACCCCAGATATTAAGATCCTTAAGCAACCACTCTGATCCTCAGCTTTATCCCAGCAGTCCCAGGCTCCATCACACCAATACCCCCAAAATATACACCCCCATGTGCAAAGCCCATACAGGGACCGTGCACTTCCCAAATGCAAATGCCAGCACTTTCAGAAAAATGTTCCCATCCCTGAATCATGTAAGAGCTAGGCTGTCTTGTCATGTGGAGAAAGTGGGGAGACTTGACCCAAACCTGGAGTTAATTTTTATGTTTCTACTTTTGAATCTCTCCCATGGCTGGAGTGAGAACTGAGAGGTACTTGAATATGTAAAGAGATGTCTTGTCCAAGTCCTTGAAGAACAGGTCCTGCTGCTGCTTCTAATTTTGCTGGAAACTGCCCTTTGGACCCTCCCCCATCTTCCCTCCGGCCTTTTCCCATTTGAGGGAGAAAAGAATAGGGAAAGGGGCTGCTTTATGCTTTATGCACCCTCTCTCTTGAATCCCCTAGGTCCACTGTGTCCAATGTCACTGACCAAGGTTGCCACACACGTGCACAATCGTGTCCCACCCACAGAGCTGTCTGCACCCTCTCTGGCTTTGAGATAGGAAGAGAGGCTACATACAGGATAAACACTTTTAGAGGAGAATAAGCCCCACAGTGGCCTGCCCAACTACTCCTCACCTGCACACCTACACACACACACACAGCAACCTGGAAGTTCTGGGCAAGGGGGCAGGGGAAGTCATCGATTGCTCCCCATTTCGTTAAGGCTAAACTAAGAGGTGGCAGCAGGGCGCATCTCCCCATTGGGAAGGGAACAGGGCTGGGTGAAGGTTTCAGCTCTTCACTCTGAGGGGCTGAAGGACACAGATTTTTTTCCACCCTTTTGAACTCAAGGCCTAGCCTCCCTAGACTTCTCAAAGTTCTCAAAGTGGTCATATGTGAAGCTACTGGTCTTTGGCCCTTTGCAGGGAATTTCTGGCCCTCTCGGGCCTGCATAGCCCCATCTACCCCACAGCCCTGTCGAGTTCAGGAGAGTGAGGGATAAGGGAGGAAGACTGCTTGAGTCAGGACCTGACCTTGAGATGTTAATGAATTTTCTTACCTCCACAGGTTCCTAGAAATTTTCATGATAATTTTGTGGATAATTTTTAAAGGATAAAATTAAGAAAAACATGTTTTAAAGATAGATTCTCTGAGTAGATTAAAATGAAGGAATATCATATAGTGGATATGCGATGCCACTGTCAACTTCTCTCCATAGACACGGTCATCTTTTAGAAGCAGGCATTCCCTAGGAGCTGGTATTAACCCCATTATCTAAGCCCGACCTACTGGGGTACCCTAAACCTCAACCCCAAATGCAGCAGACACAGAGAACATCACTCTCCTACTCGAAGAAACATATTTTTAAAGAACATTGTTGGGGGCAGGAAACACAGCTCATCCTCTACATGGATGGTGGGAGATTTTAAGGCTCAGTGGGGAGGCATACCCCACATTGCAGAGCAGATGGCAGTGGAGATGGCAGCCCGTGGGACCTGACACCCCTGGCACCTGCTAGTGGGTCCTTTTGGAAGACAAAGCCTTTCTGGGAAGGGTGGAAGGGACGCCTCGACACAGCCGCTGGGAGGATGACACTGATCTAGTTGGCTTTAGGGCGACTTGCTTACTTTTCCCTTTTCTCCTTGGACAAATCCACCTTAACAAATGGCTCATCCTGTTTTAGTGTTTGCTTTTTTTGAGATGCCTGTCTCTTCTGGGGCAAGAACTTGGGTGTTAGGGTCTATATTGACCCCCTGACTTGGGCAGGATAACCTATTATCTCTCTGATAAGGGAGGTCTCTCCATCTGCTCACCAAGTTCATTAAAGAAAAATGTCCTTATCTTTTCTGAAAAGGCCCAAGCACTTTATTATTCAAAAATGATAATGTCCTAAAAGTAGAGAAAAGGCTGGAGGAACTTCTACAAATTAAAGGATACTCCAGATACAATAGCTAAATATAATATGTGATCCCAGACAGGATCTGTACTAGAGAAAAAAACAATAAAAGACATTATTGGGAAAATTGACAAGAAATGCAGCCAGTGGATTAGATACAAGTTCTATGTTAATGTTCAATTCATCGAAGCTGAGAACTGTACCATTAGTATAGAAGAAAACATCCTTCTTCTGAGGAATAAACACTAAAGTATTTAGGGAAAGGGCAATCATTTGTGCAATTTACTTTCCAACATTCAAGGAAAAAGAGTAGTCATGTGTAGGTATAGAGAGAAGGCGAGTGGAAAAAACATTAAATCGAGGTGGATCTGGACAAAATGTGCTTTAACTATTCATGCAATGTCTCTGTAAATTCAAAATTATTTTCAAATGAGAAGTTTTACAAAATGGCCCATGACCCTGTCCCCTAAATTTCACCCCTACATTGAGATTCTCTAGTTTTTGCTTTCTGTAACTGCCGCCATGACACGAGGCCCACAGAGATGTGGTAATCCAGCTGTGAACCCTTTGCATTGGGTGCTGTCTCAGGCCAATTTCTGGGGTATATTTATCACAATTAAGGTCTGAACTTTTCAAACAGGATTTTGGTTGTAACAAAATAATGGGAAAAGGGCAAATCCAAATGGAATAAAACAATCTACACATATACAAAATAAATGTGAAAATACAAAGAGGAGGCAGACATACCTGAGATCCGATCCTGGCTCTGGCACACACCTGGAGCAGGATTGTGCATTTCTTCATCCTTCATCTTCTCACCTAGAATGTGCAAAGAAAGATGTTCATTTAGGTGGTAAAAAAACAGAGAAGCCATATGAGAAAGAGACATAAATCGAAGTGTATAAATGGAAAACCCAGCCTATCAGGAAAACATAACCTGAAAGAGTGGTACCACTCAGGGCTGGATGGGAAAATGAAGAAACCGAATGCAGTCCAGAAATCAGTCCCACGTTCCACAGACACTTTGTGTTTGAAACAGGAGGCATTCCAAATGGCTGGAAGAAAGTTACAGTTAATATATTCTGTTGAGAAAAATGAGGAGCTGAGGAGAAATAGATTTTCAGAATGATGGAGCCCCTCTCGCGTTTTTTAAAATTTCCGTTATTGTACATTGAACTCAGAATTTCAATTTTATTCTTTTTTTTACATTTCCTATCTTTTTCCTGATATTGTCTATTTGGAGATTCATTATGGTTGTGTTTTCCTTGAATTCTTTAAACATGGTTTCCTTCATTCTTTGAAAAAATTTATTACAAGAGCTGCCTTGAAGTCTTTGTTAAAGTGGAAAACTGGACGCCCTCAGAGATAAGAGCATCTATTGATGCTTTTTTCAATGTATTTAGCCAAATTTTACTATTATGTTGCACTTTTCATAATGTTTGTTGTTGTTGTTGTTGTTGTTGTTGTTGTTGTTGTTGAAACTTGGCATTTTAGATTCTATGTTGTAGCACTCTGGATTCTGACTTCCCTTCTCCCAAGAGATTTTGTTATAGTTTTAGTTGTTGTTTAGTGACTGGGCTGGACGACTTCTGCTGAATCTGTCCACACTGCACTGTGTGGCCACTGATGTCTCCATTCGGGTTGTTTTTCTTAATTTATTTTTTTAGCATTGAACCCTGGCTTTAAGTTTGCCCCTGATCAACACAGCTTAGTGGTCAGCCAAAGACTGATCAGAAAGTGTTCTTATATACGTGGAGACTTTTTTACTTTTTGCTGAAAACTCTGTATGTAGATTGCGGAATGGCTTAAAAACTCAGGCAGTTAACGATTACGCACCAAATTTTAATTTTTGCTTGTGCAAGGACTTACATTCAGCTGGGGATGAGGAGATAGCTAGGGTCTTTTCTTGTCTTTCTTGAGCAGGCACACTGCCTTCCAGACCACCAGAAACATCTGGGTCATCATCAAAACACTTCGGCCTGCCTTATTCCTTACGTTTCCCACCTACATTTCTGGTTAATCTGTTGATTGGAATGGTCAGTATCACAGCCTCAGGCAGACATAATGTTTGCCATCCTAGATTGACACCGAGACCGCTACTGTTTTTGACAAAGTGCTTGGGCATGTGTCATTTCTCTACTCTGCTCCAAATCAAGCCAGACTCTATGGTGGCAGAGCTGTCTCCACTTTCTGCCCAGCCATGGTAGAGCTTCTGTGCCATGGAGCTGGAATGAGTGATGGGAGCAGCCTAAAACATCACTGGCTCTCACTGACTTACAGATGTTTAGTATTTGTTCATGAATAAACACTTTTCGATTTACTGTATACCCTTCATCAATTTACAAAGCCCTACAATGATTGCTTTTAAGAATTATGTCCAGTTTTATCATTGCTTTTTGGCATGAAGTTTTTCCAAACTTCTCTGACATTTTCTAGTTCCTTGCCTAACCATACACATTTTATAAAGCAAATTTTCTTATAAAGTTAAACACTATAAATATAATCAAGATCCAAAGCTGAACCCCAAACCATCATGACGTACTGTCCAGCATCCCACAGCAACCCATAACCAAATTTTAGTCTTTTTTTAACTCCCTCTGAAATTTCATGAGAAAGTATATAATTTTAATATTAAGATTAAATTACATAGAATACTTCTTTCTTTGATCATTGGTAAGGACAGGAGAGGGAGGAGTCTGGGACATATTTTATTTCCCATGCAGCATCATTTCTAACATGAAGAATTGAGAACCTAGAAGGAATAGGATGGTTGAACTGCCACACATCTAAATATGATTTATTCATTTCCCTCACTTTACAGATAAGCAAACTGAGTCTCAAGGAGATTAGCTGTGGGAGGAAATTTTGGATTGCCACTTTTTAGAGATTCAGCTATGTGCACACAGCTATTATTTTTCAGCAGTGGCAGACAGGATCGGAGGACTTGAAGAGTTGTGTGGAAGACTGATGTTGGCTGTTTGGCAGGATGAAAGTACTCCCAGTAATTTTTTATTTTCTTTCGAAGGAAAAGAATATGCTTTGTTGTGACAGCAAAGGACTCTTTTTAGAGAAAAAGAAAAAAATCAATTTCTACAGATGCCAGCTCTGCATTCTCTAGCTATGTGGTTAGAAATATGAAATTGAAATATAATGGTCAGGGATTTATATTAGTACTCACTTGGGGATGTGTGCTGGGGGAGAGGACTTGATGAACTCAGACTGCATTGCTTCTACACTCACAATTTAAAAATCAGACATCTGTTTGGGTCACTAGCATTGCTCAGAGCACTGCCATGCTCTGGCATCTATCATAATATTCTGGGTTGAAATAAGACAATTGCTTTCAGAAATGGGCTAGACATGAGCAAACAGAACTCTTAAGGAAGTGGAATTTCCCATGGTTTGTCTCAAGTCTTTAGCTTCCCCCATATCTAAGAGCAGTGATTTGTACTTAAGGCCTGCCCCATTGAATTAGATGCTCTGGATTTTGCTAAACTCAGGTCTCACTTTGCACTTTCTGTACCAAATACCCCGCACTGGGTGCAGATATACACCCTCTGTGATCATGGAGATGGCTTGTATATGAGACACTAGGAAAAGGAATTTTTTTAAACCAAAATGACTAGATGCTTTTAAAGAGTGTAGAGAGAGGATTAGGGGAGTGATATTTGGAGATTCTCAGATGTCAAGATTTGAAATCATCTCATGTTGTTGGGTAGCATAGGGCTCCTCATCAGAACTTTTTTCACGTAAGAATAAATCTTGTTGCCTTGACTTACACTGAACTACAAGCCATGCATTTAGAAAAGACTGATATCATAGAAGGAAGAGAGAGACAGCAGGAGGGAGCAAGGAGGAGAGGACAGACGAAAGAGAAAAGAAATAATGGAACTCTAAGGAAGAGGTAGCAGTGAGAGAGAGAGAGAGAGAGAGAGAGAGAAGGAGGAAAAGAAAGAAAAGGGGGAAGACAAATGGAGGAAGAGTAAGAAGAAAACCATGAAAGATGACATCAAAAGCTCTATTGCGCATCATAAGACCTGGGCACCAGACTTCTACTTAAGAGATCTGTTAACCACTTGTTTAATGAACGGACCGGACTAGGTGATTGCTTAGGTTCTTGGTGGCTTACTCTTCTACAAGAATAATCCTAGTGCATTGTAGATGACTTTTCACCATGCTTCCAGCTGTGTGATCCTATTTGTGTCTACCACTCCGCTCACTTGGTTCCAGTCATGCAGGCCTTCCTGCTGTTCCTCCAACATGTGAGCCCACGTCTTACCCTCTGACAGCCCTCTAGGCTTTTTGCATTGCTTTTTTCTTTCCCTGAAGTGTTCCCACAACAATCTTCGCATGGCATGCTCTTTCATATCACTTCAATTTCTGCTTAAATATTGCCTCCTTGGAGAGTCCTCTCCAGACCTTCCTAGGTAATAGGAGACTCGCCTGCACCCTTCCTATAATATACTATAATATAAATATACTATAATATAAATGTATGCATTTACATGTTTTTATCTCTCTGTGAGATAAACAAGAATTTGGTCTTGTCCTCTGATGTATCCTTAGTACCAAGGACAGTGCCTGCTACATGGTAGGCACTCGATATGCATTTATAGAGTAAACTTCACACCTGACTGTGGTGGTACAGCAACCAGGTTTTAATATCCCCTCCTTATAGATCAGGATACCACAGTGTAAAATAGGGAATCAGCTTAAAACACCCTGTGCTTTGGTGGTTATTTTTGCCTTATTCCCTTGTCGCTCTGTGCACTCGCCTTGCATTTAAACAAGACTTTGGCACCGTGCTCCCCACTCCCCCACCCTGCAACTCTACAACATCCTGCTCTGATTAATAAATTGCAATCAATTGCGATGCCTAATTATCTCCTTAGGAGGTCTGAAAAGAATGTAATAGATGGAGCATACTTACCTCTCAGCATGGGAGGAGAGCTATGGCTGGGTAACCCAGAAAAAAAAAAAAAACTGCTTCAAGGAGAAAAAAAAAAATAAGAGAGCAAATGTAAAGTTGTTCTAGGTAGAAATAACAGAAGTGTGTTTGCTACTTCCAAATATCAAGTTTCCTTTGCTCTCTGGAGTGCTTAAAGCACTGTTTCTCCGAGTGCGGTCAGCAGACCACCTGATTCAGCTATATCCAAGGTGTTTGATAACAAAGCAAATGCCCAGGAAAGCTCTCAGAAGTCTGAAGGTGTCGTCTAGAAATCTGCATCTTCACTAAGTTTCCCCATGACGTTTTCTGATGCACACTAGAGTTCAGAATAAAATTAGCTGAAAGATAATTCAGTCTCATTTTGCTTCTAAAAGAGCAATATGCTTTGAAATAGGCATTCTTTCATTTATCAACAAGTCTTTGCTGAGAGTGCCCACTAAGTGAGACACTGTGCTGGGTGCTGGGGTACAGAGAAGAGGATGTGAGATTCATGGCAATGGACCTCTGTCTTTTAATATCACCTAAGGTCAGAGAGAAGACCATGCAGTGCAGTAGAGGGGCCCAGCCTGTGGCATGGGCTCTGGGTGGGAAAGCTACTGGCAGGAGATCTGAAGGGCTGTCACCAGGAAGGGGCAGAAGCCAAGTCCTACGTGATCCAGAGGATGGAAGTAAGAGCGGTGGGTGGATGTTTCAGGAAAGTTAATTTGTGCTCCACATGGAGAATTTTCCTGCCATCAGAGCTGCCCAGTTGGGGGGAAGTGACCTGGCCTCATCCAAGTGGGTGTTGGAAGGCCATCTGTGAGGGATTCGAGGACAGATTCCCTCACCTAGTCAGAGGTGAAGCTCCATCGCTTCTGACTCAGGTTCACTGATTCACCAAAAATACTGTATTAATTGATATTCCAAAATAATTTATGGACCAAAACTCTTTTTATATCTAGACTCTGTGAAGGGTATAAATAGCAAGATAGGCTCATTATTCTTAGAGAACAAGGAAAAAAACCCAAACAGATAATAAGATAGCTGGCATTACTTGCATACCTTATGCTAGATCTTATGTTATGCGCTTTTTGTGCCTTTCTTTCTTTTGCCCTTAGAGCAAACCTATGATGTGGGGACCATTATCTCCATTTCACAGGTGGACTCAATCATATTTTACCTCAGAGATTTTGTCAGGAAGAAGAGTACCATTTTGGAATGATACAGTTTGGCAGATTTTTAAATGTCAAGACAAAGTTCTTGTGTGATTCTTTGAATCTTTCCTTGGCTAATGTGTACTTAGCATTCAGATCTTGCCTTCAATGTCACTTCCTTGGGACAACCTTCTCGACTCCTCCATATTAAACCAGATAGCCTGATGATCTGCTCCCATGGTACCCTGTAACTCCATCTTCGCTCTTTCCCTAGTTGCCATGAACTATCGTAAGGGGAGGAAATAATTTGAAATCTATTTAACAGAGACTCGATTTATTCAGTTGAAACTGTACCTCATCTTATGCTATAATGGCATTATGGTTACTGAACCTTAAATGGTCCTGGGGGGGTTGCCAGCCTGGAAGAGAAATATAGGATTTCATTTTTAATATAGCCTGTCTCTGTCACATAAATTCTCAAAGGTTTCTGGGCACAGTCAGTGGCTTTAGATTTGTACTAGAAGCCCTCCCAAGGTGGTTCCTGACCAGTACTCTTTACTGACTCTCCTGTACATGCCTCCCTCACCCCCAATAAACGCCAGCTATGATGAGCCACCGACAGTTTCTTATGGCCATCTTTCTGCTCGCACTGTTACCTCTGCCTGCATTTCGGTATCAAGCCTCTCTGCTTGGATATCTTTCAAGGCATCATCTTCCCTCTGAAGCCACCCCCTGCTTCATTTGGGCCCACACTGTATGCCTCGCGTAAAATTCTGTAATAACGTCTGTGACACTTGGTTTTACTTAAGCCTCCTCCCACTAGATCAGGGGTCAGCAAACTTCTGTAAAGACTCAGAGAGTAGGTACTTTCAGCTTTGTGGGCTCCACAGTTCCCTTAACAACGACTCCTCAACGCCACTGCCAGAGTACAAAAACAGCCAGAGATCACACACAAACGAACGAGCATGGTGTGTTTCAATAAAACTTGATTCGGCCCACGGTCTGTAGTTTGTCAATCTCTGTTCAAGATCATAGTTTTCAGGATAGCAACTGTGATTTATTTCTCTCTTTCTAGGTGCTGGCCTGATGCCTAGCACATGGTAGGTGTTCAGAAAACGTTTCTTGGCTGAATACATGACTCCATCCTGGTGTACAATGTCATGAGCCGAGACGATTTCCCTTCCAACTAATGTTTTAAAATTCTAACATTCTTTCTATTTTGAACTTCAATTTATTCATCTGACAAATGGAGGAAATACCAGTTACCTGGCATCGCTCAGGGGGTTTAGAAGAGAATCAAAACGACATTGCACTTGGGCGTGGACTTCTGTGAAGCACAGCACACATGTGAGGGACTTTGTCTTCTACCATGGGCTGCTGGACCTTCACAGAAATTTAATGGATGAGGAAACATGCTAATGTGAGGTCTGATTTGGCAAATGAAACTGAAAAAGAACATTCTTTGGAACTGAGAAAGATCCCAGAAGCAGTGAGACATGTGGAGGAGGCAGAAGCAGCACGAGCCTCCAGCAGCTGCACTTTCTTGGCCTGACTCAACCTCTGCTGATGCTGGAGTTGTTCTGCTGCCTCGTCATCACTGTATCTGGCTCTCAGGCCAGGGGTGGCAAACCGATTTGCCCCGCCAAGTGCCAGTGCTGGCTGCTTCTCAGGGCCTCCCTGAAGGGGAAAAGGATCTTGAGCCTGGGCCCAGCCTCAGTGAGTTTTACATGAGAGCAAGGGCTGTTCAGGGAACTGTGACATTTAGGGATAGACCCATCATGGATCAAGCTGCCTTGGGGACCTGAAGGTGTCCACTGCAGTGGGGAGCTCAGGACATTGTGGAGGCCTTAGGCACCTGTGAAATGGCATATAAGGCAATTTGGAGAGAACACCAAAATCTAACCCAGACCATTTCACACTTTTAGAATCAGACCACGACAGATAGCAGAATCTGTTGCCAGCCCTTTCTTCCAGAGCCCCAATGTAACCTAGTATTATTGATACTTCAGATTGCTCATTATATAGGTCAGTTATGCCTTAGCAGGTTATTTTGAAAAATTTTCTCCCTTAAGAACATTGGCTTTACCAGCAAGCTAATTCCAAGACTTTTCCAATTGATTTATAACTCTTAGGCCAGTTTGCCCTAGTTAGCGTGTCTGGTTGGCTTCTTGTCTTATTTTCTTGCTCTTTGTAAACACTCTGAATCCAACCGATCTACCTGCTTCTGCCTTCTGCCTTTTCTAACCATGGCTCCTAACACTGGCTGTAGTAAAGAATCAAAAGGAAAGCTTTTAAGATGGTTTGGTGCCTGGAACTCTTTTAGCAGATGGTCTGACTTAATTAGTGTGGGTGGGGCCTGGCCATCGCAGCCCCAGAATGAATTCCAGACTGAATTCTAATTTTTGCTGAAGTTGAACACAGTGGTTAGAAATCAGGCTCCTGGGGACAGATGAAGATGGTTTTGTGTCCTTGTTTCTCCACTTACAGTGTGACCATGGGGAAGTGGCATAACTTCTCTGTTCCTCGGTTATTTCATCTTATTTAATGAAGCAGATAGTAGGGTTATTATTATGAAGAACAGACAACATATAAAAAGTACTTAGAACATTATCTAGCACATGGTAGGCAAGTAATAAATATCAACGATTATGACTACTGCAGTTTTGTTCTTATTGTGGTTGCTGCTATGATTATGATGATGATCAGTGTGATAGACACGCTTTATCTGCCTACTCCTGGACCGCTGCGGTTATTCCGAGGTACAACAGCAAGTTAATTTTTTATTTTTGCCTTTCCATTCTGTATCAGGCTACATAAACACCCATAGTACAGGGGTCTAGAAGCAGAGTCAAGAGACCTAGATTCTAACTCTAGAACCTAGTTCTGCCACATACTAACTATGTGATCTTGGACAGCCATCTGGGTTTCTGTGTGGCAGACAGGGCAAAACAATAGATCTGAATGCAAGGACACTACCATCCTCTGAGGGGGAAAACGTGGATGCTTCTCTTTGCGCATGCCGACCCACTCTACTGGAAGGCTCTCCTTTTCATTTCTCCTTCTAGTGCCATCCTTTTAATCCTTAAAGAACTGGCCAAAATTCTCTTGTTTAGGAACTTATGGATAACATCAGTGTCACTCCTTTGTTCCTATAGCACATTTCTGGTACTTTTTTTGGCACCTTGATTTTATTTTGTCTTGAAGTATAATTAGTTGTTTATTTCTATCCCGCCCTACGAGGAGGTCACTGAACATGGAAAGTACTTTTTTTTCCTCATTTGTAACTCGAGTATGGAACCTAGCATGTTATCTTAATTGACTATAGCTGTATACAAACAACCTTGAAAGGTCAGAGGCATACACAGTAGGCACTAATTTCTTGATCATTCTTTGCTGGTCAGCTGGGGAAGTCCTGCTTCAGACTGCAAAGCTGGAGTTGATTTTCAGGGTTAGAGGACAGGCCCTCCGAGGGGGTAGGTTATCAGCTCATACCGCGTTCTTCTGCTCTACAATCGGCTCCCATCTTCCCTCTCATTCCTTTGTCCTTTGCTTTTCAACTCCTTTACTGAATTCTAATCTTGAGAACATGGAGTCAAAACTCTCCGGGCTCTGTGGACAAATAGCTGATGCATTGATTAGATGGATGAAACTGATAGAAGCCAAGCTATTGTTGGGAGTGGAATGAGGGGTGCTGATAAGTGCAGAGAGGGAGGAAGCTAGGAAAAGAACAAAACCAGTCTTGCAGGGGAAGAGAGCTCTTTTGTACCCATGGGGGCCAGGCTGCAGAAATGTATTTAGATGGGTTTGTGAATCAGGTCTGAATAATAAATCTGTGGTAAGAGGGTGGTGAGCAGCTCAGTATTTGAAGAGGAACAAAGAGTATTAAATAGTCTGACAGTTTCAAAACGTATCTATATTTAATTTCTTTGATCTCCTTATAAATATTGCAAGTTTTTTAGAGCAAAATGTTGACTCTCTCTGTCAAGAAATGAAATTAGACAGATATCTCTTATAGCAGAGGTGATAGGTTCCAATGCCTAGAGAATCTAGGTAGATGCTAATAGGTGAAGTTGGACAGGAATAGACTGAGGAGGGGACAGTGATGAGTGAACCAGATGGCACAAGCCCCATCTAAAGTACTGAAAGCTGGGAGTAATCTTCAGGCAATTGTTGCTTTGCTAGAATAAGGATCCAGAGTTGCTAGATGTTCTGACTTATAAAGAAAGACTTTAAATACACAGTTTTGCTTGTTACTTAATACCCTTTGGGGCATGCTGTGTGGGTATAATCCAACCCACCCCTCGGGAGTCTGTGAACTCTGCCTCATAGGACTGCAGTGAGAGGAGGGTGGGAATGCCAGCCTTGGAGTCTGGCATCTGTCTTGGATCCCAGTGACCTGGAAGTTTACTTAATAATGGACTTAAAATTTCTTTCTCAATAAGATGGGGGATGATAACGCCTACAACATAGATTTAAGCGGCTTAACAGTCCAAATCACTGTAGCAGAGACAGTTAGGTGTCCCCAACTTTTTGCTGTCCTTCTTTGGGACACAGTCATTTCTGGGTAATGGCTTCCCAGTAGTGACTCTATTTTCTAGCTCTTGCGTACAGCCAGCTGTGGCCTGGTGCATAGTTCTCAATAATGGGCAGAGAATAGAAGGTGGCATCTATCACTTTTGGACCAAGGTGTTCAGGAAGCAGGGATGCTTTCTTCTTCCTGTTTCTGTCAGATGTGATGATGAGGGTGACTGAGCACAAGATAAAAGGAGACAGTCTCAGAATCGCAACGTGGAGGAAAACCAGCTGCCAAGCAGGAACATCCACTTACTCTGTTAGATGAATGATAAATGAACTTCTACTTTGTTTGGACCATTATACAGTTCGAGATCAATTTGTCACTCCAGCCTGGCTCAGCCTGTAACACAATCCTTGACGCATGGCAGGTGTGACGAGATTGTGAGTTCCTTTCCCTGAATCACGCTCATAACTATCCACGCTCAGTCACCTGCTTTATACCAGTTATGCGTGCAGCACTCTCCTAGGTCCTTGGCCAGCACAGTATCACCCCTCACCACAGTTTCGCAAAGTAGGGACGATCTCGTACATCTTATAGATGCACAATCGGCCACTCTGAGAGGTGAAGTCGCGCATTCCAGTGACTCAGCTCGTAAGGGGTGGAGCTACTGTGTGAAGTAGGTCTGTCTAATCCCACACCTGGGCTCTTCCTTGTAAACCACACTGTCTTCAGTCCTGGCACTGGGGGTTAATGCAGTGTAATGGAAGAAAATCCCACCCGGCCCCGAGTACTAACTATGCTGTGAGTTTTAGTCTTTTTTCTTTCTTTACCAATAAGTAGAGCATAGACAGCTTCAGGAAATATCACAATTATTTAGAAAGTTTGCGTGACCCCCTGCTGGAAACTAAAAAAGTATTTTTGCTTAGCCAAATTGGAAAAAGGATGTGATTTTCCAAAGGAACATCACACTGAATTATTCTATGATAACAGTATCAGACTGGACTTGCTCAGCTGCACTGAAGATAAGTGAAGGGAAAAGACTTTTCAATGTACCGGAGACAGTATCTTCTAATCCCAAGTTTATCTTTGTATCCCTAGGGCCTACGTAGTCTCTAGCACCCAATTATGGTTTGGAAGGAAAAAAGGAGGGAGGGAGGGAGGGAAGGGTAAGTGACTAGAAGATGGGAGGGATCAGGAAGAGACTAGGAAAGGAAGGAGAGAATGGGAGAGAAGGAGGGAAAAGGGGAGAGGTATTAAATTACTAATTTTCAGTCCTGTGTTCTGTTTTTGGTTGAAGCCCCAGTGCTTGCAGTAACTAGCTGTATAAACTCCTAACATCAATTTAGAATTGAAAGTTACCTTGGATATCTTGTCTGAGCCCTCTCTTTGAAGATGAACAAAGTGAGATTCAGAGGTTAGACAAACTGTACAAGGTTTCTCAGGTGGCTAATTGTAAAACCAGGATTAGAATTCGGTTCTCTTGACTCCCAGTTACACCACACAATTGCTGCAATGATAAATGCAGTTGAGATGGAAGCACAGAGGCTCTAAGGGAGAAAAATCAGCAAAAATAAGTACATATATATAATATTGTATATATATTGTATGTATAATATTGTATATATATTATTATATAATATATATAATATATTATATATTATATATATGTGTATATATACATATATTATATATATGTAGTTTCATTATTCTGAGCCAGTGACTTAGGCAAACCAAATTGGCAAAATGTCACTGATAAGTTCAGTGAAGTCCCAATATACACGCTATTTGGCAAATTTAACTCCAGGGGCTCAGAGAAGACAGAGAGGAGCAAAGAGGAAGGGAAGAGTATAAATAATGCAGTTGACTTGCCAGTCACTCTACTCAAACACATGGCCTGAGGCAGCCCGACACGGGAGCTGCAGATCTGCTGATCCTCCCTTGGTAGCGAGTTCCCTGGTGTTTCCCGTGGAGTGAGCATCGCACTCTGCTGAGTGTTTAGTGCTTAAAGATACATATTTTTCATACAACATTGCTCCTGAATGCGAGCCAACTCGCTGCTTCATCTGGTGCTCAACAGAAGAAAGAGCAATCTGTTCTAAAATTGGAGCGAGTGTCGTCTGTGGTGGATACGTTGAGAGTCAGTATTATGATCTCCAGCAGTGCCTTCTGATGGATGTTGAGCGGTGATCTCTGACTATTTGTAGTGTTTTATTTTTAAAAGGAGGGCAGAGCTTGGTGTTTGCTTGAGATCCCAGTCCTCTCTGAGATGTGAGGCCTCTGTATTGATTTCTACAATGTACATTTGGTGTCCTATTTACTCCCTTCTCTGACTTTAATAGGGTGAAGCATCATATGCTTTAACTGCAATTAGTGACTTTGTAACCTTGACTCAAACTGTATTGCCAGGAGAATTCATGTGTAGATGATAGAAAATATTTGAGATTCCTATAATACTGGGTGCCCATAATAGAAAACTAAGTTTTTATTAATGGCAATATTTAAGATTCCTCTAATTATGAGAACAACAAATATACTTCTAAAGATAGGAACTGTGGACTTCTAAGAGCAGTGGATATGAGGTCAAAGGTCATGTGTTTGAATCTTAGTCTGCCACTGACAGATGGGTGGTACTGAACATGTTACTTATCCTATCTGGGATTTGATTTCTTCACTTAAAACATGCGTAGGTGGTAATAATGACCCCAAAAGCTGCTTCCAGATTTTATATTGTTTTAATGTATTAAATATGTTTCCTTTTCTTGTGTGCACATAGAGAAGAGAAAATAGCTCTTTAGAATCTGCCCACCTGCCACTTGGTAGATCAGAAGACGAGCACCAAATTGAGAGTATAATCTGGCTCATTCCCAAATTAGAAGTTTGACGCTGTCTCTCTCCTACAGGATTTTTGTTTGTTTGTTTCTGCAGGTGCAGTCACTCATTAGATTCAGTTTTATTTTTCATACCACAGCATTCAAAATATAAGAGGCCCCCAGTGTTCATTTCACTGTCCACTGCAGCTTCATTCCAGTGAATTGGATTGCTCACCAGTCAGGGGGCTCTCCTGGACTCTGGCTGTCAGGCTACTAATGTCTTATTTCAATGCAGCCAACGGCTGTTACCTGAGAGATCCTGCCCACTTCTATCTGGGTCTTTTAAGAATCTTTGAATTCCAAGAAAAGTTAGTATCTCTTCAAAATCAGAGGGGGAGAAAAAAAAAACAAAACTCTATGATCCTGAGCTTGACTTTTCCCCACCAACCACAAATAGCAATGAAAAATACCTACCCCAGCCAAAGCACGACCTAGCCCCATGACACATCCTATCACCTTCTGAGGTGAACAATGAAAGAATCAGCTGGGAAGCGGCTGAGATGAGAGGACTCAACCACTAATGAGTGGGGAGGAGACATGAAAGACGTCAACAGCTGGAAAGTTCTAAAAGGAGGACAGAACTTCAGGCGAATGAACTGGCCTCCTGTTTTTGTGAAGTCCTTCAAAAAAGACAAAGATGAGTAATCACCAGCTGAAAGAGACTGGATACTCTTGAAGGGAAAGAATCGCAAATATAGTTGATTCTAATGAGAAGACGCATTCACAGATCTTTGAATCTTGTCTGAGCCATTATTAATACAGTGGCTCCTTCTCCTCAACGCCAAGGCATGGGTGTGTCTTCTCACGGGTAGTGGAGCATGTTCGTGTTTGTCTTTCTCACCTAATTGTGAGGATTTCAGGGCTCAGAACAGGCACTTAGCACACGCTTTCCATTATTAAACATTCTTTTAGAACGTTTCTTCTCTCACCATCCTCTTTCTGAAAAAAAGTCTCCCTGGTTTTTCTTTTGTAGGCACATAAACAGGATAGAAGAGAAGGTGAAGTTTAAAGTCCTCTAATTAGGAGTATATTTCTATATGAGTAACTTATAAGAAGAAAATCCAACATAGACACCGGTCACGATCACAGGGGTGGCTGAGCAAACGAACCAGAATGATACAAAGTTAGGCTATAAACAAGATCTAAGCAACTCCAAATTAGAGCAGGAGCATAGTAAGAATTCTGAGAAGGGGATGATGACGGTGGGTTGGAGCTTCATGTGGCACTGAGCTGCTGGAGTCGAGTTGGGAAGACAGCATCCTCCGTATCAGTAGCTGAACTCAGAGTGGGAAGCTGGGAGAGCTCTCACATCTGCACTGTCCTTCCCTTTCATCTAAGAGCCCAAAGAGGACTCACACCTCCTTCATCCAGCAGGGGGAGCCATGCTATCTGCACAGACCACCTCTGCTCTTTGCCCACTGGATTATGGAGGGAGAAATGTGGTATCTTTGGAGAACAGAGCACTCGCTTGCTATATTTAAAAGCCCTGATGCTGCATAATCACTAATTTATCGGAAAGCACCTACACAATGTTTTGTAACAATCAAGCGTGAGTGGTATTCTAGGCATGAAGGAGGGGTATGGTGATAAAAAAATAATAGTGGGTAATGAGGACATATTTAGTTAACTTAATTAGAAACAGACTCGAAAAATGTTTTTGAAGGGCAGAACAGATTCAGATGGTGCATATTCTTTCAGCGGGTCTCAATTTAGCCTTTGATGAGGAGGCAATGGAGAATTATGCTGAAGTTTTCTTTGGGCCAGACACTTTGCTAAGTGCTTTTTATGGCTTGTCTCACTCAACCTTCACAACATGGCATTTCATAGACTATCATTGGATTCCTTTTTTAAGATACAGAAATGATACACAATGGAGTTACATAAAACTGCCAATAAGTGCCAACACAGAAGCCCAGACGGCTTGAGTTCAGGGTCCACGGTTTCAGAAACGGTGCATAGTGAGAGCTACTTCCTATTGAAGAAGGTATCATGTTGAATGCTTTAAAATGGTCTTCTTTAAACAGCCCCCTCCCCCCAAATACTAAAACTGAGGAAAATCAAGTGACTTGCCGCATAGCTAGTAAGAAGTTGTGACAACTCTGTTTATTTCAAAGCTACACTTTGACCTAGGAACTGGTGGAATAGAGAAAAACAGGAAATCGTGACTCCTCCCCTCTAGGACCTTAGAGTTTTATGAAGAATACAAAAACAAAACCAAACCAAACAAACAAATGCGATAGAGAGAAAACAGCAAAAACTGAATAAAAATTCTGGTTCAAGGTATGCAGTTCAGCGGTCGACTGCTATGGACCAGGAGGAATGGCAGGGCTGCGGTGGCCTGGGATCTCTTAGGGGAGTGGGGCTTGTTCTGGGATTCGCAGAAAGACTTGTCAGTCTCTCATTTTAATCATCTCCCCGTCTATCTGTTTCTTCCTTATGGATCTTGAAATAAACCTCTTGTCTATTTTCAGCTGAATGATGCCATGGAGACAGGCCCGGTGGCTGGGAAGTAGAGAGCTAAGCAATCTGTCCTGGCATGCCATGCCTCCTGACTCCTGATCTGGGGCACAGCCGCCTCTACTGGGGGAACCCAGCCGGTGTGGGGTAGGGGATGGCTGTGCTGCTGTGTGGGCTAAAGTGGAAGGTGTCAGGTATGGGTATTAGAAATTGGAAATAAGGGTTGCTGATTACTAATTTTTCATCTGGGGAGGCTTTTGCAACAAACGTTCACAGAGAAATATATTCAGTTGAGTTATGTGTAGAAAGACGGGCCGAGGAGACGATCATCAGAAGGAGAAGGCTTGGTTATCACATATTTTCACACATTTTTGAGTTTCTAGAGAAACCACTAATAGCTACTTTGTGCTGAGTGTGTACTACAGACCAGGTGCTCTGCCCACTTGATATCTCTTTATAGGGATTCTTATTTAACGGGGGATAGAAATGGAGACTTTAAAGATGTTAAAGTAAAATCACACTACTTTGAGCCCAGATTGCCCTGAATCTGAAGCCCATGCTTTTTGACCCAACACTCACGTGTCCTCCAAGTGCTCAGAGAATCCACCGAGAAAGCTTCATGTCAGACCTTCCTCTCCCGTCTAGGAGCAGGTCTGTGCGGTGGTTTCTATCTCTGTACGTGGTAGCTGTGCACACTGAGATTGGACCTTCCTACAGACACAATGCTCTTTTTTTGGGCAGCTACTGCTCTTCATCAGGGTACAATTGCTGCTCTTCATCATCTTTGGCACGCATTGTGGGTGGCATCTGTGGCAGAGCTTCTGCAGAACGGCCCATAGGATGGCTGGACATTTTGCCTAACTGCACTTGATTCTGGTGAAATAGCAGCCCAGTGTGGTCACCAGAAATTATGTGAACTTGTAATGAATCACTTTCTGTTTATACTAACCAGAGTGGATTCTGTGATCTGCAAAAGTCCCTATGCTTGTATTAACCCATTTGACCAATGGGGACAGTGAGGCTCTGATGATGTGATTTGCTTAAACATTCCTTCCGTCTAGCATATTCTTTTTGCAGAGGTAAATATATTTTCTCATAAAGGTGCTCTATGGATGAGGTTTATCTGTAAGAAGCGGAAGCGCAGTGTTGACACGGCTCTTACCCTCAGTGGTTGTTATCATGTGACACTGTTTCAGGTAACAAGATGGAATTCTCTTTTTGACTGAACTTAAAAGAGTAAGAATCCTTACTCTTTTAAGTTCAGTCAAAAAGAGAACAGGAGGCGATATACGTGCACTAAAATGAAGGCTGTATGGATATGTGATGTTTTTGCCAGTTCAGCAGACGTCTCCCTTCTCTGGTGAGAGCCTCCTGCTTTTCCGTCAGAGAACTGTTATTCCTCCCTCCAAGTGATTCTGATGGGATTGAATCCCAAGGGCTGGCCTGTGACTCAGAGTGGCCAGAGCACCAGTGCGGTCCACCTGAGGGTGCAGGACACAGGCGAGGTCAACCGGAGTCAGGGTTAGGGGTTTGTTTTGACTGTTGAGGGAGAGGAATTTCCATTGTATTTCCATAAGTATGGAAACTTAAAACTTCAAGGACCTATCTTGCTACCATAGAGAACAAGCCTATCTAAGACTGAAATTCAAAAAGAAGAAAACAGTGGATAACGAGAGAGAGAGACGGGAGCCAGATGGGGAAGAGCGTCTGGAGAAAGAGAGACAGAGAGATGGGCAGAGAGAAACTGACAGAAAAAAGAAGAGACAAAAGGAAGATGGAGACGACAAGGGAAGAGGAGCTACCTGAGGCACATACACATACAGATCACACAGATCCAGACAGACGGCCAAGGAGCAGAACACACAGACACCTAGACGCTCAGACGCACAGACACACAAACACAGACACACCCACACGAACGTATGTGCAGAGAGAGTCAGAGGGAGTCACTGACACTGACACTCGGTATCCTTTGAATTCCTGCAACTATCTGTGCCTAAAACAATAATCTGTTCATCGGTCTTCCTGGTTCTAAGAGCTCACTGGGGTTGGAGTCCTGAAAAACACAGACTAAGAATCTGATGTTTCTGGCTCCACCTGGGTCACTCAACCAGCTCTGTGACCTCGCTCTATCTCAGATTACTCAGTTTTCTCATTTTGAAAGAGGCAGCAATCATACTTGCCTTACCTACCTCCGATACTGTGAAAGCTGATAGGATGAGGCTGTGAAGGAGATTTAAATGTGAAAAAGATGCTATTCAGATGTGTGGACATCATCGTGGAGCATCTATCTTGAAAAAAATTGTCATGGTAGAAGTTTGGTTGTTTTGAATGCTGCAGTTTTCACAGTGGACGGGGCTGGAGAAAAAGCCAGTTCACACAGGTAATACTTTTTTGAGGGAACAGAAAGCAGCTATTAAAAAGTGAACAGTGATGATTGCCATTTTTAAGGACACCATGAGAGAGGACCCAGAAAATTAGCTTGATCACCTGCCACACAGTGGTTCTCATATTTCTCTTCATTTGCTTTCAGATGAAGAGAAAATGGGGCAAGAACACAGAACCTTGATCTTTTCAATCCTTTTTTTTTTTTTTTTTTTTTACTGATTTTGCAGAATTAAATCTTTGGTTAAAAGGAGAAAAATGTTTCTCCTCCTGACTATCCTCATGCCTCTCGGATGGTAGATGTTTGTGATTTGTTGATTTCCTTTAGCAGTAAAACTACTGGAACTGTCTTGTATGGTAAAGAACTAATAAATACATGGTAGTTATGATAAATAGGTTGCCTTCGAAAAGCAAGCTGAAATTCTCTGGAGAAAAGCATCTCAAAAGTATTAGTTCAAAGCGAATATCTAATACGTACTGAATGCAGGTCAATGACACATTGTTTTGTGTCCTCTATCTCCTGTGGTACTCACCGTGGAGTATTAAATTACGTCTGGTAGATGAGGAAACTGAGGCGTAGAGAGGCTCCCAAACCTGGTCACACATTAACGTCATCTTAAGCGCTTGTTTAGAAAACAGATTCTTTGGCCAAAGCCCAGGTAATTCTGATGTGTGAAATCAAGTTTGGGAAGCACTGTGTTCAGCAACTTGGCTACGATTATACTGCTGGTTGATGGGACCAGAACTTAAACTAGGTTTGTCTGAATCCAAATTCCATATTTCGTTTCATCATCTTTGTTAATGATCCTTCAAGGTAACTTATACAAACAAACCCATCCACCCGCCTACCCACCCCTAAGCACAGACATCCTTTGTGTTGCTCCCTGTACTGAAAATATTTCATCAAGAGATAGGAAACCACAAATCCTATTGAGTGTATACTTCTGGAAAAATGACTTTTTCTCTGGTGATAGTTTTGTCTACTTTAGACTTAACAAAGGGCTAATTAAATGCTCACTGTTCTATGCCTGGTTTGGCGAGTGACATTGGACTGGTTATCTGCTTGTTGGTGAAATTAAGGGGACAAAACACATTGACTAGAATGTGGAAGGTCAGTTCGCCTTAATAAAGGGTTTGCGCCTATGTGAAATTGGAAAAGAAATGATGTATTCCAAAGCAATTCTCATCCCATTAACTTAAATCAAGAAGAATAGAGGCAAATGCAGTTTCAAAGATTAGCCTCCAAATCTGATGTGCCTTGAAGGCATATAAGTGACTTTTTTCTACCACCTCCTGTGTCCTTTCCTCCTGAGCCTGGAAACCTGTTACTGGAGCATTCACAAATACTGAGAGTCTACATGTACTTTCCATGGTTTCCTACGACAGGACAAGTATTTCCTGGGCTCAGGGTCTGCAAATCGACCAGTGCTTAGGGAAGGAAGGTACCCAGGCAACTCCCTCACCATCTGTCTTCTTCAGGACGGAAACCAGATAAATATTGGACCCTGGTGTCTCCTAACATTTAATTCAGAGCTGGTGGCAAACTTATTTTAATTCGATGCAATTAGGTTTCTCCAATGGTCTGTGTTATGATTTGGGACAGTCTCTCTTCACAGTTCTGGCTGAGAGTACCATGATAACTAAGAAAATAAAAGGGAATCTGAACTAAAGAAAGCATGGCAATAGCTGAAGCCCTTCTCAGAAGAATAGAGACTGTTTCTGGTTTACATGAATCACAGAAATCCTTCCACTCCAAGGCACGATGAGAGAAGAGGCAATTTCAGAGTGTTTATATTCTCCAAAATGTAGCATATATGTAATTATATATTAAATATATATTATATATGATTATCTATGACTACATGTTATATATTAGTATATTATATATGTTAGATATTACTATATATATTAACATATATAATATATACATTATTATAGATCTATATATCAAATCTTTCTAGACTTTCCCAACTATCTCATATATTCTGAAACGAAGACTGGCATTTCACTTTTAAAGATCACAAGTTGTCTAGTTTTTTTTTTTTTTTAATAGAAAACAAAATCTGGGTCCTCATCAGAGCCAAAGAAAGTTTGGAGTAAAAGGGTCGGAAAGATGATTTTGAACCATCTGCCTTTGCCCATGAAATTCCTAGTGGTAAACAGGATCTGGGTGGGTGAGGCACCATAAAGTAGGCTGTTGGAATAAATTGTTTCACCCTATTTTAGTAGTATGTCTCCAATATTTTAACACACATGAATACTCTTGTGCTGAGACATATGTCAGCTACCAAGTGGTAGTTTTAAGCCACCCTAGTGGACCTGCCTTCGAGTAGTCTACGCTCCATAAAAACAGGCCCGCCAATGCTTACTATCGTGAAAACTCTCTTCCCTCCCATGCGTTCTCCTGCTTCTCACTTTGTTGTAGCCCTCACGGGAATTTTTCGCAGATTTGATTTTCCCAGGTATCTCCTCTTTTCCACATAACCTAACTTAACCTGACTTTTCCCACACTAGGCCATTCTGGGAAACCACCTGGTTCATTCCAACCCCAGCCTCTGGGAGCTTTCCAGGGGGACGAGCAGACTTAGTTGCCTTCCCTTTGTTCTTGCTGAGGTCTCTGTGAGGGGCATCATTCCACCACTCCATTTTCTGCCAGTTAACCAGGTAACCAGATCTCGAACTGCATCTGACTAATTTGCGTGTGGCAAATGACCATTAAAATGAATCTGAAATAAAAATTACCAGTGTTAGGTCTCTGATGGTGAGACCCCATATTACCGAATACATGACCATCTGTCAGGCACAGCCCCTATTCACCTGTCATCCCAGAGAGGGAGATATTCAGAAGTTAATTCAGGCAAATACTCGCTCTTTATTCATACTTTTCAGGCTCTGGGTCTCATTCCTTTGTATTTTACACATCTGCTGAACTGGCCTGAAACAAATGTGACCCACTAAAGTGTCTTTTACCTAGACAAGTGGCTGGCCTGTGTTCTCTTCGGTGTTACCTTGTTTCCTGATGGCTTTTCAAGTTGAGGGGAAGAAGTCCTTTAGACTTGTAGAAGGAGGACCTGGGTCTCTAACTTTACAGGACCAAAAGAAATTGAACAATACCCAAAAGAAAAAAGGCCAAAAGAAAATTCTACCCTCCCCTTTAGTTCAATTCACGATCTCTTTAGCTCCTTTATTTTCTGTTTTTTTCTTAAATCTTTTCAGGGTTCCTCCTCATTCTTGATGGTGAAGTGAGGTGCGGTGGTAGTGTGTATGTAGGGGGCCCTACTTTGGAGTTATAATGTACAACCAACAATAATTCTGAGGACATTTGATGAAAAAGAGAGAGGGACAGTGAAGATGTGGAGAAATCGGGCATTCTCAAACTCTGCTGGCTGAAAGGTAAAGTAATAAAACCTTGATTGAGGATTATCTGTTAATATTTATCAGTCGTCTCCTTTAGGAATCTATTTTTAAAGAAATAATAAGAAACGTGGAAAAGGATTTGTGCCCAAAGATCTGAATCTCAGCACCATTTATACCAATAAAAGCTCAGAGATTTGTTAGGTAAGTTATAAAACATCCACACAATGGGATTCTGTCATTAAAAATACAATTCCTGAAGAATTTTTAATGATGGGGAAATGAATATGCTAAGTGAAAAGGACAGATATAAAACTATGTGATTATAATAGCAGTTCTGCAAACATTAAATACTGAAAAAAAAAAAAACCCTGTATAAAGATGTTAATTGAATTTTGGTGATTTTTTTTCTTTCTTTTTATATTTTCTGTATTTAAAACATACAAAAACACACAGTCACACACACCTCTAAAAACAATAACTACTAGGGAACAAAAGAAGGAGAAATAAAGCTTAGGGGTTTGTTAGACTAAATGAAGGCAAACCTTCTGGGAGGTCCCCATTTGCAAACACAGAAACTGACCTTGATGCGATGAGCAAAAAGGGATTTTTGGGAAGGCATCTGGGGCTCACAGCATTGGTGAGAAGCCTGAAGATAAAGCCAGAAAAGGGCAGGTGGGCTACCTGAAATGTTCTGTGGGCCCAAAGCAGGAGTACAAAGAGGGGCCCGTATACTATATGTTTAAATATGTATGAGTTATATATCCAACTAACAAACTATTACATGAAATTTGCTCTATTCTCTGCCCTTGACAAACATGTCTTCAGAAAAACAACAAAAAAGATGTGCAATGGTTACTGCCAAGTAACTGTGGACAGCCCTCGCTCTGCCCTGGGGGTATGCAGACACCCTGGAGTATAAATGAGAGCTTCTCTCCAGCTGCTGGCTCTCTCCCTCACCTGCCTCTTCTGAGGACTCAGGAAATCCATAAGCTCCCCCATTTTCTTCCTCTCTGAGGTATTGTGGGGGCTCTTTATTTTCCTGTTCAGCTGGTTGCTCAATGTAAACCCCTTTCCCTCCATTCTTGTCATTGCATAAAGCCACAGGGTTTCTCTTTATCCTACCAATTCAAGCATGGTGACCTCTGTCCACAAAGTTCCCCCAGCCACCCCTGACCACCGCCCACTCCCTGCTTATATTCATTCCTCTTTCGGGTTTCTCAAAAAAACCTTCCATTTTTCTCTTATCACTCCCTCACAGGCCCTAGGAAGGGTCTTGCCAGTGCACAAATGGATACCCCAAACCGAATTCATTCACACCCATCCCTGCAATAAGCCATCCTTGGGCCATGTTAGGTCCTAGTGGCAGGTATACCAGTGGCAAGTAGTCTGCACTCAGGAGTGAGACTGTGGAAAAGCCTTGGGTACAGCCTAGGGCCACGTGAACAGGGGATCTTGGGATTCTGGGTATACAGCATGGGGTGGGTGTGCTGCAAACTGGAACACCTCTTTGGCCTCTCCAGGAAGAGGAACAAGGATGCCTTGGAAAGAGGAGGAGGAGGAAGCAGGAGACCAAGCCTGCCTGGTCGCCAGAAGAGCCTGGTCAGGAAGGACCTGTCAGGGCCACTGCTGCCTCTGCTCTTTGTGGTAGGTCCAGGGAGAGGTCTTCTGATTGGCTGCTCTTGGGCCTCCTGACAAGCCCCAGCTGGATTGGAGGGCAGGTAGAAGAAATATCATGCGGCTGTAGTTGAGGGGCTCGGGGTGGGGTACTAGAAAATCTCTTCTGTCAAAACAATCAACAGTAGAGGAAGAATCCTCCAAATAGATAAAGGAGGCCGTTAGGAAGTGAATGGAGCCTGGAAAATCACCTAGAAAGGAGCAAGATCATTTATTTATAAATAACCTACTTGTGCAAGAGAAGGTCACGTCTGTAGCTATTCTTTGAGAAGATTAATTTGGTATCAATACAGCTCAAATGGCCCTAATTTGTGTCCAGGGCTATGGTCTGAATGTTTGCGTCCTCCCAAAGCTCATATGCTGAAATCCTAACCCCCGACAATGACAAGAGGAAGAGATGGGGCCTTATAAAGGAGACCCGGGGAGACCTTTTGCCCCTTTCACCATTAGAGGACACAGAGAAGAGCTAAAGTTCAGGAAAAGGGCCATTAACAGAAGATGACTGTGCTAGCGTCTAGATCCAGCATTTTCCAGCCTCCCAAACCGTGAGCAAAAACTTTTTGTTGTTTACAAGCTATGCCATCTGTAGTAATTTGTTATAGCAGCTTAAAGGGACCAAGACAGTGCATAAGATACACTGGAGATGGGAGCACAAGTTAGGAGCCTTTTGTACCTTGGAGTGAATGCTAGTGGTTACCTCTGAGCAGCGATCTAAAACAATGCCCCTCAGACTGCATTTGTGGGCTTGGACTCCAAGTAATTCCTTTCAACCCTCTGTGGGTCATGGAGTGACTGTCCTGCCCATCTGTTTGAACTGTGTGTGATACTAGGTGACATAGTAGCTCTCTGATTGCCTATAGCCAAGAAATTCATTTGGAAGCACAAAGGCAGACGGGCAGTTTGTGTCTGGAAGAACCATCCTGGGACTGAAGTAATGACTCTGAGCCCCACTGTGCCTTGGACCACTTGTTTATGAAGGATTATGTGGGTCCCTCTGGGAATATTTATGTCACACACACAGAATGCTGAGAGCACCTAGTAGCAAAGAATTTAAGCAGCAGAGTCCTTTCATATCACCTGATCTCACCACTTGTATGTGCCTAAGTGTGGGAGAAGGCTAGGGAAAGAACCCCTTGTTTCATATCTTAACTTATGAGTTTAATGCCTAGGTCTGGTTAAGTGCTTCTGAAAAATCAGAGCTGAAGCTTGCTGGGATTAGGGATTATAAATTGTCTCCCACATGACCCATTATTTCAAAAGCTCTAACTCAAGTGTGTAAATGCCTGTGCTTCCAGGCTGAATGATTCATGGCCTCTAGTACCTATTTTCTTCTCTGAAGGTTGAAGCGATGATGATATCTTATACCTTATTAATTTCTTCTGTCCTCTCATTCTTTCTCTGTTCTTCAATCTAAGGCTTCGCTTTCTTTTCCCTTTATCTTTCCTTTTATTTTAAATTAGCCACCTTCTCAGACTTTGCCATTGCTGTCAATAGGGCAATGATTATTTGTCTTATTCAAAATTGATACTAGGTGACATCACTGATGCCTCCATTTTCCTCACATCTAGTTAGGGACCATTTCTGTCAGCCCTGTCAATGCTGGCCAGCATGGCATCGACTACATTCATTTCCTGCTGGCTTCTGCTATTGCTTGCCATTATCCATATTATGTCCAGAGGTTAATAGTCTCCCTCTTGAAAATTTCTCTTTGGTCAAATCTATATCGTTAGAGAATTAACATATTATTACTAAAACTATTTTAAAACTTTCCAAGGAATTTCCCAGTCTTAATTATACATTTCTAATCCAAGCCATTTCAAGGCTCTCACTCCATCAGGCACCTTCTTTTCATCTTATCCCCTGTAGCATTGTAGCTGGTTCAGTAAGAGTTCCTGAAAATCTCAGGCATATTTGTTTACCTGGCTATCTTTGCTTAAGCTCTTCTACCTCCCTGAAATTGTCTCCCTTTGTCTCTACTCTTACCTAACGCTAGTCCCTACTTTAAAGTCTGTCTTGGATCTGACCCGTTCTTTGGAAGCTTTTCTGGTTGCTCAGTTTATAATATTTTCTTCTCCTTTAATAACCTACAGGCACTCACCCTCTCTACTGTTCTCTCACTTTAATTTAATGATAGCTAGCCATAATATTATTTCTCTATTAATAGAAATATCCTGTCTTCCAGCTAGATTATATATCCCCTGAGTATATAAACTTTCTCTTCTCTTCTACTTCTTTGACTTGAAATTCTCACAACAACAATTAATGAAAAGAATAACAGCAGTCTACAGCCATGCCACCCTGAACAAGCCCGATCCCGTCTGATCTCGGAAGCTATGCAGGGTCGGGTCTGGTTAGTACTTGGATGGGAGACCACCTAGGAAGACCGTGTGCTGTAGGTGTAAAAAAAATAATAATAAATAAATAAAATAAGGGATTGTAAACTTGACAAGGTCCTTGCGATCTGTGAGGTCAACCAAGGGTGGCCTCGCCTTAAAAAATTTAAAAAAAGAAAAAGAATAACAGCAATATACAACATGCTTGGAACTGTACTGAGTTTTAAGTTCATGATCTCATTTGACTCCTTACCATCACTGAGTGAGGCAGGCACTATTAATCTTTTCCCTTTGCAAATAAGGGAGCTGAAGCTTAGAAAAGGAAAGCAACTTTTCTCTGGTCACAAAACTAGTAAGTTTTAAAGTCAGCATTTTAACTTTGGTTTTTCTTGCAGCAGAACCTAAACTCATAAACCTATTTTCTATTGAGAGCCCAGTTTTTCATTCAGTGGGCTATATTTAGAGTTTTTAAGGGCCATTGAAATACAAATCATTGTCCTTGTAACTTATTCATCGGTATGATAACTACAAATAGCTAAAGCAGCCCAAACCAGCCTACCCAAAATGGGCAAATTCCTGTGGAGGCACACAACGTTCTCAGGAAACCCAAGTGCAGCCAGCCAGCATGCGGGATTAACAATGCTGCAAATTTCTTTCTACTCTTTCCACTGAGAGGTCAAGTCTATTCTCTTCCCCCAAACCCAAGCTGGGCTTAGTGAGCTGCCTAATAGAATGGGGGCAGAAGAGAATGCAGTGCCAGTTTCCAGCCCGGGACCTTAACGAATGGACAGCTTCCATGTCCTCTCTCTTGGAAAACTTTCTGGGGGGATTCGGAGCCACTCTGAAACAAGTCTGACTAATTTGAGACTATCATGCTGCAGAGGTCACATGTAGATGGTCAAATTGACAGTTCTAGCTGATCCCAGCCTTCCTTTCAACTTCTCCAAAGGTACCAGACATATCAGTAGAGCCATCATGGGCTCTCTAGAACAGTCTGTCTACTGGCTGAATACTAGTGAGTAACTTTAGTCAATGACATAGGAAGCAGAAGACCTACCCACTCAAGCTCTGCTTTAATTCCTAATCCACAAAATCATGAGATATAATAAAATAGTTCTTGTTTAATTTTGAGATAATCAAAAAGCACTAAATTTTGAGATAATCTGCATAGCAATTGGTAAGTGGAACTAACTAGAACCAGGGAGTATTGACCATAAACTGCTCTATGAGCCTACAGAGCCTTGTTAAGTGCCTGTGTCATTCTTCTTTCTGTGGATCGACTTCCTCTTTTTCTGTGCATATGGCAGGGTTCCCTAGTTTATATATCCTTCTAGTTCAAGAGATGATGGCAATAAAATAGTATCTCTTGTTTTAATTCTAAATTTTTGTGGGAGAAATTTTTAAATTTGGCTCAGCTCGAATTCATTTTCAACCCTGCTACAGTAAGCTGTAGCTAAGGAGAAGGGGTCATATAATATAAATATGGCTTCCAGCATCCACGACAGTGCATGTATGGCAGGAGAATTAAGTGGTTTTCACAAAAATACCCAGATATACTACAGTTAAAAGCCTGCCTTCCTTATTTCTGGATCCTCAAATGACTCTGCTCTCTTCTTCCAGCCTATAAAGTATATCAGCTTCTTAAAGTGTTTCATATGCTCATTAGCACAATATTGATCTCATGAGTGACCTCCATTACTCAGTGTCCTCTAGAAGTTCTTTGAGAAGCACAAGAAATTGGCACCCCAGGCATCGGCAGCCTCTTCCCTCTATTTCCCTTTCCTTCCCTCTCCTTCCATCAAAACATTCTCCCCAGGAGCAGTGACCGGTCCGGAGGCAGACTAGCAGAGTGGTTAGGAAGGAGTCTCATGTACATACACACGTTGTATAATGCAACATTTTCCAAACATTAGTCGTTCATTACTACATTTTGGATTTGAACCCATTTCCATCTACTACTGATACTAATATTTACTTTATCTTTTCTTTAAGTAAATTCCTCTACTTAAAATATGTATGCATTTATTTATAAAGTAACTATCGGGACTGCTGGGTTCTGGGTCAACCTGTAGGAGTTCGGAAGTCACCACTCCATCCTCACAACTAAAAAGCTGAAGAGATTGGAAAGTTATCGACTCTCTTTGGATGCATAATGGAGGGGAGGGTGCAAGGCAAACTGCTGCTCCGAGACTGGAGAGAGACAGGTAAATACAGGAAGTCACAGCTTATTAGAACAGATACAAGCGGAAACTGCCTCAGGGACCAGTGCCAGGGTAGGAAAATCAGAACTGCAATTGACAAATTGCCGTAGGCTCAGTGTAGATGACTCTGAGAGTTAAAAACACCAGAGGGACCATGTCATAGAGGGGAACCACCCTTTTGTGGGTTTTTACCTCCTCGAGTTCTATCGGAATCTCACAATACATATCAAGAGAAAAATCCTCTCATGATTCAGTAGGGGAAGGGGAAAATGAACTATTTTAAAATATACCAAAGGACTCTGTTGTTAATAAGGCCTACCCTCAGCATAAACTGATCAGCTTGATGAAGTATCAGCAGAGACTTCCTGGCCTGGAGAAAGAGAAATACCCAACCCCAGTCAGCTCCAGCCTTCCGAGTGAGAGAAGGGAAATACTTAACCCCATCCCATTCCAGTCCTCCTGTCCCGCCTAAGAGAGGAGAGAAACTGAGAAACACATATGAAGTTCCCATCCCAGAGGCATCTGCTCACGCAAAGACAGACACCTAGTCATGGGACTATACAACACTTCCCCTTACCCTACACTTCACCATATTACTAAAGGCCAATTTGCAGCAGTTCCTTTTCCTCGGTACATCACATACAACCATCCAGAATATTACGAGGCACACTAAAAGGCAAAAAAACACTATTTGAAAACACAGAGCAAGTATAAGAACCAGATATGTCAGGAATATTGGAATTTTCAGACTTGGAATTCAAACGACTATGATTAATCTGATAGGGGCTTTAACAGATAAAGTTTGAAAGCATGTAAGAACAGATGGGCAATATAAGTAGAGAGATGGAAATCTTAAGAAACAACAACAAAAAAATGCCAAAGGACAAAAACACTGCAACATCAATAAAGGCTGCCTTTAATAGGCTTTCTAGTAGACTGGACACTGCTGAGGAAAGAATCTCTGAGCTTGAGAATTTTTCAATAGATAACTCCAAAACGGAAAAGCAAATAGAACAAAGACTGGAAACAAACAAATAAAAAAAAACAGAACAGAACATCCAAGGACTGTGGGACAACTACAAAAGGTGTAACATATGCATAACGAGACTAACAGAAGGGGCAGAGAGAAAGAAAAAGAAATATTTAAAACAATAATGACTGAGAATTTCACCCAAATGAACGTCAGACACCAAACCACTAAAGAAAACACTCAGGCATATCATTTTTAAAGTACAGAAAAATCAAAGATAAAGAAAAAATCTTGAAAGAAGTCAGCGGGGAAAAAAAAACACACCTTACCTATAGAGGAACAAAGATAAGAATTACAAGCAAGAAGAGAGTGTAGAGAAATATTTAAAATGTTGAGAGAAAAAGCCATCAATGGAATTCTGTCCCCTATGAAAATATCCTCCAAAAGTGAATGAGAAATAAAGACTTTTGAAACAAATAAAAATTGAGGCAATCTGTTGCCAGTAGACCCCCTCTTGCAGAAATGTTAAAGGAATTTCTTTTGAGAGAAAAAAAAAATAAAGACCAAAAATGGATCTACCTAAAAAAAGCATGCATCAAAGAAGAAATAAATGAAGGTAAAACAGACACTTTTATTTTTCTTATTCTTAATTGACCCAATAGCTTGTTCAAAGCAGTAATAGCAATAATGTATTTATGTATGTATATATCTTTATATATATAAATATTTATGTATGTTTATAGATAAGTGAAATAAATTATAGCACTTATAAAAGGGATGGAAGGGAAAATGTAGGATTACTTTGTTATATAATGTACCCATACTACCCATGAAATGATATAGTATTATTCAAAAGTGGATTTAGATTAATTGTAAATACATATTGCAAACTCCTGGGCAACCACTACATAAAAAAAGTATTCTTGATACATTAAGAAAGGAGAGAAAATGGAATCACATAAGTGCTCAGTTAAAGCAACAAAAGGCAGAAAAAGACTGAAAGACAAAAATAGGAACAAAGAACAAGGGCAACAAAGAGAAAACAGAAAGAAATATGGTAGATATTAATCCAACTACGTCAATAATCAATTTGAATGTCAATAGTGTAAATGCATCAATTAAAAAACAGAGATTGTCAGAGTGGATCAAAAAACAACATACAATCATATGTTGTCTGTAAGAAACCCACTTTAAATATAAACGCAATATAAATAGATGGAGAAAAAATATATCGTGCCAATACTAATTGAAAGAACATGGAAACAGCTCTATTAATTTCAATGAAGCTGACTTCGAAGCAAGAAAAGTTATTAGGGATAAAGAAAGGGACTGCATAATAATGAAGAGATTAATTCTCTAAAAAGACATAATTCATAATATGTATGCATCTAATAATAACAGATTGTCAAACTGTGTGAGGCAAAAACTGATGGAAACAGGTATAATAGGCAAGGACTAACCAAAAGCAAGCTGAGTTATGAGACAAATTATACTTTAAGATAAAGAGCATGATTAGTGAGAAAGTAAATTACTATTAAATGCCACGATGATCAACTGTAATTAAAAAAATTTTTAATTTTTGATAGGCTAGCTATCTAAAATAAATAAAAACAAACAAACAAATAAATGCTACAATGATAGATTCAACTTACCAGGAAGACATAATAATTATAAAATTGTATATATCTAATAAAATATTATACATATACAAAATGTAAGATGGAACTACATGAGTACATTGGTAGATCCACCAACATGGTAGAAATTTGCAATATAGTTTTCTCAATTTTAAGACAAGAAGATAGAAAATTAGTATGATACAGAATTTGAACACACACATAACAATCTTGATATAAATATACAGAGAACTCTGCCTCTAACAACAACAGAATAATTTCTTTCTAGCACATAGAGAACATTTACAAGAAAGACCTATTACTAAGCCATAAAACAAATATTAGTAAATTTCAGAAGATGTGTATTATTAGGATACATTATACAATCACAGTGCATTTAGAAATGTTTATAAAAAAGACAACTTTACAGAAATTACTAAGCCTAAAGGCAACTAAAAAAAAACCTTTAAATTTTTTTGTCTTGAGATAAAAACAGAAATTATAATGGAAATAAAAAATACAACTGAATGATAATTAAAATACTGAGTATAGTGTGGTATAGTCATATAAAAGTGTACTACAGGATAATGAAAATTGACAAATTACTGCTACCTATAATCACATGGATGAATGTCACCAACATAATACTGAGCAGAGAAGCCAAATAAAAAAAGTTTACACAATCAATGATTTCATCTTCACATAAAAAATAAAAAGAGGCAACGCTAATGAATAGAAACAGATGCCTTACTTTTGGGAAGGGATGATGATAGGGGAGGGGCGCAAGGATGTGCCCTGAAATTCTGATTGTGTTCTGTACAGTGGCCTGGATAATGGTCACATGGGGCAAGATCTCTGCTACCACTCTTTTATAAACATTCTGCATGCTGTAAATTTATGGTTTGTGCATTTCTCTATGTGTGTACTTCAATAAAAAGTTTCCTTTAAAAAAGCAAGCAAAACCATATAAAATATTATAAATGTATACATATGTGCGGCAACTATTATTTTTCTAAATAAGCAAGATAATGGTAAACCCAAAATTTAGAACAGCAGTTACCTCTGAGGAGCAGTGGAAGGCCAACACGTGATCTGGGAGGAAGCAGGACATCTAAGGACTGGTGATGTTCTAGGCCAGGGGTCAGCAAATCGTTTCTGTCGAGACAAATAGTAAATATTTTTGCTTTTGCAGGCCATAAAGTCATTGCTGCAAGCATTCGTCTGTTCCACTGTCTCATGGAAGCAGACAATGACAGTATATAAATAATGGGCTTGACTGTGTTTCAATAAAACCTTATTTACAAAAACAAATGATGGACTGGATTTGGCCCAGAGGCCACAGGTTGCTGATTCCTGCTTTAATTCTTCACAGAAGATCCAATGGCCTCATTCAGAGTTGTTCACATTTGTTCTTTGCATTTTTATGCTTTATAACATATATCTGCTTGACTTATATGGTTTTGCACGTTTCAGAAAATGTCACCCATTTAACTCATGTGGGGTAGATGAGGGAATCCAATGTGACAATGCTTTTCGGATGGAGTCAATATTTTATTTTTCAGTTGAATACACTGTGCAAATATGTTAGTGTCATCGCTTCTTGGCTAATTGACCTTGAACAAATGATCTAATCTCTGTTTCTTCACCTATAATATGAAGATAAAATTATGTCTATTTTTTCATAGCTGTTTTGTGAAGACTAAAAGAAATAGCGTAAATAAAGTGCATACACTAATTCACTCAGTGTTGCTGCTACAGCAACTATGGCTATGGTTTCGCTACTGCTACTACTGTATTATTGCTATTAACCTCTAGGGTCCTGTTTGGCGAAAAATGAAGAAGACAGACAACGCAAACTCTAACGTTACTCCTGGCTCAGTGTCACAGACAGATAGGAACTGAGTTAGGATTGACACTTGTTTGCCCAGTTAAGGTGATGTCACTGAATGAGTAAACCAAAACAGTGACACTCAGCCTATATATGTGACTGAATACTTCAAATTTCCTTGACAACAGTTTGCTTCCTTAAATAGTTCAAACACACCTATAGCATTATTCATTTACACTGGATGTGAAGAAAGTGTTTGCTGAATAATATCCAGTGGTAGCCTCGGTTTCAGAACTTTACAAATCCCAAATGAGTGAACAGTTTACTGTAGAAAAGATGCTGAACAAGAGGTCAGGAAGAGAAAAATAAAGTTCAGGGATAAACGAGGCTGTGCAGCCAAGATTTTAGTATAGCTGAAAAGTGCAGTCGCTGAATGTATTACGTCTCCTGGTAGACCTGGTTCCTGCCACTTCCTAACTAGGTCACTGATGGAGTCGCTTAAAATTACAGCCTCAGTTTCTTAATCTAAAGAAAGGAGATAACAAAAGGTACCTCTTAATGCTGCATACGTATCAAGCACTTGGCTTCCTGCCTGCGTGTAGTAAATGTTCAACAAAGGGGCTTAGTTGTCACTTAATAACTTTGACTGACTGTTCTTTTTAATTATGGAAGACAGAGGGCCTGTTTAAAGTCTGCACCTCTTTGAAAGAATCTTAATTTCCCTATGAGGAATCAAGAACGAAAGAAGCTACCAAGCATTTGTCTGTGCTCTGTGCCGGATCAGACTAAGGATTTTGTGTATATATCTCACTTAATCCTCACAACCCCCCGCCCTGAGGGGAACATTAGTGTCCCCAGATCATGTAGAGAGATGGGGGATAACTTATGCTGGGTCATATAGTTGGAGCTTAATCAAGGTCCCTCTGACTTCTAAACCCAGTACGTTTTTTCAGCTCATCACACTGTCTCCTTTTTAAACAGATCCCCATTACAGGTACACTATTGTGCTTGTAATTTGGGTATTGGCCTCTGACCTGAGAGGCTCTCCAGGCTCTAAGGTTACTACATCCTTCTTTTGGCCTAGAGGTTAGCTTTTGAGAATATGAAATCTGCCTGTTTCCAGTTCCCTGATATGTGTGGACATCTCCTGGAGGAAAGCTGTCCATACGGATATTCAGGATAAACTTAGGTAGTGCTACAGAAAGGCTCTGTACACGAGTCCTGCCAAGTGTAGCCTCCTCCTCCTAAGGGCCATTACAAGGACATTTTTATTAAAACCAAGCCTGGAAACACTTTTTGATACTTCCTAAGAGCTGCAATTACCTATTCCCAATCCAAAAATTAAGTCTAATAATTTTGTACTTAAGGGGAATAAAAGAGCTAAGCAATGAGGAAAAGTATTCTGTCAACTGTAGGACCTTGATGTCCTGGTACAAGAACCCCAGTTTGGAGCCCTAACTGTCCCCGGCAATGGACCGGCTCCCCAGGACACACTTGGCCTCAGTGTGTCCCTTACTTCAGCCTACTAAATTTGAGAGAAAATCACTCTGCTCTGCACACACAGAATCAACAGGCTGTGATGGCATCTGCTCACCAGCATTCCTGAGCTACTTATGTCGTTGTGATTGCAGGCTGATGCCTTTCAACTACGCTGTTTGCTCTCTCCCACTTCTGACCCATACCCATCTGTGTAGCTGGAATCGATAACTCCTAACTGTAATGCTGGCAGATACTAACTGGTCTGCGAAGACATGGAGCCCACTGGATTTCTATGTGATATCCATGTTCATCAACCTAATTAACTCATATTCCCTTCTCCATTAACTTAGTAAAATCTCTCAGTTTATATGTGAGAGAAAAAATTAAGAAATTAAAATATGAATGTGTGTAAACTAAGATAAGTCTATTAACTGCGCAAGTACTGTGCCAGGAGATGCTCTAGGCCTTTTTTTTTTTTAATTTTCACTTTTCGGTTACACTTGACACTAAATGAGATAATGTATATAAAATACCTAGAGGAATACAGTCAATAATATTGCTTTAGTCATTTTATATACATTATGTCATTTAGTTCTTAACATAACCCTTAAAGCAGTGTTTTCATTCACATTTACAGGCAAAGAGCAGAGTCACAGACACTAGGTGACTTATTGAATGTCTTCAAGTCACAGACCAGATTCAAATGCACATGCACTTTCATAATTCCATGCCTCCTCTCCCCTGTAAAGTTTACATAATAATCCCCATACAAATCTTTGAGGTAAGTACATAATTTCCATTTCACAGATGAGAATATTGAGGCTCAGAAAAATTAATTGCCCAAGATGGCAGAATCTGTATCTGCAAATTATAAGTCTCATTCAGGCATGTTAGACTCCAACAAATTAAAACTATTAGCAGCGGTACCTGGTTCTTGGTGTCTCAGTTTTTTAAGTAAAATACTATGTCCAACAGTGCCAATTGACCATTAACTTGCAACTTCCAAATTGAAAGACTGAGACTGAATCAAACCAGAGCCATCATTACACATGAAGAGAGGAGACAGTGGTCTCAAAAGTGTGCTCTCATTAGCCACTCATCAAACCTTTCTCCTACTGTCTAATCAAGAGACTGGGAAGTCATTGACTTACCGTTGTGTTTTCACAGCTTGGTTAAGGACTGGTGCACTTTACTTAAGCACTGGAATTTCATAAGCGAGAAGAAAAAACACAGCAGAAAGTACTTTGCTTGCTAACTCATTACTACCTTTCAGAAAGCATAATGATACCTGGGGTGTGGAGAACAAGGCAGTGGGGAGGGATTGGGAGACCTGATGGTAAATTCTCAGGTCGAGATGTGAACTAGGCAAATCCAATTGCTGTACTCACTACCCACCTGCTGGATGACTGGGGGCAAGTTATTTAAACTCCTGAGGTGTTGTAAAGATTAAATAAGTTTGTGCAGGTGATGTATTTGGCATAGATCCTGGTACATAGTAATAAGTACACCATAATTGCTCATTAGTTTATCATTAGAGCATCAGGCAGAGCAGAGGGATGGGGGTGAGTTCACCCTTCCCTTAACCATTTCAGTACAGACTAATGTCAAATGGTTCATTCAAGGTGCTGCCCTTTTTTCTTCACTTCTCTCTGAAAAGCAGAGGGGACAGGGTGAGGGGCATGAGGAAAGCTCTCAGGATCCGCTTGGGATGCTGCCTGGAACTTTGTGGTACCGCTTAGTCTGCAGACCAGGTGTTCCAGTCACTCGATCTTTTGCAGGTATTTAGCAAATCAAAGCTGACAGCAGGAGGCTGTCAGCCTGACATATGATAAACACCTACTGCAATTTAGCACTTTGCACAGGGAGTGTACTAGCAGGATGAGTTAATTGCCAAGCTTATCAACTCAGCTGATGTTTCTTGAGCACCCTGTAAGCCTGCTAAGAACTGTCTAAGAAACTCAGAGTTCTGGGGTAGTGGGAGGTTTTCAAGTCTGATGAGAAAATTAGGTGGGAATGGTCAGTGAGGGGACTGGCTGGCAGTAATACAAACTATATTAACTAACTCTTGAAAATATAATTACCTACAAGCAGACAGAAAAAAAAAATAGGAATCAGAAATGATGCATGAAAGCCTTTCATTTTACAGGTAGAAAATTAGGCAGGGCTTAAGGAGCGAGGTACGAACAAAGCTAGAGTCAGTGACAAAGCGGGCACTGAAATGCTATCTTTTGAGTCTGAATTCAGTTTTCTGGCAACCGTTTGATCCTGGTGTCTGTGCTTTTACTATTACAGTTTCCTTCTAGAGTTCACTATGGGCAGCATAGCGTAGACTCCAGCGTATTCTGGTTTGTCCAATTATGATTTCCATGATCTCAGGCACATTATTTAATCTTCCTGTGCCTCAGTTTCCTAAACTCTAAAATGGGTTCATATTAGTATCAATACCAAAGGATTATTATGCCAATTAAATGAGATAATGCATCTTAAAGGTTTGAAAGACTGTGAAGGCGTCAATAAAATAAATCTATTATTATTATTGTTATTATTGGCTTTGAATTTCTCTGTCATGGGTTTGGCTGGGACTTTTGCAGTGACAGAGGACATGGCAGAAATATCAACTCAGATAACTGGTACAAGAATCTTCTCTTCTATTTCTTAAACACATACCGAGGAAATAAAACTATATACATAAAGGAGAATTGGACCAGTATTATAGACTTTGGTTCTGGTTTCAGCTATGGATTAATTACTGGATTAACGGCAGTCCTTTTGACTCCTGTGAGCCATCTGCAAAACAGATAATAATGTTGATCTTGGTGTGTTATTATGAGGATCAAATCAGATAATGAATGTGAAGTATTTTGTATAATCCGTATAAGGATAAGCTTTTATATTTTTTAAGCCCAAACTTTTGATACCTCCTTTTCTCATATCCCTGTTTGTTCCACCACCAAGTCCTATTGATTCTACTTTTAATATATATCTCAAATCCAACCAATTATCCACCTCCACAGCTACCATCTTAATCCAAGTCATTGTCATTTTTCACACGAACGCTTTCAGTAGCCTGCTAATCCCTCTCTTTGTTCTCAGTCTTACCCTTTTCCAACCATTCTCCATACAGCAAATTGGCACTTCACTGCTTAGAACTATTCAATGTTTAATATTTTAAACCTTAAAATGATCATAAGGCTTTATAAGACCTAGCCTTTGCTTCCCATAAGAGCCTCATTCCTTCTCATTCAAGCTTGCATGTTTTCAAATTCTTGATAAAAACAGTATCTTTCTGTAATGGAAAAATTCCAGCTTCTAACTCCTTTGTCTTCTTTACCACTCACATGGAACATCTTTCTTCTGACACTTCAAGTCACCAAACATGTGGATTTTTTTTTCTCCCCACACCAAGCAATGCTTCACGACACCAGCTGAGTGTCCTACGATTTAACTCAATATTGACACTATCGTTCTGGAGACAGTGTCAGGTCCCACAGGTTAAGGGCTCAGTCCTACAAGACTGTCCCCACCCTGTCCCTTTTCAGACACCAGTTTATCAGCTATGGTTGGATCAAGAGGTGTTTCCAATCACCCCCTCCTTGGGTTTGATTCATTTGCTAGAGCATCTCCCAGAACTCAAGAGATAACATTTTACTTACTACATTACTTGTTTGATATGAAAGGATGTATAACTCAGAAACAGCCAGAAGGAAGGGATTCACAGAGCACAGAGAATGGTGTGGAGCTTCCATGCCCTCTCCCAGTTCACCACGTGTTCGCCAACCTGGAAAGCTCTCTATACCCCGTTCTTTCGGGTGCTTCTGGAGACTTCATTACGTAGGCAGGACTGAGTAACTCATTGGTCGTTGGTAAATGAACAGATTGCCAGCTTCTCTCCCCTCCCTAGGTGGGAAAGTTCCAACCTCTAATCACATGGTTTGTTCTCTCAGGCATCCAGCCCCCAACCTTAGGTGAGGTCTAAAAACTACTTCATTAACATGACAAGAGACACCTTGATCACTCTCATTGTCTAGGAAAGTCCAAGCGTTCTAAGAGCTCTGTGTAAGACAAGAGGAAGACCAAATGCATATTTCTTATTACAAGTCACAACATCACACTTTCCCACTTCAGATTACTGCAAATAACGTTTCTGCTCCCTGAAATGAGCTTGTTTCCACTTTCTTCTGGGATAATTTCTTCTTATTTTTCAGGTCTCAATTTAATTGTCACATCAGAGAAGATTTACCTGACCTTGCAATCTAAAATAAAGGTAATTTCACTTGTGACAAGGAACATAAATTGTTGAATATGATAGGATGTCTGAAGCATATGCTCACAGCCAGTGAAATTATACAAGGTGGTGTGGGAAGTTAAAAATAATCTTGAGTCTTTAATGCTTTTGATGAAAACAATATTGATGCTGGAGATAAAATGGACTAAACAGTGAGAAAGATGATAACAATCCCAACCACAAGAACTCCATGCTCCCCACTTTTAGTAATTAATAGACTAAGCAGACAAAAAATCGTAAAGGATATTGAAGGTTTAAGAGCAAAAATAGTAAGTCTGTGTAATGGCTCGTTGTACCCCAAATTTGAAAATATGTCTTCTTTTCAAGCACACATTGAACGTTTAAAATGAGAAGAAATAAAATAGATCACAATACAAAGAGAAAGGAACTAAACTAGGTAAAACATTTGTTCAGTTTAACTATTACAGAACTGGTTTGTATAGCAGATAGCTTTTCGAGGCTGCACACTTTTAATCAACAATCATAAGGCAAAAACCATAAACGTTTTCACTAAGCATGAGAAGACTCCTGCAATGTAAAACAAGTTTGAGCACTGGAAGAAGCAAACTGGCCACAGACACTGTAATCTGAGACTCTCGATTTAGTCAGATGTGATGAAAATGTTAGTAAAAAATGAAAACATCAGTAACTTTTAATCTCTTGCACACATACGTGCAGGCATGTATGTGTGTACACACACACACACACACACACACACAAATCCTTTGATGGCTATTCTGCTGAGAAAGTAAAATACATCAACTACTTCAGCCTAAGATATGACATAATGTCCGGCCTGTGGGAAAAGGTATTTGCGAAAACTTTCACTGAACTTATTATGGCTTCTTTAGCAGCATTCTGATCCCACTGACAGAGTTCCAGAAAGAGCAAAAGAGCTGTTTTATATTCACAGGCCTACTTTTGTATCTGCTAAAATGTTTGCTCAGGTCTCGCAATGGCACCATCTAGTCTCAAATGTTTCGGAGAGTAGAACTTATCATTTCAAACCATCTTTAACAATTTTCTGTAGAAAATGTTAGAGAGAAAATGTAGGAACTAGTCCAAATGTTTCTTTCTTCCCTCATTTTATACATGTGACGGGTCCAGAGAAGGAAAGAGGTGAGCTCAAGGCAGTATACTCCCATTTCTGTTTCGATTCCTGGTTTATCAACTACCTTTCTAAAGGTATGTGGCAGGGAGGTATGGAGAGGGAGGGAGGACAGAAGTTTTGTAAAGCAGAAATAGGTGATCAAGACAACTTAAAACCTCAGCATTTTCTGCGTACTGAGTGAACAATGATGGCGTGAAAGAAAGGAGAAAGGACCAGATGGACTCCATCCTGCTTCCTTTGCCCTGGCCTAGCTCTCTGTCTGAATCCACCAAATAATTATCTATCTATGTTGCTATCCCTTAGGCAGTGTAGATAACATCCATGATTAAAAAATAAATAAAGAATAAAAAAGGAAATATTCTTTTGAAGGGCATTTGGAAATTCACTATGTCTACTCAGTTCCTGGAAATATTCCAGTAACTAGGGTGCAAATCACTTAACTTACTTAAATTTCAAGAACATATAGCCACAACTTTATGCTTTCTGGAGCTGCTAGAAAAGCGACTCCCTCATTCACAACACACTGGGCCCAGCTCCAGGTATTTGCCACCTTACTCACTGGGCAGAGGGATGATGGCAGAGGATCCTAACTTTAGGATGGAAATGATAATAAGGAACTCTTCAGAGCATGGTAGCTTCTCAATCGTTGGGAATTCCCTCATGTGGAAACCACTGCAGCTGTTGTGCATATTTTGACAATAGATTGAATGTGCTAAAGTAAATAGAGTCAAATCACAAAGAAATCTGACGTTCTCATGAACTATTTTGGTAAGCTGCATGAATAAGGTGTCTTTATAAAAGTAGAGTGAATATTTTAAATTTTAAATAAAATAACTCAGATTTTTAAAACATCGAACTAATTAGGGGTCTCACATTCTTCTATAGCTACACTTTTAATTTTAATAGCATTTTACCCATGCTTCGTTGAGTCTCTAATTGCAGTAATTTGGTTTCAAAAGACAGGGGATTTTTTTTTTTTTTAAACAAGTGACAATAGCAGTGAACATCCTTATGGAGATAGTCTGTTCTACCTTAGGTGAGGATCGTAATAGATTATGTGATAATCTATTATCTGGGCACTGAATAGGAGACATTGTGTTATCTCCATGGCATATATGTATGTATATATGTATGTGTGTATGTATGTATACACACACACACATATATAACAATTACATATATATGTATGTGTGTGTGTATGTATGTATGTGTGTGTGTATATATATATATATACTCACTCCTACATGGTGGTGGATAATAATTGATTAATCTCATGAATACATTCTAGCTAGTTCATAAAAAATACTATGCATATATATATATATATATATATATATATATATATATAAAAAAACACAATTCTATTTCAATGACTCATTTTGATGGTGTGCTGTCAGGGTGATGAATGCACATGCCTGATGTTGTTTTCCATTTCTGATTTGTGATATACGGTTGTGTGAAGATCTTTCTGCTCAAAGTGGAGCACTGTCTGCATCATAAAACTCTTGTAGGAAGTATAGAGCACACCTCCCAAAGGTAACTATAACTTGAAGTGAAAGAGATTGGATGTGGTATTGAGAGGCTTTGAAGACTGACCCAAGATCACCAAGATGTGTCTGAGGTTGAAAACCAAGTCTCTCTTCTAGAGGTTACAGGTGGGATTAGAAGTTACTACGATAACAATTTTCTGATATTTTATGGCATTTTATGTAACCCTTACATTGCACATTAAGTCATGTTAATTTAACTGCTTGCCAGTACAAAAGCAAAACAAACAGTGTAGTTGCTTCTTCCCTTCTATTCATTAAGCAGATGCCCTAAAGGGAGCAGGGGATGAAAGAAGTAACTGCTTTCTCTCAGGTCCTATGTGCCTGTGTATAAACCCTCACCTCATGGAGTATGAGCCTGCTACTCAAAAGTGAAATTTTTTTTATACAATCTGGATCTTAAGCCAACTTTCTTCACCTGGTTCTCAAGTAACGAAAGAGATCTGTGCCAAGAATGGAGGCAAGCCAGCTGTGCTGGACTAACCGGAAGAGGATCACGTCGGCTCTCTTACGGTGTGTGGGGGTGGCCATGAACTAGGGTTGTCAGATAAAATATAGGACACTCAATTAAATTTAAATTGTAGCTTAACAAAGAAAACTTTTTTCTAGAATTTTTTTTTCTTTCTAAATTTGGCAACCCTATCGTAAATTGTATGCTTTAAGGAATATTTAAAGATTTTATTCACGGCTAATTTTGACTTAAGCTGATTTTCATTTCATGTATTGATTTTAGAACTTAACCGTCATGTAAGATGAGACAGTGCTGCACTTTTATAAAATTACTCCACAGCTATTGTCTTATTTAGATGTCCATGATGATCCTTACGGGGACTGCCTTTGGCATGCTGATTATCCAGATAGGAGTGTTGATATGCAGAATAATTGTTACCAAGGCCATTTGAAGAGTTTGAACTTATATCTGAATTGTCTATCTTCCAGCCCAATGTTCTCTCTTTCACAAACTCACTCCTACATGGTGGTGGATAATAATTGATTAATCTCATGAATACATTCTAGCTAGTTCATAAAAAATACTATGCATGTAATACATAAATATATTATAGTATACCTATATCTTACCACCATATAATGAATTTATATTAGAATATCTCTCTTTGATAAATTGTGTCTCAGCCTAATAAAAATGTTTGCCTTCCTTCAAGATCCTAAATACAAGTGATTTGGGATCATGTAGCTTTCTACCAAGATTCAATAGGCCCACCTGAATACCTTAACATTTCACCACACAGATGACCACCTACTGAAACGGTTCTGTGGCATAAAAATACTCCTGCATGAATTACAAAAAATAAGATTTTTTTTTAAAAAAAGAATAATTCTTTAAATGATTAAAGTCTCTAGAGGCATCCCTATCCCTGTGCCCACAAACACAGATGCTCTCACTGCTCATGCCTTTCACTGAAACATACATCTGAAGTTCCTCCCTTAAAATTACTTTCAGATGGTTTATCCTATTGAGTTTCATGGTTTCGTTGGTGTCAACCTGTTTTCCTTTCATGAACTGTCTCAATTTCGGGGACAGAAATTACACAGTGAAAATATAATGTGATAGTTATGCTATTTATTCACTAAATATTCTACATAGTTCGTAACATATACCAAGGGCATGTGGTCAGGACCGGAGCAGTTTTTAACTTTGCCACTTCTCTGGTGTAATTTCCTCCCTCAATCATTTCAAGTCTTCTCGGTAGGAGGATGGAGTTAATAGTAATATTGGGAGGAATGAATTCTTCAATGGTGAAAATGCCCTGAGCACAATCTTCAGAGCGCTATCCATTATTGGCTTCTCAAAATGCCCCATTTTTAAAGAATGGAACAAACCCACGCCAACCTAAACGTGGTTCATCATAGTGCACGGGAGTGGGAAGATCAGTGAGAGTTAATATATTGAGATACATGGCCGAAATGTCCCTATCCCCATGCATTTGTTAGTGGGTGAGCTCATTCTCTGTATTTATTATTGCTCTCGAGGTCAGCTCATTAGATCCCTTTTCAACTAAATCCTCAATGTTTTATCCAATAGACAAGTTTTTCTTCTTCATTGGGGATAGATAGCAACATAAAGGTATAGAAATCTTGGAATAGAAAAACCATTAATAAAGAAGCAGCTAGGGGAGGAAGCAGTCTAAGTGGAAGAGAGCACTTGTGAGGCAGATACAGACATTGGAACTTTTCCTTCTTTCAGTTTCGATACTAGAAAATTATGCCCTTCTTTGCTCAATAAAAATTGAAGGCTTTCCAAGTTCCTTGGAGATCAAATACCACTTTGGTACTCAATACTTCAGTGAGAGAGAATGTTTGCCTTAAGGTTCCTTTGAAATCCATTTCTGACAAAAAACTCAAGTCTAAAAATGTTCTCAGAATAAATAAACTTATTAGCACCCAGCTCTGGAAGAACCTGCAAATAGATCAAAACTCAACCCTATGTCACCCCAGTTTTCTCCTTCTCTGCTACTGGTAAAATGATTGTTTATTTAAATAAAGGAGCAGTGGCTAAAAATTGCCATTAAGCACAGATTCAAATGAACAGAAGTGATGAAATGGAAATGGCTATGCTTGAATTAATCATAATGCTTTAATCAGAGCTTTCTAATGCTAGTTAATTGCATCCACAGAACATAGCACCAAATGGGTTTGGTGAGTTGTAAAAGGGAAAGACTCTAAATAGGATCCTGTTTTGAACAAGGGTGATGTGGAAAAACTGATATACTGACACTGAAGCTGCTGAGTGCCCAAGTGGCTGAATGAGCTTGGCTATCGGTCAACTCAATTAAATTATAGGCATAAATTAAACTTATTTTATAAAGCTACCATATTTAATTTCATTTGTTTAGGAAAGTCATTCCATTCCCAAGCGATACCAGACATTTCCTATAATTAATAAATAAATAAATTTCCTATAATTAATAAATAAATAAATTTCCTATAATTAATAAATAAATAAATTATAAAAATAAATTCTTTCTTTTCCAACATGGTTTCCATTAATTTAACGCCACTGAATAATAATTAATACAGTTCAGCCCCTGTGGCATCGGGGTACCTATGTGTTGAATGTACTTGTGGTCCCCAACAACATCAGAGGAGGGGACTCTATGAACTCTCGCCTTCAGAAACATCCCTCTGGTCTCTCTGGCAGGACCAAGAATTTCCATCACTAATTATCCTCTTTGGTTTAGCATGCAAATGATTTTGATTTTACCCTGCCTGTGTGGGACATAGAGGGCTATATCTTGAGCACTATTTTTGCTATTGCCAACAAATCATTTCAATAATTAAAACCAATCTTTTTTTTTCCCTCAGCAGCATATTTATTCAAATCCACAGTTAAGACCCTCTAGTGAAAATATGTGTCATTAGCATTTTTAAGGGGCTAAGATCTCTGAGATCCCTCTTCCCACACTGACTTATCTCAATATCTGAGTTCATGAGAGTCAGCTTATTTTGAGAAAAGTCAATACTTATTTAGGATGTGAAGTTTTTTTTTTTTTTAAATCAATAACCATCTAATCTTTCTGAATCCCTTACAAGCCTCAAGCCTTTAGATCTTTGAGGCTGATATTAATGGTTTTATAACCCAAATTTCTAATATACTGATTTGTCTTTTTTTTTTTTTTTTTTGTCTTGAAGGAGAGACCCTTTGCTTATATGCTTCTCTGGTATAGTAAGCTGGTTGATGTCAGACCCTGAGAATGGACAGACAGGTAAGGAAGTTCATTTATAGTGGAAGCGGGGGCAGGGAAATATTCTGAATGTTCACCACTGAGGAGATTGGTTAAATAAAACAGATCCTTTGCAGCTATTAAAATAAAAGAGTGACCCTACAAGAACACAGAATATTATACATAGTGTTCTTAGATGTATTTTTATACCAGCAACAAATTCATCAAAATTCAATATGGACAATATGAACAATATGTCCAATATGGTCCTGTTTATGCCAAAAAAAAAATATTTGTGTAGATGTAAGCTTATATATGAAACTCTAACAATTGGTTATTGTTTGCATGGAAGAACAGTGAAATTTTCAGTATTTTTTTCCAATCCTCAGTACTGTTTGAATCTTGGTCAATGAGCATATAATCACACATTAACATACTAATAAATTTATTCATGTCGAAACGTAAACACTAGATAACTGCTTAAATGTTTACCTTTCTCATGAGCATTTGAGTTTCAAATAGTAATTAAAGGAATTAACTGAAATTCTATGTAAGCAAGGGAGAAATATGATATGCGCAACTTCTCTGGCCTCTAAAATCATACAGTACAGTGGCACTTTTTAGCTATCTCTAAAACTAGTCTTTGCCCCGTGCATAGCTTGGTATTAAATGAGAGAAAGACAGATCTTTGGGGAAAAAGTGAAGTGTTTATGAATATAATAATAAAAATGTTTTAAATGACTCCATGAGGATAATTTAGAAGTCTGTAAATTAAGGATTACTCTAAAATATTTTCTTATTCTAGGGCTTCTAGACTGTTCAGATTTTTGAGTTAGAATAAAATCATTTTCACTGACAACATTTTGAGAATTACAAATATTATTTAGGGGCAGGTAATTTTATTTTTGCTTTCTAATGATTGCTAGTGTCTAAGTGATTAGCTGTTATGTACTTTATTTGATTTGTTTATTATCACTATCCATCCCAAAACAAAAAATAGATAACTCTTAAAGCAGTCAATCATTTTATAATATATTAGTTCACACTTTTGATAGCTATTTGAAAATATTTATAAAGTCAAGTTTATAGACTGGATCTATTGCTTTTCTACCAGTTCCAAAAGATGAATGTTCTTTCCATCGTTACTTTTTGCTCATGGCCTGGTAAGTTTAAAAGATGTACCAATGGTTGTATAGGAACAGATAAGTGGGGTGAGGATGGAATCTGTTACTAGAATGAGATATTATTGATAAAGTGAGCATGAGTGAGTAGTGTATCTTTATAGTAGGTATCATGTTTGTCATAATTGTAATATCTAACATTTACTGAGCACTTAGTATGCCCCTGGCATGATGGAAATCTCTTTACATGCATTAACTCATTTAATTTTTAAAACAAGATATGAGATAGATTCTATTACTTTCTCCATTTTACTGATATAGTAGCTGCCGCTTAGAAAAATTAAATAATTTTCCCAAGACCATATAACTTATGTAGGCTTCTATCCAAGGTTTGTGTGACTCCAGAATTCAAATTATTAATTATTGTTTTATACCGATTCCAAAGATATCAGACAGGGGCTTGAGTATGACATATAGGGTGAGTCTATGCTATGTCTCATTGACAGGTACAATGTTTGCGCTGTTCAACACTATACAGCTAGGACCAGGAATAAAGTAGATACTTAATACATATCTGTTGAATGGGTGACTAAATATATGCATGAAAGGCTAATTACATAATAATCTAAATGTAAAATAGAATTAAATCTTTTTTCTTCACAAAACCAGATCCCCTCTCAGGATGCTATTAAGTAGTTTCCCTCTTTGGGTATTTGGCTGGAAATAATTCTCAGATGCCTCCTGTTTAATAAATTAAACATTGTAGGAAATATTGTTTATTAGTTCTAGAGAAGTAGCCCCAAGCTGGAGACACTGAATTTTCCACCCACAGATGGAGAGAGTCCAAGTGGAATAGCACTTGAAAACAACCCCAAAACAACATGTCCTTCTTTGCTTCCTCCTCTCACTGGATCATACAGAAACATACCGAGAGTGCTGACTCTGAAGAGCTCCCAAGATAGCTTTCCAGATGACCTCTTGGTCACGAGGGCCATTTATTTTGAAAGGCTTAAGTACCATAGAGAGCAAAGAGAGTGGGCGAAATTTCCTTCCTTGATTGGTGCATTATCCTGAGAAGTGCTCATGCAGGCTGTTTTGCCTCAGAGGGAGGGAGCCCCCAGCTCCTGGCTTTGCCTAATTTACAAATTCAGGAATGAGTTAATCTTTTAGAACTCTATTAAACATCCCAAACTAATGAAAATCAGAATAATTTCTACATGTGTGACAAGAAAATAAACAAAAGAAAACCTGGAATCTATATTTGGCAGTACCTATATAGAGACATGGTCAGTAACTGCCTTTAAAACAGCCAGTTCCTGCTACTAACAGATTAATTTTTCTAATGCCTGGTTGGGAGAACATTAAGTCATTACCCTGTTTAAGCACACTGCATCATTCCCACTGCTTAGACTCCTTAGAATTGAATTCTGGGCCCTTTATTTTGCTCTAGCCTTATCTCCCATTACCGTCCTACATGAATTCGCTGCTACAGACAAAATGATTTATTAGCTTCTATTCTGAAATGAGCTTCGAGTTATAAAATTAACATCTAGCATTTATCAAGCACATACTATATGCTAAATATTCTGCTAAATACTTTAAATAGATTACTCATTCAACCTCATGACTCTGTAACGTAAATACCATTTTATGGATGGAGATACTGAGGTATCTGCAGAGAGAATAAACAACCTGTCCAAGGTCACTCTGCTGTTAGGGGTGAACTTTGAACTTAAGTGGTTTAAGTTTCCATTGCATTAACCACTGACTCTCTCTTACAGAAATAAAATGGTCTAGACCTTTGGTCTTATCTTTGGGCCAACATACAGAATCACGAAATGATCAGAATCTCTCTTTTCTATTTCAAGAAGGTGGAAGACCCATAGATATTATATGAACCTGGTTCATTTATTCAACAATATTTATTGCGTACTACCCATCTGCAGGCACTGTTTTAGACGCTATGAATATGGACAGGAAGAGAATGAACTAAAATCCTTGTGGAACTCTTTTTCTAGTACATTCTAGTTTCTCATATTTTATCACGAGGGACCTAAGTCAGCCTGGGTGATGTAAAAAAGCTTTTGTCATTGGCAAGGGACAAGCAGGCATGCAACTGTTTTTCTTTGGGGGCTGATCAGACAAAGGGACATAGAGTTTCTGGTGGTGAAAATGAAGTTTATTAACCAAGAGGTATCAAACTCCCATATTACAGAGGCCATCCAAGAATGTAACATTAAGTGGGCTGGGGGACTGTGGCGTGTTAGAGAACATTCATCCAGTCTATTAAGAAAGGCAGGCCCTTCTCAGCTCTCATGGGCTGTTACCACATTGGAATGTGGACCAGGCTTGTATGCCTGCCAATATCTCAAGAAAATGCAGAAATTTATTTCTGTGTGTGTGTGTGAGAGAGAGAAATATTAAATTTGTAAAATTTGAAAGATTAATTCAAAATAAAATAAGAAAATAGAAAATCAAAACTGTGCCAATTTTTCAAAAAAGTCTATTTTAGGGCTGATATTCCATTGTGTATACATATCGCATTTTCTTTATCTATGCATTCATTGATTGACATTTAGGTTGTTTCCACATCTTGGCTATTGTGAATGCTGCTGCAATGAACACTGAAGTGCTATTTAGGATCTGAATTTCAATTCATTTGAATAAATATCCAGAAGTGAGACTGCTGGATCATATGATAGTTTTAAAAGGGAGAAATCATGCAACATGCAACATGGATGAACCTGGAGAACATTATGGTAAATGAAATAAGCCAGTCACAAAAGGACAAACACTGTGTGATTCCCCTTAGAGAGGAATCTAAGAGAGTCAAGTTCATAGAATCAGAAAGTTGAATTGTGGTTGCCAGGGGTTAGGGGGAAGGGGAGTTATCAATCAACACACATAAGGTCTCGATTATGCAAGGGAAACAGGTCCTAGAGATCTGCTGCACACTACAGTGCCTGCAGTCAACAATACTATGGTATGCACTTAAAATTTTCTTAAGAGGGTAGATTTCATGTTAAGTATTCTTACAATAGCAACCACAACAATAATAAAAGCTATAGGTCAGCGCCTCACATGTATCAGTTGTATGCGATGATGACAGTATTATTGACAATGTTGTGTGTGTGTGTGTTTGAGAGTGGGGCCATTAGAAACAGTCTAGCAGTTCGCACTGTGATTGCACTGGAGGGACATAACACCAGAGGCCTCTATTCCAAACCTAGCAGAATACAGAATAAAGGAGGCCAGGGACCTTGCAAAAGATCCCGTAAAGAAAAGGAGGAATTCAATCACTAACCCAGGAAGATACAAGGAGAGTTTGGCAAAAGAATCAGGAGCAGTGTCAGAATCAGCACGTACCTTCTGCAAGAACATCACATAAAGTTTATTTCAGCCTATGCCGCTTCCCTTTAGGCTCTTTGCAGCTTGCTGACTTGCTTTGAGATGGAGAATGAGTAGGCCATTTCTTCTTTGTCCTGGAGCTTCAGCAGGGAAAAACTTTTCCTTTGAAGCTTCAGAGGCAGAGATAAAGAAAGCCTAAGTCTCCCAGAGGAGGTTCTTGCAAAAGAGAAGAAATTCTACTCCACCTGTCAGGTGGTCCTCTTGCAAGACCTGTGCTTTGCTATGATCTAGGCAAGTTTTTTTTTTTTGCCCTCCCTGTGGCAAGAACACTTAACATGAGATCTACCGGATTAACATGAGATCTACCGGATTAACTTAAAATTTTAAGTGCAATCTAGAAGTAATTAATCTTGCATAACTGAGATTGTACACTAATTGAACAACTCCCCATTTCCTTCTATCTCCAGACCCTGGTAATTACTGTTTTACTAATTCTATAAGCTTGACTATTTTAGAACTCATACAAGTGGATTCACGTAGTATCTGCCCTTCTGTAACTGGCTCATTTAACTTAGCATGATGTCCTCCAGGTTCATCCATGTTGTTGCAAATCTCTAGGCACGTTTCAACTCACCGCCCGCTTTATACAGGCCGTGGATGAATCTGAATCCAAACATAGAACACTCATGTCCTAGAATCATTTAGCAGAAAAGTTCACCCAGAAATAGAAGAAAAAATGTTATCTATATGACTGAATAACTTTGTAAGTACAGAGAGAAACTGAGAAAGTCAGTGTTTCTGTGGCATCTTTTAAACTTTTGGTAGAAGGTAGATTCCATGATATAAGAACAAAAAGTGTTTAGCTAAATGTCTGATGCATGCTTAGCACCCAATAAAGGTCAGCAATTTTTATCATTATCATTCAAATCAATAAATATTTTGTCCTCTATTAAAATTGTAGTTAGCATAAGTTTTGTTCATTAATTTAACTGAAACATTCATTTTTATGGAAACTTCAAAAATTGTCCCAAAGTTATGTTCATATTTGACTAAAAAGAAAAAGGTCTCATTCAAAACACTTTGTCATTATTTCCTTGGCCAAAAATGCTAATGTTCTTAAGCAGGAAGATCACTAACCGATGTCCTACTAAAATATAAGTAGTAATCGCCATCACTCAGATCTTAACAAATTCCCTGTTTGTGAACTTTAATGCTTCTAGGCTCTTGAATTTATTACTGTAGGTGCATCATTTTTGATAGGAAAAAAAAAATCAGTTGATTGTATTAAAAGATACCAACAGATACATTTGACATCGGCTCAGCTGCTCCTACAATCCCCAGCTGGGACAGACTCCATCCTGCTAACTATCTCTTACATTTATATCATATTCAAGGGTTACCAAGTGTTATCAAGTATGTAATCTCATCTCAACCTTAGGATAGTCTGGCAGATGTACTGTACCTCACTGTGAAAATCAGGGAACTGACTTTGAAGGGCTAAAGGACTTGCCCTGGGCCACACGTGTGGCAGAGCTAGATCGTGAACTCATGACTTCTGACTTCAGTTTCAGTACTATGCTCTTTGCCACAGTCTATCATGAGACCTCATTTATGTTTTCTTCCTAAGACACTGTCTTCTGCTTATCATTCTATGTAAAGTCATAGTACATTGTACCATGAATATCTGTTTAAAATGTATTAACATGCTTTTAAATTCTATTTACAGGTCATTTTTCTACCACCTGGAAGCTAAATAATGAAAGTGTAAAAACCTACAAAGACTTGGTGATGACTCCAGCATACTTATTGATTATAATTTAGTTTGGATGTATACTATTCTCCTGTCATCTAATCAATACCAAGTGATTAAAATAACTGATTAAATAATAAACATGTTGGAGTTCTCAACCTTTATATTGACTGGCCTAGATGGAGCATTTGGTCTAGTCACAATGTAGGAACCATGAAAATGCTCACAAAAATTCTATCAGAAAATGTATGCAATGATAGATTTGTGTTTGGTCAAGAAGAAAGTATAAAAATTTTGGAATGCAGTTTAAGAAAATGTTTAAGAGCAGGACCTCTGGAGTCAGGGAGACCTGGGTTTGAGTCTCAACTGAGGTCTGCCGTTTCCTAGCTGCATGTCTTTAATTCTTTAGGCAAATTGCTTGACCACTCTAATCCTCAGTGTCCTCATTCATAAAATACAAAAAATACCCCCTACCTCCAGCATTTATTGGAGGGGGGTGGTTAAGTTAGTCCATTCAAGTAAAGGGATTCTAGCATTGGCTAACATGTTAAAAATTCAGGAAATAAACATTAACTCCTATTATGGTTAACAGTACCTACATAGTGTCTCTCCTTTAAGTTCCCTCATTAATTTCTTCATCTATAATTAGTGGTAATAGAACCTATTCAGCTCATTGTGTCATATCAAAGTTAGTGTGATGATGCAGAGAAAGCATTTCTCGCTCAATGATATGCATAGCCTGAGCACTCAATAAATGTCAGGTACTGTACTGGACACCTCCTGTGCCCTGTCTCACGTCTTCTTGGCTCGCTTGCTGCTCCAGCCACTTCTGGCCAACTCCATGCTAAAGTAGCCAAATGCCACCTCACCCACCCTACCACAGCTGCACTGCGCATGTCTCATTTTCTGAGCTTGGATCTTCTATATGAATGAGTCGAGGGTTACACATGGAAATCCTCTAGCAGTGGTGCATGCACAAATCTGGAAATGTGAGGGAGTTAACACCTCAAGGTGGTGAGGGGCTTGTCCAGTGAATGACTGAAGCTGGTGGGTAGCGGCTCTCTTCTTCTCTCCCCCAGCTGGACATTGTAGTTGCACTGTACATCGCTCTTCAGAGGTCCCAGTTGCCCAGAGCAGTGGTCAGCTTGATCATACATCCTCTTTCACGTCCTATTTCAGTTCTTCCAATCCCCCGTTGCTGTTTCTTGGGATCGCTTCCCAAAAAAACTACCTGCACACGGGTGCATGTCTCTGGTCTGCTTTCAGGGGGACTCAGAATGTCATAATACATGGCTATAGGACTCGCCTTGGGCCACATGTGTGGCAGAGCTAGATCTTGAACTCATGACTTCTGACTCCAGATTTAATACTATTTTCATTGCCCCAGGCTATCATGAGACCTAATTTATTTTTTTCTTCCTAAGACAATGTCTTGCTTATCATCCTATGTGAAGTCATACTACATTATACCATGACTATGAGCCCAAGTGAAGTAAATACATTTAGTCTTTTAGGTCCTATTTTCTTAGATTTATATTTTTATGATATCACAAGACTGTTAAAATGGATTTTGAAGGTAATTTACACCAATCCACTGAATGCTTCTAGACCTCCTTTTAATAATCTTAAGTGATGTTTTAGCACAGGAGTTGGTAAACTTTTTCTGTAAAGAGGGAGATAGATACTAAACATTTAGGCTTTGCAGGCCAAGTGGTCTCTGTTGTATCTATTCAACTCTATCATTGTAACATGAAAGCAGTTAAAGATAATAAGGTAAAAAAAATCGGTGTGAATGTATTTCAAAAAGTATTTACACTTGGCAGGTCTAGGCTTGCAATATAGATGGGATATATAATCTCAGACATTTTTAGGGAGATATGTAAAAAAGTTATTCATTTTAGTTTTCTTCCCTAAAGATGCGTTTCTCAAAACATTTCCTTTACAATAACCAAATACGTCTTGGAATATTTCTAGTCCTCCCCACGCTATACTCCCATGCAGATGAACTCTGCTGACTCTAGGAAGTGTTCAAGGTGGATGTCTGAGCACTTAAGGATCAGTAGTAGTAGTAGTTAGCATGTTTTCACTGGGTGCCTACCATGCCCCAGGTTTGTGACGACTGTTCTTCTGCCTTAGTGCATTGATTTCTAAGGGAAATTGAGGTCAGGGAGGCTAGGTAACTTGCTTACATCCTCACAGAAGTGAGATCTGAACCCATATCTGTTTTCAAAGTGTGTCCTGTTAGGGTCACAGGATGGTATGTAGTATATTTGTAGAGCTAAGAATTTTCTTCTATGGCATAGTAAGTTATATCCCAATATATGGAATCTAAACCAGGAGTGAAGAAAAAAATGTGGCTGTGTAAGGAGACTGTATCTAACATTCTCTGTCAAAATACTCAACATGTTTTTGGAGCCAATGACCAATTCCACAACTTCAAAATTCTCTAAACTATGTTGGTGCTGTCATGTAGAACACAGTCTTAGTTATGCTATAGAAATATTTAAAATTTGATTTTCATAGTTAGTTTCTTGAGATTGGTCCAAGAATGAAGCAGAGCATGTAACTTCATTTATGGGCATTTAAATCACTTATATCCATACTATGAATATACTTATAGTAGTTGACAGCTGTCATTGAAACAGCAGCTAATTAGAAAACAGAACAAATTAAAAAAATGAGAACAAGCCAGAGTTCTGCTCCATAATTTCAGAGGACTCAGCTTCATATATAAGTTGTGACATACAAGTTCTTTAGAATACTATAAAATATATTTTTCCAGCTAAACAACAAGAAGCTATTTTTGAACACTGTAAATGACAGTGTGTTTTAACCACAATCTGACTAAAAGAAAGATAGCAATAAAGAGAAAGGGCCACAAATCTGAGCAGACAAGCCGTTGTTATTGGATTTCTAGTAGATGTTGCTTTCAATCTACACTGAATTGATGGACTGCCAGAGCAAAGAGATACACGACTGGGATGGGAGTCTATAGTTAATTATAGATGAACTTTGAGTTCAGTCAAGGAGCAGAGAGTCTGATGGCAAATGAAGAATGAAGCAGAGCGCTCTGTTGACATTTAACCTCTGGTCTTTGAAGAGGAAGAAAGATAAGCTAATAATTAAATGACATGTGGGTTAGACTTGAACTGAGAGTTTTAACAAACTCCATATCTTAGAAAAACAGCAAAATTAGTGGTTGGTAAGATTCACTCACATTGTGACCAGAACAGGAAAAAGGGGTTAAATAACTTATTGAAAAAGAAGATTTGCACGTAGAGGGGAATAGAGATCAGGACAGGATAAACTGGTTTAAAGATATGTAGAAATATGAATAATTTTGCTTTGAATGATGAGAAGATTTTGATACTGCTCTGCCCTCTTAGAAATTATCCAAGAAATAATCTTTACCATTTCTAGACTGCATTTTAAGACTTGGTTCTGTGTTAAGGCATCTAAAATCAATATGAACCCAACTGTTCATTCATTTATTCAACAAATAGAAAATCTTAGTTTGCTGCCCTTATCTTGGAACAACCCTAAAATTTTTCTTTAGTGTACAAATCCTCATTGGTACACATACCCAGGTGGCATGGGTGGGGTCCACTACCATCCCCTGGCCTGGAGAATGTCCTGGGTTAGCTAAAGCCAATCGATACAGTCAGTCCATCTCTCTGGATCCCAAGGGATGTTCAGAGATGAACATCATAGTCAATGAGAAATAAGAAAAGGCTACTGGGTTTCTTGGAAATAGGAGTTTTCTCTGTCTTCCATGGAAAAAACTTGAAGATATTCTTTCTCCCTCTGATGGTGCAATATGAAGATGGTGAGCCTGGAACCACACTGAAGCCATTATGCTGCCAAGAGAGACACCTGGGCCTCGGTGATTCGGTGGGTTTAAATCGCTAACTCAAGCCTTCCCCCAAAGTCAGAACATTCTGAACTTTTTGGTTTGTCAGGTTCTGGGGAACCAAGGGATATAAGACTGTGCTTTCAGAAAACTTCTATGTCATGGAAATATGACTTCTGAGCTAAGGCTGATGAAGATCTGGCCACTTTCAGGTACTGGCACATTTTAAGAAATTGGGCTAGTTTTTAAAAGGGAAGTTATAAGAGGAAAGAAAGGAAAGAAATATTTTGCCAAATTATAAAAACAAAGAATAAAAGTTTACACCACCCCAATGTAGAGAATGATGAATGAACCAAAAGATCATCTGAGAATGCAAAGTTTGACCTGAATACAAATCAAACAAGTTTCTATGAAAAACGCTTAAATATCCTGAAAGCGTGTGCAGAACAAAGTAACTTTGGGAGTGTCTACAGCCTTTGAGAACAAAGAGCATGTTCTTTCCTCCCACAAATAATTGAGAACAAGATGCTGTCCAGAATTAATCAGATTGGTGTCAAGGATGAGTTACAAAGCCAGCAGCATCTAAGAGATCAACCATGTTATCTTTATCCTTAAGCACAATTTAAGTCGTTAAAAATAGGTTGATTGAATTCTGAGCTCATAGCTATATTCAATTACATCCTCTGTCACAGAAAAAGTAGTTGAGCTTTTTAACTTTACTTTTTTAAAAGAGTTAAAGCAGCCCCCTGGCATGATCAGGAATGGTTCCTTTTCCTTAACCAAGAATTGAGATTTATGGTGCTTGGTTATGGAAAAGAAAAAGGAAAATAAAAGTATTTGTCTTCTGGCTATAAAGAATGATCTCTTGTGGATTTAGCTTTGGATGTCTACATACAAATAAGAATGCGTGATGTAGAACAGTAAGACTCAAACTGTAATGTGCGTATGAATTATATGGGAATCTTGTTGAAATGTATATTCAGATTCTGGAGATCAAGGGTGGGACCTTAGATCTGTATTTTTTACAAGATCCCTGGTGATGCTGATGCTTCCAGGCCCTTGGACCACACTGTGAGAAGCAAGGTTATAGAGTAAAGAACTGGGCTTCATAGGATTCAAGAAATCTGTATCCAATTCCAGCTCCATCATTAACCAGTTGTGAGATCTTGTAAATATCACTTAAACTTTGAATGATGAGGTTGAACAGAGTCATCTCAAAATCTCTGAAAAAATCTAATCCAACAGGAAAAAGAGGCTCTTTGTATTGTGCATGGTGTTTTAAATCTTTTCTATACTTTTCCTTGTTCCTTTTCTTCATGGAAGGCATCATCTACCATGCCAGCTATAACATGAATATTATCCTTGCCTCTTCTCTCTCCATCACTTCCCTATATTCAAGCAGTCATTAAGTCTCATCTAGTTTGTTCCTAAATAATTCTAGACTTTTGTTTATTTCTACACCTGCTGGTATAATTGAAATTAAAGTAACTACCATCTTCCTATTGACCACACGATAACAGCATCCTAAAAAGTGTCTACTCCTTCCTGTCCTCTTAGCCATGTGGTTAGGTGGTTTCCACCTACCTTCCCATTCCAATATTGAATTTTGATCTAATCATTTCCTGACACTGATGACATCCTTTAGGGACTTCCCACTTTTTATAAGGATGTGGACTGCAGACCCTGTAGGCCATACATGATTTCGCCTTCACACACTCCCAAGGTTAAGTTAGGTTACGACTCTCTGAAATTAAATGTGCTAGAAGTACTTTTTAAAATATTTGTTCAATGTCCATTTTTCCTCATAGACTACATATCTGATAAGGACAGGGAACCCATCTGCCTTATGCAGGGCTGGATTTGAGAATATTTTCAACAATTACTAACAGGATTCGAATAAAAAAATAATAGATTTTTTTCAATTATTTGGATTTTCCAATCATTATTTTCTAAACCAATTTGATTTTCATTACCTTTAAAGACCAGGTTCTATAGAATATTGGGCAATTCTTGGATACTTTGGTGTCTCTGCCTCCAATTTCTCTTCATGTTAATCTCTTCTTCATACTACTAGTACTTATTTCAACCCAGAGCCCCAGTCGTCTTACTCCTCTGCTCAAAAATTGTTTCATGGCTCCTAATTGCCTTATGGAATAATCTCCAAACTCTTAGCCTTCATTCAAGTTCCATCATAATGAATTCTAAGCAACCTGGGGACACTACTCACTGCCCAGGCAAATAGCTCAATATCTAGCCAAATGAGATGATTAGCTCTCTCCCATACCTCTTCCATAATTTCAGGTTCTAGATTATCTCTAATATGCCCTTTTCCTAGAAAATTTTTATGTGCATAGCTCAACACAAATGCCATTTTGTTATTAATCTTTTTTATATACTCTAGATTAAAAGTTCTCCTCTCCCTCTATATTCTTTCAGTATTTCATCTATCCCTTCATACTAAAGGTTTAAAGGAACTTAATCTTCTTGTTCTCTTGTTCCAGTTCTAACTATTGAAATAGACATAAGAAGCCAAAAGGGATAATTAATAAATGAGGCTTAAACGCTCATAAATGACAAGTGTTCCTGGATTATTAAACATGGCTTAGACCTAAGAGCTTCCAGTTAATCTACCCCTTCCCAAGTCTATATCCCATGTGGAAAAAAACTAAAGAAGACGCTTAAATAGCCGCCTAATTGCAAAATTGTAGCTTCACTCACAAACTCATTTGGAAAAAAAAAATTAGAGCAGTACCTAAATAGAAATATGATGTGAGCCACATGTACATTTTAATTTTTTTTAGTAGTCACACGGAAAATTTTAAAGGCAAAATTTTAAGAATATATTTTATTTAACTCAATATATCCAAAGCATTATCATTTCAGCATGTAATAAATATAAAAATTACTGAATTGGACTTTTTAAAAAAAATCATACTAAATCTGGTATACATTTATACTTAAAAGATGTCTTGAGTGCTCAATAACCACGTGTAGCTAGTAGTTATTCTATTAAATAGCAAAGCCTTAGAGAAATAAAGAGGCCACTGTACCTTTTAGAAATAGAATTTTAATTTGAACTAACTATGGATTAATAAGAAGTTGCAAAGAAATGAAGAATAAGGTCCTCTGAACCCTTCACCCTTCCTCCTCTAATGCTGATATCTTTTATAATTGCAGTAAAATAACTAAACCAGGAAATTCTATTGGTTCATTGCCTTTTAAAGGCAGTGGCTGTTTCCTCCTTAAATACCCAGAATTCTCCCAGATCATCAATGGATAAGTTCTTCTTTTTCCTGTGGGGAGAAACACGTAATAAAATAGAGAGATGGGCTACAGGTATTCATTCCAATATTTCTTTCTTCTAGAGAGTGGATCAGATGTCACCTTCCATCTATGAAATGAAGAATTCTTTCCTGCACTCACTCCTGTATATTACCCTCTGCCTTGTTTAGCATTGTTTCTAATTCTACTTTTACTGAAGAGATAATAAGTTCCTGGGATATAGAGAAATTTAATACTGTTCACGCATATATTGGCTTGCATAGAGAAGAAGCTGTGACTATTTATTAAGGTGGTTTCTTGAAGTAATCCAATTGTTATGTGAAAGGCATTCATTATTCATATTTTCAAGCTATTCAACTGTTGCATGCCTAAAAGGAGAATGACATAACCTTTAAATAGCTTTGACAAATGGCTTTTCTCATGCAAGAAAGATTTACAGGGTGCACAGTAAATTAGCCAATGGAGAATATTCTATCCATCGGAGATACAAGTTTTTTTGTTTTTTTTTTTTTCCTTAACTTGGTTTTAATTGGAACTAAGCCTTTAAGGAGTTATCCAGTCCGTCAATAGTTTTTATTGAGTTTACCATCTCCACACTTCAGAAAGAGAAAAGATATAAAGACCTCCCAGGCAAACTGGTCTACATGATTATCCAGCTAATAACTGGTGCATAGATACAAGCCATTGTTTTCTTTTCTGTCCAAATTCTACAGTCTAAATGTGTTGAACCAGTTCCAAGACCTACTGACTCTAAACAGATTAAAACTCAAATGCTTCAGTTATGTGATTAGCTATGTTTCTAGATTCAAAAAGGGCCAAGAACATGGCAGAGATCAATAACTATATGTTGACTGACTGCATGAATGACGCTCTCATTCAGTGTCACTTTTGAGTATGTATAGGATCTAAGGATAGCTTGTTTGAATTAGAAGGGTATTGGGTAACTTATAGGGGAGCTATCAAAGCTCACCAGGAAATATCGCTAGCTGCTCTATGTCACAAAGAAATGTCACCAGCTGCTCAATATCACCCAGGCAACGGCCCTCCAGAGGTCTGTGGCAAAAAAAACTGAGCTTACCTAATACCAATCACCATCACTCTCCCTCCTTTTATCCAGGAATATGTGGATGTTAAAGCTTGGAGGTCTGGTCATTACTGTCTTCGAGGAGTGCTCAAAGTCTAATGCAATGAACAGCAGCATGTCTTCAGACCTCTGCTTACTATTTCTCCAGATATATCTCCCATTGGCCAACCAGCCTCTCCTTTGACAAGAACCAAGGCACCACACTTGATTTCCCCCTTTTACTTCTGCCCCCACATCCAATTTAATACCAAATCCTATTGACTTTGACTCTAAAACATCCTTGGAATCTGTCCATTTCTCTTTCGTGCACCCACAACCCATCTCTAACTTGATAACTGCAACGACGCTCAGGGTAGCCCCCCCCCATCTCCACTCTTGTGCAGCTCTTTATTTGAGGGGTGCAAATGTGATCATGTAACTTCCCTGTTTCAAGTACTTCTGTGTCTTCCCACTAGTAATGAGCTATGTCTCTCACATGTCTTGAATGATCTGGAGACCTTGCCTCCCTAGGCTCATCTCTCTGCCATTCTCCCCTCAGTGCTCTGCCTGAGCCACAATGGACTTCCTTCAGATCTCTAAAAGTAGCATGGGCTCCCCTTCACGTCATTTGCCTTTACATGTAGTACAGTAGGAAATATGGAGGGTTTGCCTGGGAAGACATTTGTCTGGTATAATAAGAAAGGTATCTAGCAGCGAGTTAAGACTCCAAAATTTAACGTCAAGGTCTACCATTAAGAAGCTATATAAACGTCTCCTAGTCCCTTCCTGGCTTTGGGTCTTCATTTATCTTTGTGTAAACTGTGGAGAAAGTTTAAACGACCACCCAGGGCTAATGTTCTATGTCCAAGGGCTTCTCAAGAGAAAACCATACTAGCTGACCCTTCAATTATAAAGAGATGTCACAATCTTTTAAAAATAAACTATATCTGCCTTCTAGAGAATCTAAGAAAAAGTGTTGAACTTCTTTCCAGAAAAATGCGTGTGTGTGCATGCATGATCCTGATAATTTTGTTTAGAATTTCAGGTTAAGAAGCACTTCTTTAAATTAAACTTATAAATATTTCTAAGACCATCTCTCGCACAGAGAAGTTAAGTAACTTCCTTAAGGTCACAAAGCTAGTTAGTGGAAGAGTCAGGATATAAAATCAGGAGGTGTTTAAAGATGGTAGAGAAAAGAGTATTATCATTCTAGATGAAGGATATATCTGGTTCTTTACCCCAGTGGCTTGCAAAAGGAATTCGAGGCTTCTCATACCCAAAATATGTCTTTGGACAGTTGGGTTACACAAGATCAAATAAATTCTCTATTGTAATTAAGTCAGTTGGAGGTGGATTTTCTGTTACTTGCCACCTAACTATTCCTCACTGATGCAGTTTGCATGTCGATTAAATGAGTTAATGTGTACACAAAGCTATGCCTAATACCTGATGCTTAACCAATGTTTAATAACATGTATCCAACATTATTCTAACCAGGAAGTTCTTTATATGCTTTTTTGGTATTTTCTGCCTTCACTCTCATATTCGATGCTCTTTGTTACGTTCTCAAAGCCCTCTTGACCGACTAAAATCTCACCTACATTTTGTAGCCTACTTCAAGTTCCTTTCTTCTCCAAAGTCTTTGCCTCAGATCTTGGCTATCTGTCTCTGGCCAGCCTTGGTAGCTGTTCAGGGTGTTATCCTTCATGCTCAAAGAATACCTTTTTCCTGTCATTTAACACACAGTATTGTCATTGATTCTTTGTCTCTCTTTCCTGTGGGCGAGCATGTGTTTTCTATGTCTGTATTCCCTTACGGCCTGATAGATAGTAGGTGCTCAATAAATGCATAAATGCTCCAATGAGGTTTCATTAGCCAGGCTCATCTCAGCAGTGATGCCCCTGGAGTGGGCGCATCAGGCAGCCTCCCTGGTGTATCAGAGTCACATTAATAATTCATCACCAACAAGAAGAGGAACAATCCAGCAGTGAAAGCTTTCCTAACTACGCAGTTCTGAAAACCAAGGGGGATTAGCTGATGGGGAGTTACTTATGAATTTATGGTTTCTTGAAATCTCTGGTAATGTAAAGATCCTTAATTTAAATTTATCAGAAAAATATTTCCTTTATCCTAATGCTCCATGTTTAAAACCCGTTTCTCAAATACTGTCAAACTGAAAATCCAACCAGAGGCTCCCAACCCACCCATGAAGCTTTTCTTTTTATGATTTCTGCCAGCAATCACAAGAATGGCCTCAGTTAAGGATGGGGTGGGTATGGGCTTAGGGGGACTCATTGTCTTGGCTGCCTTAATGGGAAAAAAAACTTTAGGTCAAATTTTTCTTTTTAAATCCTCAAGTTGAAAGCAGTTTCCACATTCCATAAAAGGAGTGAACACTGAAATGAGGTGACTGTGTGTGGGGATGGGTGGGGGTGCAGCCTTCTCCAGAAGGGCCTTCCAAGGAGTCTGATTGGATCTCTCGTATTGTTCTGTTCAAGGAGAACAAAGAGAGTGGGGAGGTGTTTGATGCGGAACTGGAGCGGAGTCTCTCTGGGATTGTAAATGATTCTATCCATTTACTCTGGCTCCTGAGGTCAACTTCAAAACTTTGCTTCCCAACAGAGAAGCATGAGTAAAGGAGGCTCCTCTCTCCCGTGTCCTGCCTCAGAGCTGGACAGCCTGGAGCTGCCTTGTTTCACTGCATAAATATATTCTCTGCACTGAGCTATGGATCAGGAACAAGAAGCAAAGACAGTGCCACTTTCTAAACCCAAGGAGTGTGAGAAGGTTATCAAATAGAAACATTTCGTTCCCAGATGATAATCACTTAGTTATAAAGTATAAGCCAATGCTTTTAACCACTTTCCCTGGTATCTCTGGTCTTAGTAAGGCAGCGTTTTTTTTTTGTTGTTGTTCATTTGTTTTGTTTGTTTGTTTTTAATATCATGTTCTCTCTCATCGTCCTTTCTAATGTACAAACATATGAATGCCTACTATGTTAGTGACAGGAGGGGCAAATGCGAAGGTCTATACCCATTCATTAAAAATTCCATGGAGGAAAGCTCTCCATGTCCTGCCTCTTAGCTTAGAGGGGTGGTCCAGAATCAAGCACCTGTTGGCTGTTAGCCGGCAGACAGGAGAATAAATTGCCAAGAACATGAGAATGAGCTTGGTGCAGCTGACCCCTGAGGCCTGAATGCTGTGAGAGCTGGAGAGATAGTGAGTGAGGGAACACGTCATGATTCAGTACCAGATGCTGTATTCAGACTTTATGTACATTTTATTTAAATTCTAATAAGCCTAACATTATGTTCTCCAGGTTTACCCATGTTGTTGCATATGACAGGATTTTTTTTTTTTGTAAGATTGAATCATATTCCATTGTATATACGAAGCACATGTTCTTTATCCATACATCCACTAATGGATATTTGGGTTGTTTCCTTTCTTGACTATTGTAAATATGCTAAGTGAAATAAGCCAGTCACAGAAGGAAAAGTATTGCATGATGTCACTCATATGAGGTATCTAAAATAGTCAAGCTCATAGAAACAGAAGATAGAACGGTGCTTGCCAGGGGCGGCAGGAAGAGGGGTGGGGGGTTGCTCAATGAAAGTACAACATTTCAGTTACATCTGATAAGTTCTAGAGACCTGCTGTACACCAGTTAACAATTCCATACTGAACTTAAAACTTTGATAAGACTTCATAGATGCAGACCTCATGTTAAGTGTTCTTATCACAATAAAAAGTAGGTTCTAATAAGCCTAAAAGGTGGTTTAATATTTTCATCCCCATTTCATAAATGAGCAAACTAAAGCAAGCGATTTGCCCAGGGTTGTATAAGCTATATATGGCAGAAGAGGAAATAAAACCTATTTTATGTTTAGTTAACAGCATTCTTACTAAATATTGATGCTCTTTCAAGACTAATTTATTTTTTTGTGAGCTGGGGATCATTTTTCTGTACACTGTTATCACTCAAAATCTAACTTAATGATAAGTTAAGAGGGAAAATTGGGACAGTAAACTTAGTTAAGAGTCTCTGCTTATCTGGGACTTTCTTATCTGAAACGGAGGGTTTTCAGCAATGTTATTTCTAAATGCAGCATTCTTGGTTTCAGGGAAGCCTCGTGATTTGGAATAATTTTATAATATTACCATAGCAACTTATATGATTGTGCAGATACTGAGAATATAAATCCACAACAAAATTGTCAAGGACTTTTAAAAGAAAAAAAAAACATATATATAGTTAGAAGTTAATAAAAACAGAATTATGTTTTTAGAGGCAATGGCGCAGAATGTTTTAAAAATAAATATATATTTTTTAAAGATGAGAAACTGTAAGGAAATTTAATGCAATATGACAACTGTAAAAAAATCCCAAAGAAAATAGGGCTTGTGTGAGACAGAGGGCTGTGGGAAGAGTTTGTCCAGGAGGGGCAGGCATATATGCACTGACTGGGTATAGCATGTGAATAGTTCAGAAGATTGACGAAACTGATCGATAGTATGATTGTCGGATCATTCCCCTCCCCAGACAAATGTGCCTGGTTTGGGAGTTTCGAAACTAGAGAATTAAAGACATACAATGGAAAGAGTACTTAGAGGTCATTTATGAAGCCTGACTCAACTCTGCCAATTCTTCAGTAAATGATAAACCAGTAATACACAGTGGTGGATACTGTCCATTTTGCCCTCACAGTTTCTATTATGATTTTCTTTGGAAGCCAATCTCCCTCATTGTATCTTCATGTGTGTATAGGGCTGAATCCACATGGCCCCAGGCTCCTGGTGAGGATGCACAACCCACTGATCAGAGCACAGTTCTCCTTCCTTACCCAATGCACCACCACAGCAATGAGATCAAGCCTGAGCAAGGAGTGAAGTCCAGCAGATGAGAGCTCACTCAGATTCTTATTGGGAACTCTTAGGAAAGAAGTTCTTTCTTTCCACTGGATTTGCTAAGATGTAAGCCATGAAAAACAGGTACCTATCTTGGCACAAAGAGGATTGAGCTTGCCAGAGGAATGAAGGCAGAATCCAGAAACCAAACTGAGAGCCTCAAGTGACCCCTTGGCAATGCCTGGCAATTTTAATATATTTTCCTGGTCAATACACTCATTTTCTGAGAGGTCCACTTCAAACTGTCTCCTTTCTCCTCAAGTTTCTAATACATTATTCTCACCAATCACTTGCATTTGATAGTTCCGCTTTTCATTTCAGTGAGAAAATACAAGTAATCAGAATGAGTTTCCTATGATTCCACCGGCCAATCTACCAACCCTACAGCTTTTGTAGCCACATTTTTCTTCTCCTTTCATTACAACAGAGATCTGTTCTCACCCCTAACTAATACCGATCCCCTCCTATGTGCACTGGATCCCCAATCTTAGCATCTACTACTCAAGGAGTTTGCTCTTTCCCTTACCTCTCGCTCTCCTTCATTATCCAAATTGTCCTTTCTACTATCTTATAGCCACCACTTTACGAACTTTCTGTGACTTTCTCCAACTTAGGAAACAAAAACACAAACAAAAAACATTTTTTCTCTTAACTCTCAAGCCTCCTTCATTCCTGTCCTATTACTCTACCTTTCTTCGCAGCGGCTTTCCTTCAAAGTATTATCTGTGCTGTCTCCTTTCAACCCTCACAAAACAGGATATGGTCCCGTCATCACACTGAAATCACTCTGGTCATGTCAACGTCTCAGTAATACTTGGCTCTGTTGGTCACTCCCACCTCTTGACGTATTGACTTCAGTTGACTTTGAGAACATCTGTTTTTCCCTTGTCATTTGCTCATCCTTTTCATTTCTCTGGCTGCATCTTCTCCCCCTTTTAGAATAGAACTCAGTCTCGGATCTTCTCTATTTACACTTGTTGCTGATGGCTTTAGATACCATCTTTTCACTCAAGGATAGGTCCCATGTTTTCACCTTTGGCCCTTACGTCTCCTTTGAGATAGTCTAATATGCATCTCTGTGAATGTCAAAATACATGTGCATGAATATTTCTATGGTTAAGCCTCAAATTTTCAAAGTTGATCTTTATTCCTCTCCTTCTCTTATACCTCATAGCAAGTCCACTATCAAGTCCTGTGGTCACAAACCTGTCCACCCCTCTCCACCTTTACACTTTACCATAGTCCAAGCCACTAGCATCACCGACTTGCGTTATAACCATAGTTTCCTAAAGGGTTCCCTGCTTCTTGGAGTGTCTTGCCTACTTCCAACAACTCTTTAATCTTTATAGCGACACCTGCTTCTCCACTCATATATGAGAAGAACTTATGTATGAGTTCTTCTAATATATAAATCAAGTCATGGCAGTTAACTGCTCAAATCCTCCAATGGTTTTGCATCTGTCCTGTAATAAAACCCTAAGTATTTGTTCTGGCTTCAAGTTCCTGGTCCTTTTTTCTCCCAAACTCCTTTGCTACCACTCTCCCTCTCACTCACTTGACCACAGAACTTCCTGACACCCCTCAACTCAAATACGAAAGCATGCTCTCGTTTTAGCCCCTGTGAACTTGTTTTCTTTATCTGCAATGTCCTCACCCGAGTATTCACAGAGCTTACCTCCCAATCATTGTCCCCTCCTTTTCCACCTGATCTGTTACAGTCTCTCCTCAAACCCCACGACTCCTTATTCTTTAGGTTCCTTTTCTTCATAGCACTTATCGCTCCCTATGACATTGTATATTGATTGATCGTCTCCACCACTAGAACTTCATGAAGTCAGAATTACGTCTACATTACCACTATATACTCAGCACTCAAAACAGTGCTGGACCTAGTATGGGTAGTCAGTAAACATATTCGAACCGATAAATGCATGCATGAATGAAAGCAACACAATTCTTGACACAACATTTGAATGCTGAATCCAGCAATGCCAGGATGCAGCCCTCTTCTAAATTCTCAGTTACATGAACTAAAATTTTTCTTGCTTTTTTAAAACTTATATTTGCATTCAGTTTCCTGTAACTTGCAGCTGATAGAGTTTTGACTCTATCCAGGGCTGTTCTAGAGCTCTCTTGTACCAGCTTATGAGAATGAAATGTGCCTATTTCTTCTCTTCTATTTTTAATGATGTTAGTGTGAAGTAAGGCATAATGGGAATATTTACACTATGGAAATGAGCAAACTCAACAAACCATGGCTTGTTTTCGCTCTTCCTGGAGATTTAAACATTGTCTAGCACACCACTGTGTGTCCAAAACTATTCTTTGATTAGTTCCAGTAATGGGGTTCACCCTGATATCTAAGACAAACTCATCCAATGTAGGTCAGCTGTCATTGCTAGGAGTACTTAGTTATAGTGTAGCCTCTGAAATCTGCCTCTCGAGGCATTTCACTTTTTAGTTCCCATTCTGCTCTCTGCTGCAACACAGAGCTCGATAGCTCTTCTATGTGGTTAACCCCCAACATTAAAAAAAAAAAACCTCTTCATACACCATCCTTTCTCTTACTCTTCATTCCCATATATTTCCAGGGTAAGTATCCAAAAATTTTTCCTCCCCCCACTTATTGGCTAACTCCAATAAAGAAAACAGTTATTTTTTATATATACTCTCATATTTTATACGTGGTAGATACTCAATTGATGTTTGATATGAATCTATAAAATATTCTAGGAAACAAATTCTCTTCATTATAAAATTTTCGAAATGCCAATCTTGACATATATTTAGAACTTCTACATATAAACACATACTATAATAAATTTGCGAGTCAAAATAAATTTCTCCTTTCTTTCATTTAAAAACAGCAGACATCTCTCATGGTACTCCTTCTCATGATTTGTTACATTAAATATTTTCAAAACATATAAGGAAACTGAGGCTGAATTGTTAGAGGACTTGGCCACTGATATTAGCAAAATAATGTCTTCCAACTCAAACCCCAGCCTTTTTCCCATTAACTCCTAGATTTGTAGATTTTAAGAAATACATTATTTTTCTACCAAAGAAATGGCTATTCTTTTATGCTATTTAATCTCTATTTACCATTAGTTAGGTTGCCTTACACAACTAGATGAATAACTTTGATTAGGATCTTTAACTACTTTGGTTCTTATTTGCCCCATTGCCAAATTTAGATAGAATTACTCTAACAGCCCCAAAACTAATAATCTTTTATAATTTTTTTCTCATTTTATTATCAAGATTTATTTTTAACAAAGAATATCATTGACTTTTATTTGGTCTTTTCTGTATGCTTTTTTATTTTTATTTTCTGTATGCTTATGTATTTTTATTTTCTGTATGCTTATTCAATTAGCAAATACTTATTGAGGATATTTTATGGGACAGATAATCTTTTGGGCTATAAGGGTCAGGGATGAACAAGATGAACAAGCCTATGCTCTCATGGAGTTCATATTTTAGTGAAGAGTGGGGAGGAGGCAGACAATGAAGAAGAAAAACAAAGTGAAGTGTAGATAGTGGTAAGATGTTTACAAGGAAGAAAACAGGTTGACTTGGCAAAAATGACTCTGGGATGGGGTGCAGGGTGGATAGGTCAGGAAAAACTTCTCTAAAGAGGAGACTCTTGAACTGAGGCCTCGGTAATGATAGGGAGACAGCGTTCCTGGAGGAAAAGAGCATTCCAAGGAGAGGAGACGGTGATGGCGAAGGCCCTAAGAAAAGAAGGTCAGCGTGGCTCTAAGGCACAAAAGGATGCCGGGGAAGAAGTCAGGCCTTGGACTTTGTGAACAAGAAAAAAATCGTCTATTCTAAAGGCTGGGCAGTTTTACGTATAAGAATAACATTATTCCATTTATATTTAAAAATATCACTCATTCTAGGTGGAACATATAGGTTGTTGAGACCAAGCATGGAAGTGAGGAGACCAACTGGCAATAGTTCGAGCAGGTGGTGTAGCATGGTGTCATCGGTAGGGTTGACCATATTTTAAAGGGTAAATTCTGAAAGCTGAAGCAATAGGACTTGAGGATGGATTGAGTGAAAGCATCGAGGAAAAGACAGAAATCAAGAATAAGTCCTTGGCTGAGGATTTTGCAACTAGATAGATGGTAATGACACTTACCAAAATGAGAAAGCATTGGGTAGAATTGAGTGGAGAAAAATTTAGGTTTCTAGTGTCAGAAAAATAGAATAAAAGATCCCTTAAGATAGTGTGGTGGAGGCAAAAGAACAATTCGCCAAGCATTAGAACAGATTTCTACCTCTAGGTCTCTTGATTACATGAGTGATCCCAGGCATTCTCCCTAAACGCGCCCCAAGAACTCAGATATTTCACTCTTTATGTGAATGGTTCAGTGTAGATTGTTTCTGTTTCTTCCCACATCTTCCTTCCTCTGATTTATAGCAACACCTGCTTCTCCACAGCCCAGCACTCGCAGGCTCCCATCTTCCCACAATAAGAGAAGTCTTTGTTCCCAAAGTCAGAGCTAGGTCTTCTGTTCGCTGTGCCCTCATTTAATTTTGCATTTTCTTGCTTCTGTCAGAGAACAGACCAAATAACAGTCCATATGCATTAATTTCATAGCTTTCCAAGCTGCTTAAGTTCATCTCTTTAAAACACAGAGATTGCTTTATTCAAATTGGGTCTCACGGTTGGAGAAGTATGTTAGGAGCCACGTGTACAGGTGTGAGGGAGTCATATGTACTTCTTATCACAGATCCTTCTCTATTGAAGGGTATTTTCCTGTGGCCAAATTTGTTCAAACGAAAGATATCCCAGAACTGGTACAAGTGGCCATTTATAAAGACAAAGGAGGGTAAAAATAAACAAAGTAAAGATTAATGCTCCCACCTTTAAGAATAATGTGCTGTCTGCCTGAAAAAGAACCGAGTACTGTTGTTCCCAATAACGCTTTCATTAATCAAAACCTGGAAGCAACTGCATAATGAGGCAAAGAAGCTAATGGATATTAGCATATTGCTGTACTTTCTCTTTTGCTGGCATGAGTGGCAGCTTGGGGACTGCACCAGTGCTGTTCTCTCTGTCCTAACCTATTATAGCTGGAGAGAAAGAAACAAGGACCACAACAATTCCCAAAGATGGTTCTGAAGACCACTCCCCAGCACTGAAAGATGCTCCAAGGATAACAGTTTCCCAGTGCGCATAGAAAACTGCACACTCCACACTTGTCTTGGAGATTTACAAACATATTGCAAAACCTCACTGTAGAGACACCTGTTTACTTTTGTTAAATCCAAAATTTCTCAAATTACTTTGCTAATATTGTAACAATCTACAAGAGACTGAGGCAGGGAGAATTACTCTTCTTTTTACAGTCTCTATAGTTTCCTTTCCTTAATTACTGGAATTGTCCAACGTGGGCTCCACGAGGCTCAATAGCATGGCTTTTCTGCTTTCTTTTTCTGGGCACTGTGCCTGTTACAGAACTTGTGCCAAGCTGGCCTCGAAAATATTAACTCAATTTGAATCGCATTCAGTCTAACATTCTGCCTGTTGGTGATGAGGACTGTCCATCTCAGTTTTGAAGTGTGAAGCCATTTTCCAAACAGCTCAGGTGATCCCCACTTGGAATCTGTTGCCTAGAATACACTTTGAACTTATTAAGAGGCTCGGCTTCAAGAAAATTCCCTATATTTAATTTGCAGTTTGAAACCCAGAATTATCCTTTACTTGTTTAAAACCTACCGTTTTTCAGGTTCATTTTCTCTGGTCTCAATTGTTATAAAGTGTTTATTTGGTTTAGAAGAAAATCTTCCATTTTAGAATTTCCAGCTGCTTTCCTTAAACACAGTAAATTTTCTTGGAGTAGCATCCTTTGTTCTGGAGAGAATCCGGCTCTTCTGAGGTGAAGGCCAGGTGGCGAGGTTCAGAGGATCTGTGGAAGCTGTGTAGCACAATACTGATAGCACCTGAGCTGAACTGGCAGGAAATTAGTTGATTTCTATGACTTCAAATGAGCCTTTTGAAAGGAAAGGAATGGAAATCAACCATTTTCCTTTCACAGAAGTCATTAGAAATTCTCCGGTAAGTTAAAACTGTCTTAAAAAGGTTTTCTATCAAACAAAGGGCCTCGAAAGGGAATTTATCATGAGGAAAGGGAAATCTAATGTGGTGAGGAATGGGGCAGCCAGTTTGGGCAGAGACTAGGTGGCCTTGGAGACCAGCATGGCTGAACTGGGGAGTGGAATCTAAAGGGCTCACACAGGGCAGGGAACTACAGGAAAGTCAGCACAGCACAGAATCCAGGCACCTTATACTGTGCAGGGCTAATTTCCAGTAACCACACTGTGTGTCAGAAATAGAAGCACTTGCTAGTTAAAATCTGAAGAGATAAGATTTTCTAATTCTTTCTGTCTGGGAATGGACTGACCCATTTGGCTCGTGTAAAGCCCCTAGGGAGCAGTAAATTTGAAGCAAGAGCTTAAGGGAGATTAAAAGGCTTTTAATAAGACATGTGACTTTATTTCACATTTGTTCATCTTTTGTTTCAAGTTGTCATTATATCTCCAGAATTCTAACCACTTGGATCTGTACTCACAGACCTGTCCTCTGAATTATTTTAATTGAACACTTAAATATCATATTGCCTATAAAAGAATGTTTTTCTTTTTTACTGGGGTGGGGGTGCATATGAAAAGGTGACATAGCACAAAGAAGATAAACATTTTACTGAAAAGTTTCCTTATTGGTAAAAAAAAGGGGAAATCTCCAAATTCGTCCCTAAATTATTTAATATAAAACTTGATTTACTAAAGGAGTAACCCATCTTTACCATTTTCTCCAATATCTAGCAAAAATCTGTACATATGTTAGCGATTCAAACAATACCTGCTGGTTGACAGGAGGGCAGGAAATATGGCAGTAAAAGGATGATGCTCGCAGAGAAGGCAAAGACAAGCCAATGAGAGCAGGATGGGCGTAAGAGAATGGAGGGACATACGCCTACGGTTTTACCCTGTGCCAGTTGCTAGGCTAAGTGTTTTTCCATGTATCTATTCAGGAATTCACGCAGCAAAGCTACAAAAAGGTGCTGTTATTATCCCACTGTACACACGGGTGGGTGAGGTTATATGGTCATAAAGTAGCAGAGCTGGGGATGTGACCATCAGACCATTTAAATCCAGAACTCCAACTACAGACTAGAGATCATAATAATAGTATCTGCCCACTAGGTTTTTTAAAAGATTTAAAAAATTAACCATGTTTATCAAGTACTTAGCTCACTGCCTGGAACATGGTAAGCATTTAATGAAAGGTAGCTGCCATAATCACCAACGGCATCCTCATCGCAATCATTATCCTTTTTTTTTTTTTTTAATCATTATTAGAAGGAGTGTTAATTGAAAAGAATGAGATGACACGGTTTACCAAAGCATTTTGTTTTTTTTTTTCCTTTTTGGAAAAGAACATCGATATATTTGTGAATAATATTCTAGGCAGTTCTGCTTTTATCTAGATGAGAAATTTTTTTTTTTTTTAAATTTTCCCAAGCTAGTGAGTTGAAGGCCTGGTCGTTCACACAAGGAAGCCAGATACCAGAGCCCACCTCCCAACTTACCCCATGCCACAGCATCTCCTTTTTCCTTTTCTTTGTATCTAATGGTATTTTCTTGCTCAAATGCCTTCTCTTTCTTGTGGTCTTGACAATCCATTGGGACTGAAGTCTTTTCTAAACTATGTTCTTACTCTTTAAATATATCATTTCTTAGTTTTATTATCATTGCAAGTTTTACCTTCCTGCTGAATCTAGAACTGGATTTGAAATTTTATCTAACTCATCATTCTAGTCCCCACATTTCTTAGTGCATAGCTTTGAAACTAGACAGTCTTTATTCATGAGCTTTCCAATCAATCCCTTCCAACTAATTTACAGAAATTTTGAGAGATGTTCCACTTTTTTGCTATTTGACTTAGGAGAACAGAAGAAGATGTCTGAAAATGTCATGTATAACCAAGTACGTCTTTAGTTGTTGGACATCTTTAATTGTTGATTTGGAGTGTGAAGGATCCATTGGGCACCCAAAGAATCACTTCCCATTTCCTGACTTCCCAACATGTTCTTCCACCTATATGTGTGAGTCCTCCTCCGATGCTTCCTTTCAAAGTGAAAGGCACCATCAGCCACCTTGTTAGGAAGACAACAACCCTAACATAATCTTTGTTTCCTATATTCCTCCTCCCCATTTACCACATCCAATCTAGAACCAGGCCCTAGCTCCTGTGTATCTCTTGACTTACCCTCTTCGTCTCTCCTACTATCACTTTAGTCCAGGCCCCTTTTACATATTGTCTGAATTTGTGCAATATCTTCCCAACTAGCTTCCCTGACTCCAGAGTTCACCCACACATCAGAGCTAGAATGATTTTTCTAATATGCAAATCTAATCCTGTTACTTATCTGCTTAAAACTCTTTAGTGGCTCCTCATTGCCTCAGAAAAAAGGGACACACTCCTTAAGAAATGTTCTATTTGCTGTTGTTGTGTAACAAGCTACCCAAGGTTAGGATTTCAGATAGAGCTCCAGGGGGGCGGCTTGTTTCTGCTCCCCAGTGTCTAGGATCTCATCTAGGAATGCTTGAAGACTGAGAGTAACCTGACATGGTTGGCTGGACATGAGCCAGCAACCACCCAGAACACGGTCGTATGGACTCTCTTTGTGGTCTTTTTGTGTAGATTAGTTAGGACTTCCTCACAGCACGGTGGCTGAGTTCCAAAAGTAAATGGCCACAGAGAGTAAGACAGAAGTGTATGGCATTATTTAATCTAATCTCAGAAATCAAAATGTCTACCCAAGTTCAAGGAAAAAGAGCAGAGACACCACCGTTTGGTGGAAGAAATAAGAGGAGGTCTCATTTTAAAAGAGCATGTGGGATGGGAGATATCGCTATAGTCATCTTCCAAAAATGCAAACTGCTACAATTTACTTAAGGCCCTTCGTGATTTGATCTCTGCTTACATCTCTGTGGCATTGCCTTCATCTGTCTTGAATTCCGCTCTCCAGACACAGTAACCTCTTTTCTCTAAATCTACCATATTTACTTGCCACTAATCTCAGAAAGAAGACCCTTCTCTCAGAAATACTTTCCTGTCACATGCTCCCACCCTCCCCAGCTTTCCTGGCTAACTTCCACCTAGCTGTTTTTCCTTAACTGCTGACCTCACTTCCAAATCTGGGCTGTACTTCTCTTTTTATCCTCTCCAGGTCACACAACAAAGTGCTTAGAGCATGGTAAATGCTTAAGAAGTATTTGCTGAATGAGTAGATGTCTCTCTCAAATTAGGGACTTACTAATATCCAGCCCATTGCAGTATCCCCTGAGACCAGTACAGTGTTGACCCATAGTAGGTACTCAAAAACGTTGATTGAAAGAATAAAGTACTGTTTTCTTGGTGATATACAAGATTTTTTTTTATATATAAGAATTCATGGGGCTAGGCAGAACTCTTTGAAGAAGGCCCCTTGCTGGGCCAGGGCTATATCAACTGTTGCCTACAGAACTCTGCAAAGCTAAGTCATGAGTCTATTGTGTTAGCATCACAAAGCTTCTTCCAAGTCGATGCTCTCCACCTCTCACTCAAACTGATAGTCTCTACTTAAAGGAAAGAAGCTAAATCGGTCACATAAGAACATGCCAAATGAAGAGCATCCTAAAATTGCTGCTAGCAACTCCAGTAGGGATTGAAAGGTAGAAATTATGAGAATGTTATTCTGTCAAAGTGGGTAACAGAGCTCCATGAGCTTAGTCTTCTTATAAACACTGCTATGGCAACTGACAGGTAATTAGCTGTTTATCACGCATACCCACACAGTTTCAAGCAAGAGCCTGTATGCATAAGAAAAGGAAATCAATTTGAGACTGTTATTAAAATTACATTTTTGGAAAGTCTTCTCTTTGTGAACCTTCTGGGAAAACAAAATACTTACGATATGGACAACTATTACTAAAAATGATCATATTTCCAAGTGTCCCCTAAACATTCTTCCTTTCACTCCTCCCTTAAAAATAAAATGGGTTTAGAGATCCATCTCAAATTTCGAGCTGAGGAACTGAAAGAGGAGACAGCAAAACAAAGAGATGGTGATAATAGCAACGGCGGTGATGGCAAATTTACCTGTTAAGGAAACATGCAAAGAAAACAAATTTTCTTTCAGCTAGAGGTCGAAATTACTGATTATTTTATCTCTATTGCCTAAATGCTCCCTATTGCTGATAGGAAAAAGGAAGAGACAAGGTAGATACTAAAAGAGGGCAAAATGCTAATTTTGGTTCTAATCTGTATCATTTAATGAGACGACTACTAAAACCTATTGTGCATTTTATTTACATAAAATACAAATGTATTTGTATATAATAACCTTCCACCTATATGTAATTACATCTTATTTATGCATAATCAAAAGAGGTAGTTGGAAGAAAAACAAGTTCATAACGAGATCTGCAATAGAGATTAAGAAGGGTCTAATTAATATTTTTAAGGAGGAATGCACTCTCAATGCATACTTTATAATTATGCCATTTAAGTTTCTTGAATCACAACTATTTGGGAGGAAAAAAAAATTTCAAAGCAATTACCAGCATATCTATTTTGTCTTGCTTAAAGGAGCATGGCAACAGATGTTTCTAGTACATGTAGACAGAACCTAAGCTATGGCAATATTTATTAACTAGTAACACATATCATAGATCAAATGAGTCTAAGGAGCATATTTAAAAAATTGTGCTAATGTGTTTCTCAGCAAGGGGCATGTGCTCCTTGATCGCTTCTCTCCAGGAAGTCATGTCTGGTGTCACACATTAACAAGGGACGAGTTGGAAGAAGACAAGTCATCGAGACAGAGGTAGGAAAACTACTTTGCAAACTCTTATGAGGAGTCATGATTGGAAATCTCAATGTGTAATGTGCCTGTCAATAAACTCTAACATCCTGGGTTATTCGAGTTTTCCAGTGGTATATTTAACAGAAAACGAGCAGGAGGCATGGCTTCCCCCTCTTGAGTGCGACACTTGAGAATTATCTTGGTGATTAAAGCAAGAAACGAGGGCCACCACTCTCCATCATTTTAGCTCCAGATTTCCCAGTCCCAGCCCCTGCTTCCAATGAGATGACACAGCTCATTTGTGCTTCTAGACTCACCCATCTGTGGGAAAGGGAAATAATAGTCACCTGCAGCAACTCTGGTGGCTTATAGTTTGGCAGGAAAAGGACACACACACACCTGCTAAGCTGATCCTGACACAACTCTTTTTGGGAAGAGCAGATGCAGCATAACTTAGTATTGCTTCTCTTTACCCCAGCTATGGACAGAACTATGTCCTCCAAAATTCATATGCTGCAGCCCTAAACCCCAGCGTGACTGTATTTAGAGATAGCACCTATAAGTAATTATGGTTAAATGAAGTTGTAAGGGTGGGATCCTGATCCAAACGATTAGTGCCCTTATAAGTGACATTAGAGAGCTCGCCGTCTCCCGTCATACCCTATGCACGTATTTAGGAAAGGTCACGTGAGCACACAGGGAAAAGGTGCCCCTCTACAGGCCAGGAAGAGGACTCCCATCAGAAACTGAATCGGCTGATGCCTTGACCTTGGAATTCCAGGTTCCAGACCATGAGAAATTTCTGTTGTTTAAGTCGCCCCGTCTGTGATATTTTGTTATAGCAGCCTCAGCTGTAACACAGCCCCAGAGGTCTCTGATGAGGTCGCAGCTCACAGTGACACTGTCCATGCAGAAGGGATCTTGCTAGACTATAAAGCTCCAGTCTTGCCACATCACTGCCCTTTTATACTTAGGGTCCCATCGATTAGCACTTGTGATTTAAGGCAAGTTTACAAACATGCAGCTCTCCCTGTGCTCTGGCACCAACGCAATGCTCGATTGTGATGGGCCCAGGATGTGTGAGGAGAGAAAATCATGGTCAGTGCCTGGAGGCCCTAAAGAATCTCTGTCTCTAGCTTTTTAACCCCCAAGAAAACCTTTTTCTGACATACCATTCCGTCAGGGAGAGTTCATCAGTGTCCATTATGACAGCCAAAACAAGGATCATTCCTTATCCTTCCTTCAGTTCTCACAAAACAGTGCAGTGTGTTAACCTCCATCTCCCAGATGAGGCAGCCAAGAAGCTCAGGCATTTACCCAAGATCACAGCCCCAGATTTAGGATTTGAACCCAGGTCTGGCTGATCCTAAAGCCCAAGTCTGTGATTCTAATACAATAATCTCGTCCAAAGTGTCCTGTGTGGTGGGTGAAACTTTACAGAATGTGGAACTAACCTGATGAACACAAAAACCAGACTCGAAGAACAGCTACTGGCTTAATAAAGTAGCTGCCCTAGCAACGTACTTAACATTTAACAAGCGCTGTTTAGCTACAGAGATCTTCTCAAATTGGGAAGTGGGATTTTGGTCTTCATGGCTAGATGTGTAGGAAAACCTTTCTGTAAGAGGAAAGTATAGAAAGCTAATGCTCACATTGGTGGTTTCTCCACACCGTGGGAAGGATCCAGAAGGCACAATTCCATTTTCAGAACAAAACAAAGTATTAGTATTATGAATGTGTTCTTTTCATATTTCTGTAATGTTATTCATTGCCTTTGTGATAAAAAATTACTATAATTTATTGAAAAACTTACTATTAAGTTCTAAATACTTAATGCATAGTTAGTTCATTTAGTTCTTATAACAGTCTGGTGAGTTGATTTCTATCTTTTAGAATCATTATTTTACAGATGAGGAAACTGAGGCCTGGAGAGTATTAATACTAGTAAAAGGCAAAGATTCTTTCTCCAGAGATCATGCACTGAACGCCTCCTGTAAGCTGCTTTTTAAACGGTTGGAAGTAGTGAAAGACAGGTCCAGAGGATTCGAGTTTGGAGGTCTAAGACAGGGAAGGGAGGGGAGGGTGTGGGACAGGACAGCTAAGGAGAGAGACAAAGACTCTGGATACCTGTGGAGAAATCAGCCCTGGCCAGAAGAGGTGGCAGCAAAAGCTTTGCTCTGTGGCGATCCTCTTTCTAAAGTTAACATATTTCGCTTAATTAATTCCCAGCCCTAAAATAAATGAGTGGCTTTATATCCTTACATCTTAAGCCACAGTAATCATATTTCATGCTTTATTTCACTCAGTCTCTCATCGCAAATTACAAGGTAAATGCCTTTAATGGGTATGCTTTAGCTTCATAATTAGCAACCTTAACATAACAAATTATTTTATAGGTAATCCCATCCAGAAAGGGAAATGGTTGTACTGTTATAGTGGTTTGTAAATGGTAGAAGCAAAATGTGTTACGTAGTAACCAGGACACTAAGTATTCAGGTCAAGCAAAATAACTCCCTGATATTTTATATTACTCGATTACCACCTCAAAAACAAACATATAAAGTAATATCAGTTCTATTCAACGTGTAACAACAACAATAACCACCAATCAGATTGGAAGAGCAAATATCCACCTACTGGGCATTCTAACGGTTTCAGCCAGGATAATAAATTTTACCTGATCTGAGGAGAGCTCTTTCAACAATGTTGCCAAAGTCACTATGTGGTTTGTCTACGAAGAAAAAGAAAGCAGCTTCCTTCATCTTTACATCCAAACATTTACTCATGTTTCCATTCCATCCACTCGACCACTCGCCCAGCCATCCATCTTCCCCAGCTATTCACCAATATGACTACGCTGAGTGTAGCTCAGGAACTGCACCTTTGCTGCTGTGTATCTTTTTAGGTCACTTTCTCTTCTTTTGCTCCTAGTTCATTACTTTTTTTTCTCAGTGTAGTTTGTGGACCACCTACCTATCTCTGTCTTCTAGACCTATAACGATTATCTCTTGTGGAGGTAGCACAGCACTGCCCATGGTCATATCCAAAATTCCTCTCATTCAGGTAGTTTTGATACTTCAATGAAAGGGATGGGTGATGCCTCAGAGATCAAGGTGTTTGGTATGAGACGGAACAGTCCACGAACTAGAGTTGAACATACTATTCTCAAGCTAAGGTGACAAAGAGCTTGAGAAGGTTAGGGACACTGGATAAGAGGAAACAATACCTAATCACTTGCTTTGTTTCTATATAAGGGCTGGATTCCAGAAACACTGGGGTACACAAAACTGACAAATGTCACCCAAGATCAGCAAGTTCTCATGTCCAGAAGAGGGAGTTTATCCAAGATCATGAAACTAGTTGGCAAGAAAGCCAAGGTGAGCGCACAGGTCTCTCAGCTTTTAGTTTAATTTTCCTTCATCCAGGGACTGAAGCTTTATACTACTGTCTGGGAGGCCATTCATCTTCCAGATCTTTTCTCTGGAAGCTGCTTACAAAGTATCCATTTTTCACTGAATATCTAACATGCAAGTGAGAGACCCACACCAGATGCCCCTGTGACCAGCATGCCAGTCAGCTTTACCCCTCTCGTGGTGGGGAGGCACTCCACAGAGTAAAACACTCTGAGTGTGGGGCTGCAGCTCACATCAAAAAAGGTTCTACCTAAAACCTTTGCCCCAAGAAACTGACACCTGTGTTCCTCCCGTTGTAGTGTTGAAATCGTTGGCATCGCCCACGTGACTGACGGCTGACATTGATGTGTGCCAGGCACTTCACGTGGCAAAGAATTCAAATGGTAAAAGAGTATATACAAATATTCTTACTTAATATGCATGGAATCAACTCTGCAGTTTCCTCACACCACCCTCCCCCACCAAAAACAGCTGTGTAGGGGACGGGGGGAGAGAAACAGAAGAGGAAGTATCAGAGAGAGAATGAAAAAATATTTACATATATTAACTAATACTGGCAATTTTACCTACTCATCTCCAAATGTCTTTGACACTTGACAGAAATGTTGAAAACCAACCATTAGAGTCTTCTCTTCGGGTAAACTTTTGGCAAACTGCACATTACCTGAGGGAGAGATGCTAACATCGGGCACTGATTCATGCCAAGAATCCCGTAAAATGCTCATACACACTGTCCTACTCAGCCTTTCTACCAGCCTTACAAGCCAACTGATACCTGGCATAGCAAGGGTTCTGGAGCCATAAACCAGAAGAGTTTTTCTGCAACTCTTCCAGCTTTCATTTGTGCCAGGATTTATGCTTTTCAGAGCACATCCATATCTGTAATCCTACTGGATGCAATTATTTTACAGATGAGAAAAGAGCAGGAACGGGAGTCGTCGTTCTGACGAGCGTCCTTTCTGTTGGTGCACATCTCCTTCTCCCCATCGTGCGGCCTTGGAGACATCGATCACAGTGCTCGTGAGCAGCGGATCCAGTCTGCCACCCCGCCGATGCGCAGGGTTATGTATGTTGCTGGCCCAACTTCTCAGATGATCGCATTCCCTGGTTCCTTGAGTTTTGATATCTGGACCAGAGAGAGGTGGAGAGATCCTTCTCCCTTTTGGATAGTGAGTTAAGGCAAAAGCTTGGAGCTACCAATCACCATTTTTGTTATCCCATGTAGAGAGTCAATATCGAGTAAAAAATGTCTAATTGACAAGAGTTAAAGTTTGGACTATGTCAAAAGAAGGTTGGCTGAGGGATGTAGAGGAGACTGAGCTTGCAGTTACTGCTACATGCCTGGATCCAGCAATGCCTAATGTCTTCACCTCCCTCTGAGCTACTATGTAAACTAATGATTTTCTTAAGCTTTTGATTAGGGATTCTGTTACTTCCAACCAAAGAAATGGTGACTAACACACCTACAGAACAGGGACAAAACCAGAATCCTTATCTTTTCTGATGTTCAGTTCAGTGCTCTTTCTACTAAACTATGATGCCAGGAAAATCTGGTGCTTGAGAAATCATCTCGAGAAATCATATCAGATGGGCAGCAGAACTGGAAATACTCTGTTTTCAAAGGGAAAAGGAAACATAAGCGTGGAAACTATCACTCTAATAGGAAAGGCAAAGTGAAGAGAACTAAGAAGTGAGCACGATGAATACAAGTGAACTTTTCCCTTAATTTTTCCAGTAGCTACCCCTAAAAACTAAACTCAACTGCCGGCCACTGCTGACTCCAAAGCAACTGTCTTGTCAAGAACTTCACAGCTTCATTACTTAGCCATGGTCACTAAACTGGGGGTGGTCCCACCTTTCTTTCCATCTTCACCACCGTGACCTGCTTAGAATATGTTAATTTACAGAATGTAGTCATTTCCCTTATCAGCCCCTCCAGGCAGTTGGCAGGAAGTATTTTCAGCTACAGACCTTGCAATCAGCCACTCAGACCTGCTGGCTTCCTGTGCCCTGACAGATAGAGCTAATTAGCACTCAGCAGCTTTTATGCATTATCTCTGGCTCCAGAACATCCCTGTAAATGAGGAGTAGGCCTGTCCCCGCCCCTAAGAGACAGGCAGAGAATCTCAGATATTGGGAGGTTAAACAACTTCCTCAAAGTTCCTCCCTTTATCTCAATTCCACTTTCCTCCTAATGCCCCATTTTTTCTGAGCAGCTTTAAGAGATTACATCAACTTTTTTTGATATTTTCTTTGTCATGTAGACTTGTATATCATTTTACTACCACACCATTACCATATACAGTGCAACAACTGTGGCGTCATCCTTCCATCCTTTCATCCTTCCATCCTTCCATCCTTCATTCCTTCCATCCTTCCACCCATCCTGCCTTCCTGCCTTCCTGCCTTTCCTGCCTTTCCTGCCTTCCATCCATCCGCTCATCCAGCCAACCAGCATTTACCGAGTGCCTACTATATGTTAAGTACAGTGGGGATTCACAAAACCATGCAGAAAAGAGACCTTGGTTATATACCATTTGGGAGAAAAAGACGATAAAAAAACTAATTAGCAAGATAATTTCCTTTCATGATGGGAGTTAGTGAGTTAATAAATCAAATAATGGTATGTAGAGTGAAAGGAGGATTAAGTGGTTAGTGAAGGCCTCTCTGAAGAGGTGACATACAAGCTCAGATGAGGCGTCAGCCAAGCAAAGATGCAGGGATGGGCAGCTTCCAGGAGGAGGGAAGCAGTAAGTGCAAAGGCCTTGGTGTGGAAAGGAGGCCTGTGCATTTGAGAAACAGAAGGAAGGGCAATGACTGGAGTTTGATCAGCGAAGGGGAAGATGGCTTGGGAAGAATAAAAAAAAAAAATCACCCTTCTTTAAATTTTCTTCTAATTGCAGTGGAAGGTTTTTATATAACAAGAACTAATTTAAGTTTTCAGAAGACCACTCTGCCTGGGAAGTGGAAATGGTCTGTAGGGGCAGCACGATAGCAACAGAGCTGTTTCGCGATCACTCCAGTGCTTAGGATGTGTCTGACACTGTCCTCAGTGCTCGAATATTCCTCTTAGATTCCTTTACAGCTTCTTGAAGAGGCATTGATTTATTTTTGTATTTTATAAATGAAGAACCAGTGGGGAATTTCCCCAATAGCATAAATATTTAGTGGCAGAATAAATATTGAGCTGGAATTTGAACGTCCATCCAAACAACCCTAAAAACCTCTGTGCTTAAATGCTTTATTTACTGTGCTACATCAAGCCACAGACCCTGACTGACCTTCACAGAGGTACCAGACAAGGCTTTGATGAATTTTTAAAACCCCCAATGTCCCATGATATATTAATTTTAATGTGTGGAAGCACCCACTCGTGTGCACTCATTATCAGGGTGGTGCGAGGCTGGGAGGCACTTTAGTGGATGAGTGCTTCTTCAGCCAAGAAATGCAGTGACTCTTGTGCAATCTCTCTCGAGAAGCTACGCATGAGAAGCATTATTCTTCAGGGAACTGTGATTCAGAGCAATTTTTCCCCCTGATATATAGAATTAAGAATGTGAAGAGAAAACTTACATTTTTCAAATACTTTTGCTTTCCTTTTTAGGAAATTTATATGCTATGAAAATATTTGCAAATTGGGGATTTCGGAATACCTGGAGATATACTCCTCCTAATACCCAGAGTCTAAAGTGTTTCTGTAATAAAGATTTGGAGTAACCATCACCGGGTCTTTTCGGGGAGGCTGTCAGCCTACCTTCTGTTAATCTCACTTCCCTGTAATTTACACATAAAAACCCAAATTCGATTACAGAAGTCGATAGCCCTGAACTCTGTGATGACATTACATAAATTAAGTCATGCAAGCTTTTGTGATAATTTTCAAATCTGGTACCAAGATCTTGGCGGCATCAAAAAATTTGGGAGATTTTCTCGTTAAAGAGGAGAGGGGCAAGTTGGTGTGAGGCACGACTTACAGGTTAGTGGGTAGAAAGAAATCCTTTGTATATGGCTTTCAAAGGGAAACAGTAAAATACTAGTGCCGAGCCACTCACTGGAGTTGAAGTTGGTTGAGGGAACCAGCAAGATTCACACAGTCTCCAGCACCAACACGTAAGCCCTCCCTAAACTGGAGAGCACCTAGAGCCCCAGCCTTTGTACCTTTCTAAGCCTCTTCTCCTTCCCTGAGGGCCCACCTGCATTAAGTCTTTCCTCTTCGGAGGCCGATGACTCATCTAATTATTTGCGTATGTATCTCAGAGTATATATAATCACAGGAGCTAAGGCATTGTACTGGTGATTTTAGAGAGACCATACTTATCCCAAAGACCCAGATGTTAGGGCAGCTCTGAGAGTCTGGATAGCCAGGCCTCATGGTTTCCCAAGTAACTCATTTACTCAGGCACTCCAGCTATTTATTAAAGACCATGCCACAGAGATGCCTCAAATGAAAGGTAGTGGTAAGCTCTAGTGAAGGGTATAAAATTCATCCAGAAAGTCCTAGTTTTAGCAGATAGCCTCTACTTTGTCCCCTACATTTTATTTATCCTACACATTTTTACTGAGAAACTACTAGGCAACAGGCACTCTTCTAGGTGCTTGGAACCCATCACTTAACTAAACAAAAATCTCTCCGTCCTATTTACATACAATAGCCAAGAGGTGGAAGCAAACCAAATGTTCATCAATGGATGAATAGATAAACAAAACTCAACATATACATACAATGGAATACTACATTGCCTTAAAAAGGAAGGTCCAGCTAGATCGACCTTGAGGATATTATGTTCAGTAAAATAATCCAGTCGCAAAAGATAGACACTGTATGATTCAACTTATATGAAGTCTATAAAATGGGTCAAATTCATGGAGATAGAAAGTAGAGTGGTAGTTCCTAGGATCTGGTGGGAGGGAGAAAAAAAAACTTGTTTAATGAGTAGAGTTTGATTCTACAAGACAATGTTCTGGAGTTCTGTTTCGCAGCCTATATTAATATTCGCAATACCGAACTCTCTACTTTCAAATGGTTAAAATGGCAAATTTTATGACACGTGTGTTTTTACCACACACATGCACTGGATAATCCCTGCCTCATGGAGTTTATGTTCTAGTGAGACTGGGGGTGTGGCGGAACTATGTGGCGATATATAACAAACATAAAAAGTAAGCTGTATATTTTGTTAGAGTAAAATATCCGGGGGAAGATGTGAGGGGCTAGTTGCAGAAGGAAGTTCAATATTAAATAAAGAGCGTGTCATACATCATTAAAGGTGGTATTTGAACCCAAACTGGAAGCAAGTGAGTGGGTTAGCTAAACAAATTACTGGGGGGGGGGGGGGGAAGGAGCAAACATTTCAGGCAAAAGGAGCAGGTACAGTTGACCCGATGGTGGGAACAGGCTTGGTGGCCATTCAACAAAGTGAAAGTCTTCGTCTTTGTGGGAAAGATGGTTAGAGTTGTACTCGCAAAGCTCCCACTGCTGTGCTAAGATCTAAAGACAAAGACAAAGGGGAGAGCAAGACAGGCAAGAGCAGTAACCGTGGTCAGCGTTTGACAGGGATAGAAGATAAACTTCATCTGCAAGGGCAGAGAAGGCCTCCCTGAGGATGGGCAAAGATGCCAAAGAGTGGAAGTGAGCCAGGAAATAGGCAAGGGGATCGGTGCTTTAGGGAGTGGGTAGCATGCTGAAAGGCCTGGAGGCAAAATGAGGAACTGAAATATGTTTAGTGTGAATAGAGTGTAAGGAAAACGGATGTATGATAAGCACAATGAGGAGGAAAGATGTAGGGAGATATCACAGGGATCTTGAAAGAAATTTTAAGGATAATTTTTTAAAATTTAGGAAAAACAGGGAGTTATAAAGTATCTTAAAGTGGGAGTTGATGTAACCAAATTTTACATATGTTTTCATTTTGTACGAAATTGATCTCTTTGTAATCTTTGGCTCTCATCGTTGACCCATGTACGGCCCTCTTTTACTGAATATTTAGTTATCTTCAATCATATAGTAACACCTTTGGATTCACCACCTACTTTGAAAGCTATAAGGGTTGACAACAGCCTTCATCTCTTTATCTGGTTTCTTCCAATCACCTTCCCAACTCATGGTAACTACTACCCGAAACTATGAGTTTATTTTTTTCTTGTCTTCTTTTCTCTTTCTTTTTTGTTTGTTTTATAGAATTATGTAATTTTTTTAAAGTTTCAATTGTGGTAAAAAGAAAAATCTCATAAATGTATCATCTTAACCATTTATAAGTGTACAGTAGAGGAGTGTTAAGTATACCCACACCACTGTGAAACATCTCCAGAACTGTTTTATCTTGCAAACTGAAACCCCATCCATTTAAGGACAGCCCTCCAACTCCCCCTCCCCTCTGCTCTGTCAGCCACCATTCCACTTTCTGCTTCAGTGATCTGGACTACTGTAGATACCTTATGCAAGTGGAATCATATGCTAGTTTTCGTCTTAGGATTGGCTTATTTCACTCAACGTAGCATCTTCAAGATTCATCCATGTTATGGCACATGACAGAATTTCCTTCTTTTTCAAGGCTGAGTGATATTCTGTTGAATATATATACCCCATTGCTTCAAGTATTCTTAAAAAGTATACTTGTGGGGGCGGAGCAGGAACACTCTGGCTGCCACTGGTGGAGGCTGGAGGCAGATGAAACAGTCCACAGGAATACTTTTACGCTAGTGGAATTGGTCCTTGTCTTGTAGGCATTTCCATAGGAAAGGCCAGATAACCAGAGTTCCCCAAGGTGGTGTACCACCTGCTTTTTGTATGACGTTTGGTGCCTGGCAATTATCCTCGCCTCAGTGAATCTGCCACGATCCATGAAAATCCACTTACTTCTCACCATGTGTGGATTAAATCATCCACATTAGTTGAGATCTACAGAGTTAAAGGCTAGCAGTGGGCAGCAAGACCCCTATTTATTTCCTCAAGTGACCAAAGCGCTTTCTCCCATTTTTTTTTCCCAGCAGAAAAAAAAAAAATCCTTAAATTGAGTCCCAGACACAGAAACGAGAATTTCTAATGGCATCTTCCTTTCCTTCTAATTAATTCATGCATGACCTCTTTCTGGAACACTTGTGAATAAACAGGAATTTAATGGGATCAGAAAAGATCAAGATGGAGCTATTACAGAAAAATAGTTGGTGGGGGTGGGGGGGGCAAAGGGGCAGGAGAGGAAGAATTATTTGAGGCCAGAAAAGCAGGAAGCAGGCAGGGAAGAACATTCACTGGGGCACAGAGCATTACAAAAGCTTCACAAACAAATAGAAGAGGAAGGGGGAGAAGGAGGGAGAGGGCAGAGAAAGGGGAGCGACCAGAGGCAGGAACTGGCCCAGTGAAATCACGCCAGCTCCCAGGGAGATTGCCAGGGGGTTCCAACCTGCAGATCCATCTGTCTCCTCAGATTCTAGGGCAAACCTCATTAGTGTGAGGAGGCACCCCACAGCTCAGTCCCTACCCCCGGGACCTCAGATCTCCATCTGGCAAGTTAAAACAAGTGTTTGCTCTGCCATAGGCTTTCAATTCTCTCACATACTTTTTCTGATAAGGAAAATGTAACTTTTCCACCATTTATAGCTTTTATTGGTTGTTCCTAGCTATGTTACTCTAGCCTTAGGAGTCACACTAACTTGATTTTAAGTTGATTGCTACAGAAGGCTAACAACTTAACTCTTTGTGTAATTACACTCTAAAAAGCAAATCCGTATTCTCAGCCATCCTACCTGGCAGGTGATCAAAGACATCTACCAGACTTCCAAATAGAGGTTCTTTGGATGCAGGCTCGATGCTCCAGGGCTGGGGTTACTCAGAAGACCAAAGCTCATATGATTGGTGAGATGTTTATTTCATCCTGGAAGGAAATAGGAGAAGTTAGAGATTTACATTTCTAGAGGTAATAAAAAAAATGCTATCCAAGGGAACCACAAAGAAAGTAAAAATATAACTGAAATTTATTCGAGAAGCATCCATGCACATAACCAGGGCTGACTTGAGAATAGTTAAAAGCTCTCACAGGCAAGCTAGCTTCCTCACCTCTCAGCCCTCATGGAAGTAAAGAGAGTTAGGGCCTTGCTCTGGATTCAGCTTTGGCTTAAGAGAATGCGGTAGCTGGTTTTTTTCTTCTACCCCGACCACTAAGACTTTCTCCATATTGGCAATAAGGCTGTTTCATTTTCTTATTGTCTGTGTATTTACTACGGTATCACTTTTAATTTCAAAAACTTTTCATTTGCATTCATAACTTGGCTGTTTGGTACGAGAGGCCTAGCTTGCAGCCTATCTTGGTTTTTGACATGCCTTCCTCACTAAGCTTAATCATTTCTAGCTTTTGATTCACAGTGAGAGATATGCAACTCTTTCCGTCACTTGAACTCTTAGAGGCCATTGTAGGGTTGTTGTGTGGCCTAATTTCAATATTGCTGTATCTCAGGGAACAGGGCCAGGCCCAAGGAAAGAGAAAGAGATGAGGAACTGCCGATAACTGGAGCAGTCAGAAAACACACATCTACCAATCAAGTTTGTTGTCTTATATGAGTGTGGTTCGTGGGGCTCCAAAGCAATTACCTTAGTAACATCAAAGATCACTGATCACAGATCACCACAAGTATAATCATAATGAAAAAGTGTGAAAGAAGGAGAGCATTATCAAAATGTGATAGAGACACAAAGTGAGCGAATGCTGTTGGAAAAATGGCACTAACAGACTCGCTCGAATCAGGATTGCCATAAACCTTCAATCTGTAAAAAATGCAATGTCTGTGAAGTGCAGTAAAGCAAAGTGCAATAAAACAAGGTATGCTCGTAGCTGTTTTCTGTAGGGGAGTCATCAGGAAAGGCCTTACTCTGCCATTACTAGATGCTGCTAACCAAAGGCTTGTAAAAACATCTCAGAGATAATTCAACTTCACCCGACTTTGTTAATTTTTCTCCCTAAATACCTCTTGAACCTGGTCACATTCCTTCAGGTTAATGACCAGCTTGCTGGTATTATTATTAATTTTGTCCTGTTCAACTAGTTTCTTTGCAAATATTCTTGTGTGAAGATGCCCAATGACAAAATTTCCACACAATTGTCAGAAAGATCCCAATATAGTACATATCTAACTAGGTCACTCTATTTAAAACCTTTACATGTATCCCTAATACTTTAGAACAAAATTCAAAATTCTTAGATAAACAAGACACTGAGAATGGCTCTATTTACCATGCCACATGGACATCTTCCTTCCCCTTCAGTGACATGGATTTTCATTGCCTATGCACAGCAGGCATTTTTGGGACAGGAATAATCTCTATTCTTTGCTGAGTAACTTCAATTCTTCCTTGAGATCTCAGCTCAAATATCAGCTTCTCCAGGGAAGACGTTCTGGCCTTTGGATTCACATAGGGCCCCTTGTGACAGACTTTCGCTGCACATTATCTTTAGCTTTTTCCATTTAAACATCATCTTCCAACAGTATACTACATAATTTTACGTTTAGGGTTTCGAGTCAAAGTTATTTCTGAATTGTTTCTGAGCCCGTTAAAGTTTCTGTAGATTGAGGCTATCTTTCATGGGTTACAGTCTTACTGAAGCATTGAACAATGATACATTATAATAATTAGAGAATTTACCATTGTTTGACACTCAGGGCATAATGAGTGTTTTGGCCATCAGTTCTGTACTTTAGGCTCTCTTCTTTTCGCTGTTGGTATATTTCAAATATGATCATCATTTGAGTTTTCATGATTCTGAATGATTTCATGTGATTCAGGCCTGGCCCAAGTTATCTTTATTTTGTATATTTATTTTTGAAAAGAAGTGAAAGCATCTTGGTTTCGGAAAACTTTAAAAAGACCTCAGGTTTTCAAAATTGAAGTTGTGAATACATAAATCTCTGGAATAAAGCCCTTTAGGAGATGTAGGTGAGATGGGAGAATTGGATTTCCTGAAAAACATCTCTCTCCTCTTCGCAGGCAGGCAAAGACAGAACCAAAGGACTCGATTAGCCTTCCTAAAAATGTCATTGATTCCAGCTTTCGTTTTCCTTAGGAGGACTAAAGAAACATGACTTTTTATGGATTTTTTTTAAGATCTACTAATCTTAAAAAGTTTTTGTTTGAATATCTGTTTTCAATTATTTGAGGTATATACCTAGGAGTGGAATTGCTAATCATATGGCGGTTTTATGTTTAACATTTTAATGATTAACCAAACTGTTTTTCACAGTGGCTTCATCATTTTACATTTTAACTAGCAATGCATGAAGGCTGCATTATCTCCTCATCTTCGCTAAAACTTGTTATCTTCCATTTTATTATTTTTTTATTATAGCCTAGTAGGTGTAAAGTGATATTTCACTGTAGTTTTATTTACATTTTTTAAATGACTAAAGATATTGAGCAACATTTCATTTATCTGTTTAGCCATTTGTATACCTTTGGTGAATATTCAATTACTTTGCCCATTACTCAAAAAAAAAAAAAAATTCGGTTATCTTTTTGTTGTTGAGCTTTCAGAGTTCTTTATGTATTCTGGATATTAGACTTTTATCATACACACACACACAAATATATGAATTACAAATATTTTCTCCCTTTTTGCATTGTCTTTTCAGTTTCTTGATTGTGTCCTTTGGTGAATAAGTCTTTAATTTTGATAAAGTTCAAATTACCTATTTTTCTTTCGTTGCTTGTGCTTTTGGTGTCATATCTAAGTATCCATTGCCAAAACAAAATTCATGAAGATCTACCCTTATTTTTTTTCTTCTAAGAGTTTTAGCTTACACATTTCAATTTTTGATCCATTTTTAGTTAATATTTGTATAGGAAGACAGGTGTAGGTCTAACTTCATCCTTTTGCATGCAGATATTCAGTTGCTGAAGCACCATTTGTTAAAAGAGACTGGTTTTTCCTCATTGAATGACCTTGGCATGCTTGTCAAAAATCAATTCACCATGAGTGTATCAGTCTAATGCATTCTTGTTCACCAATGTTTTTACATTCATAAACATTACTTTGCTCTCAGATAATGGAAACAAGATATATTTCTTTTAATTTGCATACTGCTTTTGAAAATCAATCCAACCTCTGCATTTTATTTGTTAAATATTGACATTCTGTACTATAATACACTACACTGTTCTTTTGTTTCGCCTTTCATTACTTTCATGATAAAATTGTGGCCTTTCCCGTAGAAAACAAAGCTACTGATGGAATTAAGTCCACACTCGTTATCTCGGTTTTTAAATTTTATTAAAGGTCAAAAGATGTACTTATAACATCTACCATGAATGTTAGCCTATTATAAACCAGTTATTAAGATGGTTCTAGAAAATACCATTAATATTGACCTTTTTGAATATTTAGTATTTTCTTCATCAGTTTTTAAACTTTTAGCTAAAAATGATGTTTTTGGGGTACATTTTATGTTATAGTGTTTCTACTCAATTCCATAATGTTGAGACAAAATGGATAATTTTCAAGTTAGTGTTTCACGCTAAGTATAAATAAGTGTATATTTAACTTATATTTTATGAAATTTAGTCTATGAACTCTCTTAATTCTAATGCTAAATATATAAGATTTATGATCTAAAAGTATTATAAAAATATAGGAAGATTAACGAAACCTGTAAGAATTTCTAAACATAAGTTTTTTCATTTACTTCAATTTTTGTTAACATGATTGGCTAGATATCTGATCATAGCCTTCTGCTGTGTGTAAACACACACATATACATACACACACATACACATACTATAAACATATACTAGTGAAGACTAATAAAGAAGCAAAAAATGATCAGGCAAAATTTTAAGTCAGAAGTGGCAAACTATGGCCTATTGAGACAGGTCAGAAACGAATTATTTTCATTTACTAATCTTTTCCTTTGCTAACTTGCCATTAAGTCTATCCAGCAAATTTGTCATTTCAGATATACTTCATAGTTGTAAAACATCCATTCGTTTCTTATAGTTTCCATTTCTGCTCTGAGTTTTTATATAATTTCTCTCATTATAAGCATATTTTCCTTTAAGTCTTTGAATTTATTTGAGTTAGGATTCAAAATCCAAACTCTGTCTTCCCTGTGGTGGGCAGTAGTTTAAAGTGTTCAATTTTTTTCAGTCTTCCATCTGTTATTTTACACTGAGAAATTTGGAACTTCCTGGTTCCATGAACAGTTCAGTAGTCACCAAAGGATTTGGGCAGCGTTCATTTGTTGCTGCCATTATTTTCCAGGCTCTCTGACTGCATTGAATTTCATTGTCTGACTCCTTATGCTAGTAAGACTGAGCCTAGCCATGCCTCTTTAAATTTGGAGTGTTCAGTTACATGAAGCAATACATTTCCCATATACTTTTTACCTGAAGCCAGTTTTATTTTATTTTATTTTTTTAAATATATTGTGTCTGAAGAAGGCCTGACATACATAAAGGCTTTTGCTAATTAGCAGACCCTCTGACAAAAACAACCTTTTCAGTAGAGGGTCACAGATTCCAACCCACTAATCCATGTTAAATTCAAATTAGGTAGAAATATCTTCACCTGGGCAAAGTCAAAACTACAACTGATTTAACTTCTGTATTTTTTTGCTAGACTATGAGATTTTGGATGGGAGAGGCAAAATCTTTTTTGCCTCTGTATTCCCAACGAATAGCATGGAGTACTCAACAAATATTTGTTGGGTGAATAAATTTTGACATTTGAATTTGGCAATTAAATTGCAAGTTACTATCTAACCAAGCTGTTAATAAGTCAGGGATTTATTAATCAATCCATTCTCTACACTGGAGCCAAATAAACTACTAAAGAATTAAAGTAGGTTATCTCACAGACTGCTTAATAGCATCCAATTGTTTCCCAATGCACTCAAGATAAAATATAATCTTACTCCCAAGGTCTAGAAAGTGTATCGTGTTCTGGCTCTTTCCTCTTTCTCTCTAGTCTCACTTCTTACTACTCCTCCACTCTTCATTATGCTCCAGCTTACTGGACTTCTGTTTCAAGAATTTCTTCTCTCCAAACTTATTTCTGATCCAGAGCTTTTCCACTTGCCCTTCACTCTACTGAGAATGTTCTCCCCACAACTTTCCACATGGCTGGCTCCTCATTATTTGGATCTCAAACACCTACTTTTTAAGAAAACTTTTCCTGACTTTCTTTACCGCATATAGTACATATGCATGAATACCCTCCTACCACATATAACTGTTTAGTGCATTACTTTTTTTTTTTTAATAGCATTACAACTTCGTGAAGTCATCTTATTTGTTTTCTTCTTTATGCTCTGTCGCACATGATAAAAAATAATCTTCATGGGAGCAGAGACCTTATCTGACTGCTTGACCCCTGTATCGTTACAGTGCCCGTAACAGTGCTTGTTGGGGACACAGAAAGAATTCAATAAATATTTGATGAAATAAATTTAATCATGACAATTAAAACAAGGATGACTGTAAACAATCTGATTTTAAAATGGTCAATTCACTATAAAAAAAAAAGTCAGACCAGTTATTCAGAATCATGAGGTGAAATTGTTTTTCCTCTGGTTCAGCATGGCCAGGAATCAGGTTGACACAGAAATACAGCGGCCATGTAAGAGAAACAGCAAAGGGCCAGCCTAAGTTGTTTTATTGCTCTTTTGCTCTTTTTGAAGTAGAATTTATACATAAAAAATGAGAACCATTAAAGTTAATGTTCTCACACAGTCTGGCCACATTGATTTTTTTCCCCGCAATTGATCTCATTCATTTTGGGCATTTACTATTTACTAAATATTCATTTAGGGGCGGACATTGATCTCTATATTCATTGTGATCACTTTTATTATTCATTTTTTATACTGTTGTTCCAAACACACCCACATGAATGCATTTCATAATTTTTACTGTAGGACTTGCCATGCCTTCCATGAAGATCTCTCCTCAGCACATTTATTTTATAAACAGGATAGGCAGTGCACAGCACTGTATGAGCACTTATGCTACTTAACAAACAGCTGTGGGTGGAGATGGCCCACACCACCTAGTAACGTTACGCAGGAGTCAAGACAAGCACAGCTCACTGACTCTTCTGCCTGCTTTGCAGGCCTTCTACTTCTGGAGAGAGATTCTCCTTCACACTCATTCCACAAGCAACAAAGGTGACTCGGGAACAGGTTTTGGTCAGTTATCACCAAAAGAGCACCATGTCTTCTCCACTGGTTCTGGCTCTCTTCTCAAGAAAGTCCTGTCTCTAGGCACCACAGCTGTTTCTATGTGCCCCAGTGCTCGCTTCCTCTCAGCATTACCATGTCCCTTTGTTACCTCCATGGGCACTCTTGCTGCCTAACAGTGCCCCTACCTATGACAAAATCCAAGGTGATGAAGCCACGCTGCTTCAGGCAGAGGCCGAAGGATTGATATTTCCTTTTTTGTGCCCCGCTTTGCCACATGGGCTCCGAACTTTTCTGGTGAGTTAGTTGGCTTCTGATTTCACTCAAGGTTCCTGATCCTCACCTCTAATTGGATTTTTGCACAGACCCATAGTGAGGTCGACATGCAAGTAACAACTGTAATAATGGCACTCCCTCTCTGATGACTAAGTCCTCCTTACTGAATCATAACTCAGTAACTCAATAACAGAGTTATTGCATAACTCAATAACAGCTACTAACATTGCAAGAGCACTTGCCACGTGCATGGCTCTGCACTAAGTGCTTTGTCTTTTAATCTCTGCTAAATTCTACAGGGCTGATGTTGTCATTACTTCCAGGAAAGCAAAAGGGTTTTGTCTGTTTTGTTCTTTGCTATATACACAATGTCTAGAATAGTCTGAATTATATAATATTTGTTAGATGGATAAATCTTTCTTTCATTTGTGAGAAAACTAAGGTTTAGCAAGGTACAGTAACTTGCTCAAGGATTTGGCAGTGCCAGGATTTAAATTTAGACCTGTATGACATTCAAAGCCTCACCCGGAACCTCTTGGAAGGTCCCTTGGTCTCAGGCAGAGATTTCTGCCAGACCCACTTCATCAGACATACTCATATCGAAACCCCAGCAGGGAGTGTGGACCAGGCTCCAGTGAGCAGTGCCACACTCTGTGAATAGAACTGTAAAGCCGATATGGAGTTAAAAGTTTTTGGAAAATCAAATATTAAAACTTAATACAACAGGTTTAACAACTCCAAATCACACTCTCGCTCCTTCTAGTTTAAGTTCCTGTACTATTGGCCTGGGCTAAAAAGGTGTCATTGGCCTTTCTTGTTCCCCTCTACCCAACTCTTTCCATCCTCAATGATCAAGTCAGAAAAGATCATGCCAGTACAACCTTGACTACCTTGGTGAGAAGTTGGCTCTCTCTTCTAATGAGCTTAGTCCTTGTTTGCCCAAGGTTATTGTAAAGCTGCTGAATAAATGGATGCTATTTACATTAATTGGGTAACTAATTGAGTAGAATTTATTGCATCATTTGTTCGTTAATTGCATACTACCTTGAATTTCATTTGTGCACATGTCTTCTCTCCAACTGGGTCTCAGGAACCTTGAGGACAGGGTCTATGTCCTTTTTTTGCTTCTCACTGAACACAGTGCAGAGACTACTGTTAGACCCTAACCTTTTGCTGGTGACTAGACTGACTGGCAGGTCTGGTAATTACGACTGAGCAGGAACCTGACAGAGGGCACTGATGTCTTTGGCATCACTGTGCTTATCTCAGGCTCCCGCGTTAACTCTCAAGGTCTACATAACTCAGAGCAAGAAGATAACATTGCCAGTTGGAGTGTTTTGCATATAAATGGTTTTATTCACCTGAGATTTTGATTTCCCATGAAAACATCAGTTTTTGGAAGGTTTCCAAAGTACCTGAGCAGTTCATAAATGATGGTGGTTAGGCTTTTTGTCGCAGAGAAAATATGTTGGCAGAGATTTTGTCTAGGGCATTCCATACACTGACTGTTCTCTCTGGACGAGGACTTGGACTTGCTTAGCTGATCACAATGTAAGAACCAGAAGAGCTTAGGATGTGTCATTATTTCCTTAAACAGAAGTAGCAGACAGATAATTTAAGTTCTTTCTAAATGGTGATATAACTTACCACAAATCAGGTTTTTCTCAAGTCCACATGACCTTTCCCTGCAAGAAGTGCCATCAGAATCTAAGCTTTCCACTAAGGACCCTCATGCTCAGGAAAAGCCCAGATGAAATACGCTACATCTACACAGACTACCGAGTTTTTATAGTCTTGATTGGATTAAACATAAAATAGAGTATTTGTGCATTTCTATAGATTTTTCCAACCAATCAATAACATAGCTGAAATGCTCAGGGATATCACTTGCCCACCTAGATCTGAAAAGGAGAGTATTATCTGTTAACTCTGTGAATCAATTATCTGCTTCACTTAATCTATTCTCCTTTGCATATTTTCCACAAGAGTGTAGAATTCTTTGGTCTTGGATTATCTGGGTAATTCCCTATTTTTCTAAATTGTTTTCTTTTTTGAGTAGTCATAAATGAGAAATTTGTGGGGATGTCCCCCCAAATTCTTATAGGATGTGATCGTAACTGGGACTTTGTATCTAGGAATACATTTTGAAGTTAAAATTCTTGGCTGCTAGCACAGACGTTAATCTCAAATTGCATCATCTCAAGACATCCTGAAAAGCTGACAGCTCAAAAATGAGAGCTCTGAAGTAACAGACTTGGAGAAAGGTAAAAACACGTTATCCTAAGCAGATCACCTTAGCTAGGACCCAGGGGAGGAAACACAGATTAAAAAAGAAATGACAAACACAAAAGTACACAAAGATGTTTTTAAAAAAAGCACATCCTCAGGCCTTAGCAGAAAGAGACTGGACACTCAGATTTCTAAGCATTCAGTCTTGGCCATGTTATCAAAAATAAAATAAAATAAATAAAATAATAAAATAAAATAAATAAAATAAAATATAAAATAAAATAAAATAAATAAAATAAAATATAAAATAAAATAAAATAAAATAAATAATAAAATAAAATAAAATAAAATAAAATAAAATAAAATAAAATAAAATAAAATACATAAAGCTTATGACCTGTCTTAAACCTCAGATGTTTGCTAAAATGTACTACAGTTTACAAAGAAATTTTGAATGTGCTATTTGATCTGGTCTTCTCAACATGTGAAGCTATCAGGATTATATCTGTGTCGAGAGATGGAAATTGAAATATGGAGAGCTGAGCTTGTTATTGAGAACATGGTTTGAGTTCTGGCTCTGTCAGAGACCCCTTCTAGTTATTAAAGGAGGTCAAGTAACCTAATTTCACTGAGCTATAGCTTTCTTATCTATTAAATGAGGACAAGAAGTCCTACACAGCCAATTGTTGTGAAGAGTAAATAAGGTAAGGTGTAAAAAATGCTTACTAAGCATAATGTTTGCCACATTGTATGTGACCTAATATTATTGGCATTTTCAAGGTTACAAAGCTAATCAACTACAGAGCCAGACCCAAGACATCAATCCTTATTGAGAAGTAAGTAGTCTAGATATTGAAACTCAGTATAATATTATCTGCCCATTTACCCTTGGCAACTTTTTAAAATTGCTGTCAGTAGATTCTAGACACTATAGATGGCCTGTTGGCATTCCCACTGAGTTTGATATTTTCGTAAAGGCTTCCTAGAGATGATATTTTCCAACAGATTTCCTGTGTGCTCAGGATAGATTATATATCAACTTTCCAGAAAGATCAGAAAATTAAAATCCAGACCCATCAAGTTCTCTGTCCATGGCATTCAGTGACTCAGTAATGGGACTGGATGATAATTCCCTGCAGGTAAGTATTTTGGATTCTATTTTTAAGAGGATTCAAATCCAACCCTTTCTCTCCGTCTAGGGCAGAACTAGTTCTCTCCTTTGGCTCCTGCAACATCCACCAAAGTGGACTACCTGTTTTCATTCTTGTTCCCCTACAATGTCATGCTGCAAAGTGACCACCTTTAAAGTTACATGACATCATGTCTCTATCCTCCAGCGACCTTCCATGTTCTTAGGACAGAGTTACAAATTCTCATTGTGACCTTGAAGGTCCAGTGTGATCTAACCCCTGGGTACTTTTCTCCTTACGTCAGGCCACTCCCACTTACCTATGGAGCTCCAGCCACATTGGCTGACTTAGCTTTCCTGAACTCAGCAACGTCTTTTCTACCTCAGAGTCTTTGTAAACGCCAACTCTTCTCCTAGAATTCATATTCTCCCAGCACCGCCTGCGTATCCACATTGATATGGCTGGTTCTTCAACCTTGGCATAAATGTCCCCTTCACAGAATGACTGTGACCTCCCTGACCGAAGTAGGCTTCTCATGGTTATTCTCTCACACTGATTCCTTAACATTTATCATAATTCATAGCATTTTATCTGTGTTCATTATCTGATGTCATGCCTCGTCCATTATACTGAAAATGCCTTGAGAGCAAAGATCAGGTTTGTTTTGTTCATCAATTTGTCTCCAGCACCTACAACAGTACCTTCCATGGTAGATCATCAAAATTTATTGCACGGATGAATAAATCGACATGCATTTGTTGTTTGCTCGGTTACACAGGTTCAGGCCCCAAAGAGCACAGAAGAGCCACTTAGTGCTCTTCAAACTACAATCTTAGGAGTCCTTGGTTTGATGTCTTAAGATAGAGCTGACTTCCAATGAGGGTGCCACAAACTGGCCTCGGGTTTTCCCACATCATCCCCTCAGCCCTGGTATGGCCCTGGCGTGGCAGCTGAAAGTCCTAAGCCATTAGCTTTCAGTCTCTCCTGACAGCAAATATCTACTTGCCTCAGTGAGCCACACAAATATCAATTTCTATGTGGGCCAGGAAGTGAAAAGATTGCTTTCAATTTGACTCGGGCTGAAAGTGAAGGGGAGAGTAGGTAAGTAGCATGGTTTGGGACTGAAGTATCTTCCATCCCCCTCCAACTGCTGCCTCATTCTCACTTCCAACCTGAGGACTAGAAAAGCTATAATCTTATCAGCTTTAGAAACAAACTTCTGGTTAAATTTTACTCCACAGATTTTTTTTTTTTTTCATACAAAGGAATTTGCTCCTTAAGTGATGTTTGAAAGAAATATGATTTACAAGGGCCTTATTTTATAAATAAAGGAACTGATGAAAGCAATTCTCTGTGATAGTCTGTCTTCATTCCCTATTTCTTCTAAAAAAAAAAAAAGACTTTATAAGGCAATGGTTTTCAATCTGAGAGGCTAAACCTAAAATCTGAGAGTTTGTTGGGTACTTTTAAAAAATTCCAAAGCTCAGGGTACACTCCAGACTAATGAAACCAGAATCTTTGGAAGTATAACCAGACATGAGGATATGATTAAAAATCACAAACACTTGTCAAGATTAGTTATGAGAATAAAGGAACTTAATTTCTCTATAGGACTTATGCCTTCATCTTGTGACTGTGGTTTCAGAGAAAATGTGAAAAATGGTAATAAAACTAAGAAATAGTATTTTAATTGGCTTCAAGGCCTTTTTTCAAGAAAATATTTTAAAAATTGGAAGTGATAATTTTCTTTTGATGACAGAAAAGCTATAACCGAGAACTGATTTCTGGGGCAAAAAAGGTATCTGCTAAACTCAGCAATTTGTTGCATAATTGGAGATGATGATTGACTTCTTTCTTTGACGGCAACAGTTTTCTCCTGTTTGATGATGGAGAATTGGTATATTGCAGAGGCTAGAGTACCTGGTGACAATTTCAGATTCACAGGAAATGTTACCTCATCTCATTCCCAATCAGTAATATGTGGCACATTTCAGCGTGGGGGCTGCATTCCTCAGTAAGGCTATATCACAGATACGTTTGCTAAGTCAAATAGGATGGGTTCACCAATTTTCAGGATTTTAGGAGGAAAGTACTAGAAATTTGATAGACATTAGTCTTCTTCCTGTTGGCACTGAAAAATTCTTATTGATTCCTCCTTAGTGATGTCAAAAATTCCACTGAAGCAAAAAGTGAGGAGATAGGGGGTATTTCACACTCAGAAGAAATTATATAATGAAGGCCAACAGAAACCCATTTAAAATTACAGACCACAAAACTCTATTATTACTCTGAAGGGCTTGGTATTAAAGGGGAAACACAAGAGGTGGGGGACACAATGGTTAAGCTGTTTAATAGCATTTGACCACCTTACCTCCTGCACACATATATAGAAAGGCATACATTTAAATGTCTAAATAATAATAAAGTACGTTAAGTCAATACATTAACAAAAGAACAATTAAATTTTGTCATTTTGTCCAATGGGGCATCCTTAGGAAGACAGGATCAGTGGAGAAAATGTTTCCTTGAAATTGAACTGTTTAACTCTGTATAATTTGGATTTGTGCACATGGATACTAAATTCATCATGCTGAGTTTTAAATCAGGAGCTTGAGGTATATGTCCTGTAATGAGCGGGATTCTATGCCCTAACAAACAGGTATATATCTTTGTCACACATCCACCTTCTTCCCCTCTCATCTTTTTCTCTTTCCTTCCTTCCAGATACCTGGTTGTGAGTAGGAGGACAGTCAGCAGTCTTTCAAACAACAATGAGGTTGTCTGCCCAGCCACGCCGATCCCTTTAACTACCCGCTCCTGTAATCGAGTTCCCCTGATGGTCACATTATATGAAGTGGCACCATCATTCCTCAGTCAGAAGTGGACATTTCATTCAAATGGGAACATGGTCTTTTTCACAGGCACTTGGGATGAGGTAAAATGAAGAGACGGAGAAAGAAAAGTGGGGGAAGAGGTAAAGAGAGCGCGATGGCTCCCTCTCATCATTCAGGTCTCCGTTCATAGGTCCCTCCCTTGCAAACGTGTTTCCTGATTGCTTCAGCTAAAGGAGCAGCCCCCGGTCACTCTCTATATAACATCCCCCTGTTTGACATTCTTTGTGTCGCTTATTAATCTGTGAAAAGATCTTGTTCTTGTTTATGTGTTTTACTACTTTTCTCTCCCCTGTGATAATAATGGTGTAGGCAAGAACTTTGATATCCTTGGTCCCTATGCCTTTGGAGCCTAGAACAGTACCTGATACACATAGATACTCAGATGTTGAATGAGTTTATGAAAAGAATAACAAACACAATTTTTTTTTTCAGTGTCAGAAGCTACAGACCAGTATCTGTCCATTTGGAATGAGTCTACCTGATGTTATAGGAATAATTCAATTAAAAATGTCAAAAGTTAAATTCCTCCAAAGGCCTACTCACACCCCTTCTTTATTCACCCAGTGACTAAGAGAACTCAATGTATAAGAAGCACCTTCTAGAATAATTCAATTCAAGTCTCTAATGATTTACCAGCATCTCTTTTTTGCCTGAATCTCAGACAAAAAGAAACATGCCTTAATTTTCCAATTCTGGGCAAGAAAAAGAGTCTAGAGAAGAACAGGAAATCATTCATCGCAGATTAAATTTTGCAAACACTTGGCCTCATTTACCAAGTAACTTTGAACTTTAAAATAGTTAAACTCTCCCCTGAAGGATATGAACTATCTACGTCGTAGAGGACTCATGATTCATTATTTAAGCTAACCTTTTTTGAGACCTACCAAATTATCTCCTACTTGGGGAACTATTCCAAATAAGGTATACAAAAGAGAACAAAGACATGTTTTTCCTCCAAGAGTTGATAATCTGATCATGCATTCTAGATGAGCACAAACAGTTACACAAGAACACAGGGATAAACACATAACAAATACATCAATCATAAAAGGGAGCTATGGACATTCACAGGCACAAGTGCTCACTTTTAAGGTAGGGTAGCATACATGTATTTGTGAAACTAATATTTGCCTTTGAATAATGATTATGTACTAGGCCCTAGGTGGATAAAACAGACTTAGTCTCCTAGAGATTAGTTAGGAAAGGCACTGAGAAGAGATAAATAATTACAAATTGTGATAAAGGCTATGAGAAAAAAAGAACAGGGTAGTAAGAGAAAAATACCTTGGGGGACCTACTGTAAGTGGGAGGCAGAGGCGGAGGCAAAGGGATCTTGAAAGGCTCGTCTGAGGAGACAGAACTTAAGCAAGGGAATGTCACAGTCAAGAAGGAGATGGGGAGGATACAGGCAGAGGAAACACATGTGTGAACTCCCCCAGGGAAGTCATCACCTTGATCTGTTAGAAGTGGAAGAAAGTCATGGGGCTGGAATAAAAAGAGCAAAATAGCCTAAGATGAATTTGGAAATGTAGGCTGGAGAGGAAAAGCCTTGCAGAATACTGTAGGGAGTTTTTTTCATTGGGAGAGATTGAAAATTAACTAGGTATATCATAGGTTCTCTTTTCTGAGATCTCAATCACTTAATTACTGTCTGAGCACAGTGTTAGGCACTGCTTCATGCAAACTGAAGTGAGAGGATCTCCCGTGAGTGCTGCTGGAATGGACTATTGCTGTTTATTGATCAGAAAGACTCAGGGCTTGGACAAGAATACAATGCCTTCACTCCTAAGCCCCATTCTCATCCTTGTCTCATTAAAAGCATTCAGAGATATGAATAGCCTCATCAATTCTCTGCTCCTTATTAGTCAAAGAAAATTACAAAAGGAGAAAAATGCCTTCATCAGAAGAAACTTCTTTAATCTAGTTATAACTAGATAATGTGTTACATCTGCTTCTGAGGCATCCCAAAGGGAGGCCTTTTATTATTAGCTTTGCAGGAGTTGTGCTGCTACGCCTGCTACATGCCAAATGCTTTGGAAAATCCCAGTGAAAGCCATGGTTGTTGTGGTTTGGAAATTACAAGCAGTGATAAGATGTCAAGAGTCCTACCTGCTCCAACGAGTTGGAAGGGGCTAAAATTGTACTTCGAAGGCAGAAAGTGTGAAGAACATGCAGGATTCCCTGAGAATGGGGAGAAATTCTAAACATTGCTATAGCCAGCCATTTCCTTATTGGTATGGGATGTTTTATTTTAAAAGGTTAGGAGAGCAAAACATGATTTAGAATTCTCCTGCCTGCCAGAATAAGTTTTTAAAAAATGTTACTTACTTTATTATTTTTTTAATTGGGGTGTGAAATAGAACATTGTAATAGTTTCATGTATACAATATATTGACGTAATATTTGTATACGTTGCAAAACAATTACCACAATAAGTCTAATTAACATCCATCATCATAGTTACAAACATTTTTTCTTGTGATATTTTATGATTTACTCCTAGCAACTTTCAAATATGCGATACAGTATTTTTAACTATAGTCACCATGATGTACATTACACACTCATGACTTACCTTATAACTAGAAGTTTGTACCTTTTGACGTACTTCACTCATTTTGGCACCCATTACTCCCCAGTCCCCACCCTCTGCCTCTGGTAACTACTACTCTCTTTTCTGCATTTATGAGCTCAGTGTTTTCTTTATTTTATGGTTTTGTTTTGAAGATTCTACATATAAGTGAGATCATATGGTATTTGTCTTTCTCTGATTTCACCAAGCATAGTGCCCTCAAGGTCCATCCATATTGTCTCAAATGGCAGCTGGCTAGAATCTTTGCAGTTTTTCCAACTTTAATGTGCATGTAGGGATCTTGTTAAGATGTAGATTTTGCTTCAGGAAGTTACAGGTGGGGCCTGACAGTCTGCACTTCTGTCAAGCTCCCAGGGATGCAGAAGGCATTGGTCCATGAGCCAAAATTTGTAAGGAGCTTTATAATCTATTTTAGAAGTAGGTGATGCAGAGGTATTGACAGACATTGCTAAGACACCTTTGTCCTAAATATATTTTCCTACTTAGGAGTCTTGGAGACCCAAATGCCCCTAATGAGTGATTTCATCCTGTGTGTTTTCACCTTTCATTTGCTCTTTCAAAATGTAAATATTCTAGCAGCTGAAATACATCAGAGTTCACCAAATGGTTGTGTCTACTTCCTAAAATATCTATCAGAGCCTATTTATTTTCTATGCCCTTATTGAAGAAGGACCTGGTTAGGACCCCCGTAGTGGAGGCCTCACAGCATCCCCGGCCTCACCTTTCCTTACCCTATAGCTGAACAATAGATTGTCTCCATTGGTTTGACCCAGAGCTTGGAACGTCCACTGCCATAGAAAGTTGCCCTGAAACTGATGACTAATGCCCTTACACGCTTACTGATCACAATTCTTCTGGTCCTGCATTCTTTCCAAACTACTCCCATCTTTATTCCTGGGTTGCTAAGGCCACTGGAGGACCACATTGCCAGAGGAATGATTCCATGGAGCACAACAGACCTGTCACAGAGCCCCTGAAATAAAGCCCAGATTTTCTCTTAAATACCCTAAGCCACTCTGTGAAGGCAAGGCAGTTTTTGAAGGTGTTAACCTGCTGCCTTCTCAGACCAACGGTGGCCTGACAATAAACGCGTATTCTAAATAGCCCAACTGCTGTGTCAGTCTATTGGCTGGGCAGCAGGGGCAGCACGAACCATGGACTCAGTTGCCGTCAGTTACATTATCCTTTTTTCCCCTGGACGGCTCCACGAGCATCTTGACATCTTGCCTCTAACCTCCATTATGGTTTTTAAATATAGGAGGCAGAATTATTTTTCTAAAATGCTAATGCTATGTCATGACCCATATTAAAATTCTTCCATGGCTCCATATTGTCTTCAAGATAATATTTAACAAGGTCCTCAGAGGCATTTTTCCTGTTATTCTGAAATTATAGTAAGAACCGAAGTTGAGGATAAAGGCACTAAGTTCCTTGCGATCTAAATTCAAATAGCTGCTAGAAAAGCTTAAGGAATATAAATAGATAACGGGATTTTTAACAGAGAATTGGCCTTAAGCCATTGTGGAGGTTGGTTAAACAGTCTCTGTATGGCTGATGTCTCTATGTTCGACGGGGAGGGAAGATAGATGTGAAAAGTGGAGGAGATCAAGAGAAAGCCGGAAACCACGAGCTCCAGCTGGAACCTCACAAGAGGGACTGAAACCTTTCGGATTTTACATCTCATCTTGGTGACAATGGTGCCATGTAGAAACCAGGGCCTTTTATCACAAGACTGAACACACATACCTTGCTCAGAAGTCGGAGATGCTAAAAAGGATCCAGAGTAAGGTAGAGCGGTCTCAGGTCCAGCTCCTGCTTTTTAAAAACAATCTGAGTCAGCAGATCAAGAAATATGTGCATGAGCTAAATAATAAATTCTGCTTTCCTTCCACCTTCTAAATCTCCCAAGGATCTTCCCTATAGCACACCATAACTGGAGACATTCAAGAAAGTGAATACTGGAAAATGCAGTTCAGAATCATCAAGTTGACATATTACAAAGTCATCATAGTGGGTTCATTTTTAAAAATAGGCTCATAGGACCATTTTCCTTTTTTCCCCAGAGTTCCTATCTTAGAACTTAAAAATACATTTCTTCACTAGGCAACGAGCTTCATTAAGGCAAAAGATGTGCTTGGTTTTGACCCCACTATATTCAGTGACCAGCAGAAGTCACCACACTAATAGGCACTCAGATATTTGTTGAATAATGAATGGATGAACGTATGAGTGAATAAAAGGCAATACAGCTGTAGGAATAACAATGAATTGGTATATGTCAGGTTTCTAAAATGTGGAGGCCCTGGTCACATGAGATGTTTGAAAGTGTTTTATACAAGCCCTTTCCAGATGTAAATTTCTGATTGCAGGCAATACCTTACAGCTAGAATCATATTTATCTTCCCACCTGAAACATTTAAAAATAACCATAAAAATATGTAAAACAAGTTTTCAAGACACTGAATATCAAGCAATGATATCCTTGAGGACAAAAAAACAAATGAGGTAAACCCCATCATTGCCTTGAGAATTTCCAGGTCACGGTGCAGTGGGGGAAACAGAGGCAAAAGCCAAGAGATTCCCTGAATTGAGAAGACAAAGCTGAGAGGAGACCAAGACAATGAGAGTTCCCAGAACAGTGTCTTGGAGAGGGGAAAATATATAGAGAGAGAACTATAGAAACCTATAAAGAGTCTACATGGAGCATGCAGCAGAGCACTGATGGAGCATGAGTGTAAGAAAATGACCTGAGATGAGCGAAAGCAGCATCCAAAAGGATTAAAGGTTAAAGTGTCTGGCACACGCAGGGCTAGAAGCAGTGACACAGAACTAACACAGATTTAGGATTAGCAGACAAGGACATTAAAACAGAAATTATAATGTATACTTTCAAAAAATTAAGTAGAAACATGAAGATATAAAAACCCATTAAACTGAACTGGAAATGACAATGACTAAGATGAAAAATGCATTAAACTGATTTAATGGCAGATTCAATATTTCAGTACGGGTTAGGGAATTTAAAAAATTTAAAGTAGAACCGTCCCGCAATGAAACACAGTAAGAATAAAAAATAGAAAAGCAGCAAAGAGTATAGTGAGCAGTGGAACCATTTCAAGTGGCTTAAGGTACATGCAATTTAAGTATCGAAAGGACAAGGTGGCACAGGCATAGAAAAATTATATCAAAAAACAATGACTGGGAACTCTCCAAATTTCATGGAAACTATAAACCCATAGATCCAAGAAACTAAAAAAATCCGTTGCAGTAAACATGAAGAAAACTACCTTGATGCATCACAAATAGCTCAAACTCAGTAGCAGAGAAAAACCTTACGTACTGGGGGTCAAAGTTAAAGGTGATTGCAGTCTTCTCACCAGTAACAATATCATCATGCAAGTGAAGAGACGTCTTTAAAGTACTAGAAGTAAAAAGTATAGGCAGAAAAATGTATACCTAATGAAATTGTCATTCAAAAACGAAGGAGAAATAAAAAGGATTATAAAGAAATACTTAAAATAAATATGTATCAACAAATTAGATAGCTTAGAGAAAATAGACAAATTCTTAGAAAGATGACGACTACTGAAGTATACTCAAAGAGAAGTAGAAAATTTTAAGACCTATAACAAGAGATTGAATTAGTAATAAAAACATTTTCCACAAAGAAAAGTCCATGACCGGATGGCTTCGATGGCCTAAGTTCTGTCAAATATTGAAAGATGAATTAACACCAGTCCTTCACAAACTCTTCCAAAAAATATTAGAGGAAGGAACACTTCCCATCTCAGTCTATGAAGACAATACTACCTGATACCAAAAGCAGACGACGATATCACAAATAGACCTATGTACTTTATGAATATAGACTCAAAAAACCTCAACAAATAAGAGAATCCAGTAACACAAAAGGAGATTTCATACCACCACTGAGGGAGATTTATCTCCGAAATGCAAGATTGGTTCAACATATGAAAATCAACCAGTATAACAGTGCATATCAAAAGAATAAAGAACAAAAAGTACGTAACCATCTCGTGTGATATAATAAGCACTTGAAAAAATACAACCCCCCCCCTTCATGATGAAAATACTCAATAAACTATGCATAAGAGTGAATTTCCTTAACCTGATAAAGGGCATCTATGAAAAAACACACAGATAGCATCATGCTTAAAGGCGAAAGACTGAAAGCTTTCCCCCTAAGATCAGGGACATGACATGGATGCCTGCTCTTGCCTTTTGTACTTAACATTGCTGTGGCCTTTTCTGCCAGCATAATTAGGAAATAAAAGTAGTAAAAGACATCCAGATTAGAAAGAAAGAAGTAAAGTGATCTCTATTTATAGATGGTTTTATATATATATATAAAACCATCTCTCTCTCTCTCTCTCTCTCTCTCTCTCTCTATATATATATATATATATATATATTCCTAAGGATTAAAAACAAAGTATTAGAGCTAATAAACTGAACAAGTTTACAGACTATGAGATCAGTATACAATAATCAACAAATATCTATACACTAGCAATAAACACTCTGAAAATAAAATTATAAAATAATTCCATTTATAATATAATCAAAAAGAATAAAGTACTTAGAAATAAGTTTAACTGAAGATGTGTAGACTTGTGCACTGAAAACTACAAAATATCAGATATTAAAGAAAAATTAAATAAATATAAAGACATCCCATCTTCATAGACTGCAAGTCTAAATATTATTACAATGACAATACTCCCCAAATTAATCAACAGGTTCAATGCAATTGGTATCAAAATCTCAGCTGATTCTTTTTTTGCAAAAGTTGACAAAGTGATCCTAGAATTTGTATGGAAATTCAAGAGACCCAGAATAGCCAAACAACCTTGGGGAAAAAAAAGTTGGAAGACTCACATTTTCTAATTTCAAAACTTACTCCAAAGCTATAGCAATCAAGACTGTGGGGAGTCCTGGCATATGTCAATGGGGTGAAAACAAGAACTCAGAAATGATCCATTCTTTTAGAGTCAAATGCTTTTTGAAAGTTACAGTAACCAAGATAGTGTGATTCTATCACAAAGATAAATAGATCAATGGAATAGAGTAAAGACACACAAACTCACACATAAATGAATAACTGATTTTTGGCAACAATGCAGAGATAATTCAGTGAAGAAAGGATAGTTTTTCTCAAATTATGCTTGAACAATTAGATATTCATAAGCAAAAAAGTGAACCTCGATCCATACTTCACACCAAATATAGAAATTTATCTAAAAATGGACCACGGAACTAAATACAAAACCTAAAATTATGAAACTTTAGGAAAAAATCATGGGAGAAAAGTTTTGTAATCTTGAGTTAGGCAAAAATTTCTTAGATACAACATCAAAAGCACAATTCATAAAAAACTAAATTTTTACATTAAACTGTATCAAAATTAAAAAAAAAAACCTTTTGTTCTTCAAAAGAATCTGTGAAGAGAATTCACTTGGAGAATTCTCAGTAAGAAAAGAAACAACCCAATTTTTATAACAAGGCAGAAAATCTGAATCAACAATACATGAAAAGATACTCAATACGAGTAGTCATTAGGGGAATACCAATTAAAAGCACAATGGGAAACCACTACACATCTTTTAGAACGGCTAAAATTAAAAAGAGTGACCATGCCGAGTGTCAGCAAGGACATGGAGGACCTGGAATTCACACGCTGTGACTGAGATTGTAAAATGGTGCTATTGCTTTAGAAAACAGTTTATAGTTCTTAAAAAATTAAGCATACTACTAACATATGATTTAGCCATTCCACTCCCAGGAATTGAACCCAAAGAAATAAAAGCATATGTGCCTATAGAGATACCAGTACAACCATGTTTATAGCAATTTCATTTGTAATAGCTCCAAACTGAAAATACTGAAATATCCATTAAAAGATGACAAATTGTGAAATATCCATATAATAAGTTCTGCTCAGCAGTGAGAGGGAGTAAACTATGAATACATAAAACATGAATGAATTTCAATTATGCTAAATGAAAGACGGGCAAAAAAAAAAAAGCATATATACTGTGTAATTCTATGATGTGCATTTGGAAATACAAATTGATATATAATGAAAGAAATTGGATTAGTTGTTGTCTAAGGGAGGAGTGCAGGGAGGGGTGGGAATAAAGGATTGCAAGGGAGCATGAGGCAACTTTTGTGGGTGATAAAAAACATTCATTATCTGATTGTGGTGATGGTTTCATGAGTATATAGTATGTCAAAACTTATGAAATTGTACACTTTATGTGTAGTATACTGTATAACAATTATACCTCAATAGGCTGTTTTTTTTTTTTAAAGATTAATTTTATCTTTTCAGGTACCACAAATTTTGAATAATTCTAACTGTGCCATTTAATTCAGTCATAAAACTTCTAAATCAGTTTTGGGACTGACATTAAAGGGAACAAAAGAGCTCAAAATGTTCCTGACATCTCATCATCTGCCTTCAGAGCCCAATATGGTAGCTCCCCTCAAGCACAGTCAGCTTCAGTTAAATAACTTCCCTTTTTTCACTGAAATGAGAAGTAAAAACTGGCAAGGATTTGAAAAGCTGTTCAATGTATTCCTGCAACTCCATTTTCAGTCTTCATGCCTGTATGATGATCCTTCCCAATTCAAATTTACATCCGAAGCTTTCAATATTAAATTTTGCACAATATCTATTAATTTTTCATATGCTATTATTTGAATGACTGGAGCATTACAAATATCATTAAAATAATGGAAAAAGTCACCATAGCATCACTGTACAAGATTTGTATTTATATATATTTCAAACTTGGGTTTTTCATATTACCAACCAGTCTCAAAGTTTTGTAATTAAAAAAAAAAATAAAGAAGCAACAACATAATAAGGCAGAATGATTCTGTTTTCTGCAATGGCACATGTTCAGCAAAAAAAAAAAAAGAACTTGTTCCCATAGAAACAACTGTGATGGTGCCATTAGTCAATGTGCCAGCCTTTTAGCTGATCTATGTTTATTACTTCCATACTTGGTCAAATGATTTACTGTACAATCCCCCCTTTTTATTATCTTGTCTCATATATTTTTCAATAAGGGACTAACAGTAATTCTTTACAGTTGTACTAACAATAAAAGAAGGCTATTAGAATAGTTTTCCCTGGAGACTATTAAAGTCCATGGTACCTGTATAGCTTAAGTGATTTGTGGATTGCAAGTTATGGAGGAAACCCCGAAGGTAAGTTTCCAATTGGAAATTTCAGATGTGGGTGAGTTTGCCTTGTTAACATCAGCCAATTCACTGAGACTTTGAAACTGGAATTGAAAATAAGTTTGAAGAACAGCAAGAGAAGGCCATTCTGTAGGTATATCAGTCTTATAGTTCAAGGTTTATCTACTCTGTGTACCTTTATGTGACTTAAAACAAGTCAGTAATTCCTTTGCTGGTATAATTTTATGACATGTGTTCATTAGCGTGTGGGTGTGAGTGCATCCTACATTGTACTGAGTGCTAGAGATATAGCAATGAACAAATTAGATAAAATTGCTGTCAGGAAGTCATCGTCATACTGGAAAGTAAGGCTGCTCAATTATTTCCTTCTTGATGAACAATTAAGATTGTTATAGAGTAGTATGATTTTCATCATCCATCCATCCGTCCATCTGTCTCTCCTACACAAATGTGGATCTCCTTTCAGTTCACATTCCTATTTGGATGTTATTTTTTTCTCTGATAAATGGTGGAATCAACCTTTTCCATGAGAATTACAAGTCATTAGTTTTCATATCTATAGGAACAAATTGCAACTTTGTTATACCAATGAGGAGTCAATCTAGGTAAGAAGAAATCAACTGGTAGGTTTTACAGAACAGATGGATAGGGAAAAACAAACAAAAATATTTGTCATATATATGATAAAGACTGTTCCTAAAGAGATTTTGAGCAATGTCACAAATATATGAGCTTGGAGTACTGTAGAATTGGATTCCAGTACTGGTTTTGTTTCATCCACTATTCTACCCGCCCCCTCCCCACCCACCCCGCTCCTCTGGCCGCTGTGGAGCTATGGGCAATTACTTAACCTCTGAGAGTATTGGTTTTAATTTCATAGAATTGTTGTGAGTATTGCATCGGATCATCTATGCCAAGTGTTTGACACTGTGCTGAATACTTAGTAAGACTCAATAAACATTTACTGAATGGTCATTATTTGTTAGAACAATCATACAAAAATGAGGAACAAATATAGAAGGTCTGAACACCAACATATTTGACTCTCACTCTCTCTATACATAGCAGGCCCTCAAAGAATGTTTTGTTCAATGTTGTTCTGTTAAAAACGATGAGGAAAAAAATTGATTCCATGCAAGGGTCACTGTCTGTGTGGAGTTTGCACTTTCTCCCATCTATATGGGTTTTCTTTAGGGATACGAGTTTCTTCCCACATCCCAAAGATGTGCATAAGAGGGGAACTGGCATGTCTACATTGTCCCATCCCAGTATGAGTGAGTATGGGTGTGTCCTGTGAGAGAAGTGTGTCCTGCCCCGAGTAGGGTTCTGCCTTGTACTCTGAGCTGCTGGGCTAGGCAGTGGTCACCTTCAACTTGAAATGAAAGAAGCTGGATAGAAAATAATGATCTTACTTGTTTTTATGAATCTTTCTTAAGTGTATGTATAGCTCACATTTATTTTAATGTTAAATATTAGTAGTGTTTTGGATCTTTATTATAATTTACCAAGATTAGCACCAAAACATGGCATGAATACAAGAAAGACAGGCAGATAATCTATCCCCAATAAGTTTTGCCCTCATTATTGAAGTAATCACGATATTTAATATAATGTGAAATTGCAAGTAAGAGTAGAGGGCATGAGATCCTTCTTTTTTAATCCAAAGGGAGAGTGCCTTTAAAAAAACTGGTAATCACCAACATTTATGTCATAAAACCAATTTATAATGAGCCTATTTATGAGGCAGACTTGAAAACACATGGTGCTGTATAAACCTTTTATGTCTGAGGTAGCATGCAGATCCAATGACTAAGATGATGTTTTGGACCACAGACGATGTATCATGTGGCACACATAATTTATAAGTGTACTGGGACCCAATTCTACTGTGTAGAGAGGTGGGTTTCCCCCAATACACACAACCACCATGTAATTCTCCGGACACTGGCTTAATGTCCTACAATTTAACTCAATTCTGATGCTAACTACCTGGAGATAGCATCATATCCCACAGGTTAAGGGATCAGCTCTAAAAGAGTGCCCCACGACCTGCTACTTCGAGGCCAATTGTAAGCCCAAGCTGTTAGCCATGCTTCTGACCCACTTGCTACAAACTAGAAGTTTCAAAGACCAGTTTATTGAAAGAAAGGATGTAACTCAGGAACAGCAAGATGGAAGAGATGCACAGGGTGAAGTTGTGTGGGAAGGGGCGGGGCTTCCGTGCTCTTTCTAATTACATCACGCTCCCCACATCTCCATCACCACAGAAGTCGCCAATCTGGAATCTCGTCAAGCCCTGTCCTTTTAGGTTTTCATGGAAGCTTCACTACATAGGCATGATTGATGAAATCATTAGCCATTGGTAATGGATTCAACCTCCAGCTGACAGCCCCTCTCCCCTCCCTGGAGGTCAGGAGGGTGGGACTAAGTTTCAACCTACTACTTAGTTGGTTTTCCTGGCAACCCCCTCAAGTTTAAGGTCCAAAAGTCATCTTATTAACATAAGAAGAGACTGTTTGATAGCTCTCATCACCAAGGAATCCCAAGAGTTGCAGGAGCTCTGTGCCAGAAACAGTGGACAGAGACTTAATATACGTTTATTATAAATCGCAATATCACAAGGACATAAGTGGATTCTTTTGTAGTTACTCTGTGTTTCTTTTTTGCAATCCAATATTTATAAGAACTGAGGCTCAGGAAGCCCAGAAATCTTACCCAAGGTTACACAAGGTTGTGGGGCTGCACCTCAAACAAGTTTGTTTGTTTATAAATCCAAAATCCTTTTTTGTTGTTGTTGTTGCTGCCTAAACCCATTCACTCATTAATATACAATTATGGCCCTTATATTCTTTCTAGATTAGGGAATTGAATGAAATCGAGTTTGTGAAGTTAATTTGTATTTTATAATTTTGCTTTGAGTTTCACATTTCCAAACAATATGCAGGCTTATATATGAGTCCATTCAAGACTAATTTTATGTCAGTTCTGATTTAGATTTAGATTTTTTTCAGTTCTTTGATAAGGCATCAAAGAGGGTCATCTATTTGGAAGACAATTAGTAGGGCATTAATCTTATTCTAGTTCCTTTTAGCTAGTATAGGAATGAGGACAGCAAATAGATTTAACTGTTTTTCTCTTACTTCTAGGCTAAATGGCCAAATAGTATTACAGGTTTTCTTTCTTTCTCTCTTTCTTTTTTTAAATGTCTTTCTACCTATTTTCATCTATGGTTCATAAAATCCATTTTTAAAATACATGGCATTCTATTTGCTAACCTTCAAAGTGATTTATGGGGAAGACAAAAATCCCAGCCTAGTGTCAAGGAATATAAGAAAGAAGCCCTGAATTCAAACATAATGTGATAAGGAATAGAATGAGTGCCCAAGATGGAATGGCAAAAAGACTGTAAATGACCAGCAGGGTTCAACTCTTCTATTCAGAGAAAGGTGATTTTTTATTTTTTTTCCAAAAAAGACAATCAGAAATTCAGTAGTGGGTTTATGTAAGACCAAACTTCTTTCACTCAATGAATATTTGTTGACCTAATAACTATGTGTCCAGCACTGATTCAGTCATTGAAAATCTGGCAGTGGCCAAAAAATAACAGGAGTTTATTTTTGAAGCTTGTATTATAGTGAGAAAGTAAAAAATAAGCAATTAAATATACACCCTCTATGTCTAATCCAAGTGCAGTGAGGAACAGCAAAGCAGGGTGAGGGTAGAGAGTGAATCAGAAATGATGCTCATTTACATAGGCTCAGTGGACCTTTTTCTCATATACTCTGATACAGCTCTGACATTCGAAGGGAAGTATCAGGAAAGAGAGAAAACCAGCCAGATGGAGATTAGAGAGAATATTGTTCAAGGCAGAGAAGAGAGAAAAGGCGAAGACCCCTGAGGCAGAACCCTTAATGACTGACGTATTCAAGGAACACTGAGAAGGCGGGTGTGGCTGAAATGGAGTGAACTAGGTGGAGAATTGTAGGAAACACGGAAGGAGGGGCAGTGGAGGGAACGTGAGAATTCAAGCTGACTGGAAGGTTCGGAGCCCGTTTCTACATGGATGTGGATGGAAGACTTCTAAATGCTATTTAAACAAAGTAATACGTTTAATAAACAATAGCAAATGTGGAATATTAAAAAATGAATTAAAATTAAGGGTATTCTGGCTCATTTAGAAATTTTAAATTATTTGCAATTTTTCACTTTTATAAATTAATGCTTCCATGAACCTAGCCCTGTAGATACATTTTTTTCCCCCGTTAACAACTTAACACTCTATTTTTTCTTTTGTAGGAGATTTTTGTTTTAGCTTTAAGTATTACTCTGTAATGGGGATAAAACAGGGGAGGTATTTTTCAGGGAAGCCAGTCTTCTATACATTGAAAAGTATTGAAAAGAAAAAAAAAAAAATCAGCCAATATCAGTAGTATTCCCTTTTTAAGGTTGAGAGATATAACTTGATTCAATTTATCATCACTTATTTAATGAGTCTATTAGGATCATATTTCCTTTGGGAATACAAACCTAACTAATAAACAGATGGCCCCTGATTTCTCAGTGTTTTGCTATGTACTCATCATTGCTGAAATGGTACCTGAACTAGAAATGGGAACACAATAAATTAGGATTTTACTAGTGTAACAGATTTGAATCTCATTAGATTCAGAAGGTCTGAGGTCACTCTCAGTCTTCAACACCTACCAAATGCATGCGACCTAGAGCAACTAAGGTATCTTCTATGTTATATAATCTGTAAAATGATTCTATTGACACCTTCCATGATCATTTCAATAGGACTGAAAACATTGTTATAGTAGTAAGATACCATAAGATAAAATAATTAGAAATAATAAAGCTTGTTAAGTAGAAAGTAGAGTAATAACATCAATGATATTTACTGATATTAATGGAAATGGTATAATATGGGGATTAAAAGAGCTTGAGTTCAGATCCTAACTGCTGTACTTATTAACTCTGGCCAAAATTCTTCAAGTTTTCAGTTTTGTCAAAGTAACATGAGAATATTTATTGTACTTATCTCTCAGAATTTCTGAAAGACCATTTTTTTCTGAAAGACTTATTTGAGATTGGGCCCATGAAGTGCTTAGCAGAGTGCCTGGAGCATCGTAAATGAACAGTAAACTTTAGCTATTAAAATGATGAAGAAGAAAATGATGATGATGACTGCACTGCTTATGAGCCATAATTGTAAACAACAGAAACCACTTGTAGTTGGTTTTAGCTGAAAAGGAATTTATTGAAACAATATTGGTAGGTCACAAAGGCACAGGGCGAAGGACTAGAAAATCAGGTTCCAAAAACGGGCAAAAACAACTGGAATCTGGGTAACCAACATGACAGGCAAAGTCAGGCTACAGAACCAGGTGGTAGAGTCAACAGTGAACACACACTGTCACGCCTTGCAATGCAGCCACAAAGCAGAGATAATGGTAATTTTGCCACTGGAAACCTGTTACTGCAACTCCTTCCTTGTTCCTTTTTGAGTTTCTAGTTTCTGACTAGGTCACTGCTTTGACCAACAAGGCCTGGACACGTGTTTGTGTCTTGGCTGCAAGGGGACCTGGGAAAGCCCTCGTTTAGACCTTGTTTCTCTCATGAATGAAAAATTTCCTGCAACACATGAAAATTTCTAATAATGGAAAGCCACAAAAGGAAATTTCCACTAAAATGCTGAGGATTAGAAGTGTGGAGATAACAAATACCTATACCCATGTCACATAGAGATGGTCTTGATTGGCAGTAGGAGGGAACCATTTGTCGGAACCCTGCTTGCTATTGTTTTTGCTACGGCCTGGCTGATGCTTCTTGCTCCCTGCTTCTGCAGGACCATGTTGTAAATATTCAGCAGAGAGCCTTTTTCATACTCTCTGAATTCTGTGCCATTTTTTTTTTTGGTGGCAGCAGATGGCACAGAAGGGGCTTCAAAACATAAACCATAGTTTATGAAGAGTATTAATTATCATTTGACAGAATTCAGGAGTGGCAAATCAAGCAGTGTGTCTCTTTTTTTTCATAGCTCATATCGGTGGGAAAGGACTTTAAATCAACTACATAAAAAGGAAAAAGAACATTAGACTAATACTGCTTTAGAATAATCTGTAGTAATAATATTTGAAAATTTTGGTAAATTATTACATTTCCCATGATAGTCTACTCTGGACCCTAACACATGAACACTTTGGGGGTTGCCTATTGCTTATTCCCTAGCCTTCCATTTCCAGCTCTTGAAAGAGCAAGCCACAGTGGGTAACTCATCGCCACAATTCAGAAGTGGCCGTGGAGACCTATTAGTTCCTGAGTGAGTGAGCACCAACCAATGTATGTTACTCAGCAAAAAAAAATTCTGAGTAATCTACAAATATCTTACTTGTCTGGAAAGAGAAAGGCAAACCCAAGCCACACTTGCTAAAAATATGTCCTAAAAGCAAAACAAACAAAGAAACACACACAAACAAACTTTGCACGTTCTAAAATAATTTGAAGAGTGTTATTTTACTTGAGTTACACTTTTTGCTACCAACCTGTTTCCCTTATTAATCAGCTTGATGTTTGGGCCATTCTTGCTGGTTTTTTAATTGGTTTTGGTTAGATTTTGTTTTTCTGATTCCAGAGGTGTCTCTGAGAGGCTGAAAAAATCATTTTTGACAGCTTAGGGGGCTAGGAGAACAGGATTTGCGGTGCATTCATAAGAAAATGTATCCCCTATTCAAAATAAAGATATGTAGAAACAAAATACGAGTCACTGGGCACCACTAAAAATTGCTAGGATATTAACCATTATTCTAACACTAAAAGGAAATGAATGTTTATCTTGCTTTTGCCTTATGAATCCTACCTCGGGGGAATTAAATAGCCCTCGTAAATGAGGGAAATTTCTTCTATAAAGAATTCCAGCTAATAATTTAAAAGAAATAGAATTAGAAAAAAACATTTTATAATTCATAATAAAATGGCCGGTTCAAGTAAATGGCCTTCAAATAATGGTAAACCATTAAGTGATATTTCATGAGGAATTTTATAATAAAAGATTCAGACTGCTATTACCTATAATCACCGATCAATCTTAGTATCACTAAAAGCGAGACACATGTCTTCTCAGGTGATGTAACACTGTGATGAGTTTGAAAATTCAAATTCTTTCTGAATATGATCAATTTTAGTTCCACATTCGGGTCTACAAAAACACGGTCATGATAAATAAGTTCGACTACACCAGGAGGAAATAATCTGCCAAATCCAGATCATAGGGCCGCAGACCATATCTAGATTCTCTAGCAAAGCAGTGGCATAAAAAATGAGAGAGGAGAGGGGCGCCCTCCTACCTCAGAAGAAACTTAAACACCTTCATTATTAACAACTAACGCATTAATACTTAAGTATTAACTACTTAACGCTGTTAGTGGACCCGGCGTAGATACTAATTTGAACAAATCGAGTATAAATAATTTTATTAGAGAAATGTAAATACAGATTTGGTATTAGACCAAAGGAATTGGAGTTGATTTTGTTTTGTGTTGATAATGGCATTGTGGTATATAAGAAAATGTCATTTTTTGAGATGTGTATTAAAATATCTTAAACGATAGTAAATCTGACATTTCCTATATAATATTTCAAAAAACTTCAGAGAATTAGGTGAAATAGAAATGCAAAAAAATTGATGGTTTTTGGAATTGGGTAATTGGTAGATGGGAGTGGTTCTAACATTCTATTTTAGGGTATGTTTAAGAAATGTTCACAATAAATAGTTAAAAACGACTGAAATATGAAATCTATCTGATATGATTTACAAACAAACCACAACAGCTGAGACATATGAAGTCAGTCTGCAACACTTTGCTAATAAAGCCAATAATCCTTACGCCTAACCCCTAAAACATACACGCATACAAATCCATGGCTGTGTTGTACTCTTTTTAGAAGTATTTATCACGCAATTTTACCAGTTCACTGAAGTTGAGGAGGAGAATAAATCACAACTGCCCTGTGGCAAGCACTTTGAAATCTGACATTTGTGGTTAAAAAAAAGTCAAGAGGTCAGGACATGTATGCCCTGAAAGACTTGTTATTTCTAAACAAATCTGATTCATGAAAGCAAAAAGAAAGGTGAAAACCAGTGTGTGTGTTTGTATACAGATACATGCGGTCCGTGTCAGGCCTTTGTAAGGCAAGCATTCCTTTTCAGAGCAGTCAAGTCCAGACATGTCTGAGTAATCAATTGGCAAGATCCTTTTATTCTTATTTTTGTAAGCAGTAGAACTTATTCTTTTTCTCCATCAAACAGAATCTTCTGACAGAATGATAGGAGAGCGCTCAGACCACCAAGTCAGAAGTTGTGAGTTTCACACACTTCTCTGCCTCTTGTTAGCTGGGTGAGCCTTAAGTGCTTAATCTATAAAATAGGTATAAGTAGAACTACTTCACTGTTTTGTGAGGATTACATAACAGGCCCAGAAAATATTTAGTGTGGTACCAGACACATCAGAAGCCTTCGGTGATGGAGCACACTTCAAAACCCTTCTTTAGCAAACATCTCTAGATGTTGCCTGCGTGGAAAGCATGCCTCCTTTCTCTGGCAGCGTGACCCCCATGGTCCTTTGGAATCCTCCCCTTATGAATTTTTTATTATTGGATCCTCTTGTCGCATTCCAGGGACAGGTATGAGTTCCAGGCCGGATCTGCCAGTTTTCCACTGTTTGGGCTACTGCAGGGTTTTCCATGTTTAGCACTATTGAATTTGGAGCTGGACAACTGTTTATTGTGGGGGACTGACTTGAGCATTGTAGGATGTTTTTAACAGCATCCCTGTCCTCCATGCACAAGATGCCACTATCAAGCCTGACTTGGGACATCCCAGACTGTCCTCAGGCATTGCCAAATGTGCAAAATTGAAATCCACTGGACAATAGTGATTGGCTCGGGGATAGGGCATGTAACTCAAGTTGGTCCAATCCCAGTCAGTTATGGAAATTACCAAGTAGGAGATACCTTCTTTCCACTAGGGGTTGTAAGATCGAAACTACAATGGATTTCTTGCCATGCTGTGGCAAGGCCTTTTCTGAAACGGAAAAAGATTAGAATCAAGAGACGGAGAAAGAAGAAAAAAAAAAGTCTTGGTGATCTTGCGTAAAAGCCTGTATCCAGCTATTTCTGAAGCAAGATATCCTTGGACGTTTTTAACATCGTAATAATGAAATCTCCTTACTCCCTCAGTCAGTGTGAACTGGTGTGAAGCACTCGCAATCTGGAAGCTAGATGTACTGTAACTGTAGGGCTGGAGGAGAAACTCAGATTCATTCGTATTCCGTGAGGCAGGTTGAGATGAGCAGTTCTTAACATGTCTGTGATATTAATCCCTATTAAGCTTTGAGGCAAGGTTTGGAACTTTTCACCTAAAACATGCAGATAAAAGCATAATTTCATTCTTAATTTCAGGGGACTCAGGGACAGCTCCCTAAAGTCCTAAAGATTCTGAATTTCAGCTGTGAGCTAGAGAGCTTTATGTTCCCAAACAGGTTCTGATACCAGCACATGGCCTAATAGATTTGGACAAATTTAATTATGTCTCTAATATTTCTTTCTTAAAGATACAGAACGAGAGTACAATGATACCCTCGACAATCTCCCTCGATCCCATTCTCAGTGTCAAAGCCAGAAGATGACCAGAAGGAAAAAGATCACCTGCTTCCATTGTATTGAAAAGGGAGACAGAGCCTAGTGCCTGGCGATGGTCATTATTCCCTGCCACACTGAAAAAGCTTTGACATCAGGGAGAGCCTCACTGCGCATTCTGTGGACTGCTGATGGAGACCACACTGCCTGACTCTGGGCAGAAGCACACGTGAGTACACACAGCTGCCTTGGAGTGGCACACCACACACCCTACTTCAGCTCACCTTGAGCAATGACGAAGCCCATAGAGTACCCCCTCCCCACCCCACCCTCACACACAAAGAATTGGGGCATCAAATAGGAGGCCTCCTTAGCTTCCCACTTTGGGCAGGGCCTGGGGATTTACCAAATAGCTTGAGATAATCTTCTGCTTTATTTTTGAAACAGGTTCTTGTCCTCATGGCCTGCTGGCTCCAGCCAACACTCTGCCTCTTTTGTTTTTGTGAAAACAATTGTCGGTAGTTTCAGGCAGAGGGGGCATACCTCTGCTGGACTTTTGAATTCCTTGTCCCTGTATGTGTTTCCATTAGATGGCTTATGTGAACTGTTTGTGATGTAAGGTTAGAACACCTTGTTTAATCACTAGCTTACTTGTAATACCCTCTGCTACTTCTGAGCCTCAATTTTCCCACCTCTACAGTGGGAGCAGGTTAGATTGGATGCCGCCACACATTCTCTCTCAAAATCTCAGTGCCAAAGTACCTTCTCTTCTTGGTTTAGAAAGAAAGGGTGTGAGAAAGAATTCCCTTGGGGTAGGAAGAAGAGCCCATTCTCACCTATGCTATTGCCCCTCTCTAGTCCTTCGCAAAAAATATGAAACACATGGGTGACCTAAGACAAGTGCATCTTAATTTACTCTTATCACCCTTTTTTCCTGTCACTTCTACTAGTGAAAAAGAAATTAGGTTGGTAAGGACATTGCTATTACAAAATATGTCAGGCAGTAGGATATAAATTTTGAAATATCTTACATAACAGGTAAGCATGGAGGAATAATTTCTCATGCTATATTTTAATACTTAATGTACTCTAGCAAGCTGTGAAAAAGCCACGCTCTGGGAGGCAATGTTATTTTGAGGTTCCATTCTCAATATTGTATGTGATTAATAAGCACAGAGAAATTCAATTCAAACAAAGTGCTTTGCATATTAAAAACAAGGCCTACACATATACCATGGAAATGAGTTTTAAATGAGACAGTTACCACCAACTAAGTTTGTAAATGAATTATCATTAATTTGAAGCTTTTAAAAAGCTTTTATTGTTAGGTTGCTTGGATTTAAAAGGTATTTTAGGAACGTAAAAATATGCTCATGCAACATAGCCTCGACTAAAAGATACTACTGTATTTTATTTTTACGTTATACGTACACCATTAAGATGAAATTTCATTACCAAACTGGCCCAGGGCAGAGAAGTGAAAGAAATTAAGTTTGGGAAGTGCTTACTTTTTTTTTTTTTTAACTTTTTGCCCTCTTTACAGCATTGAACTATCCCCTTTCTTCTTGCTAATCACAATTTACTTTTGGTAAAAGTTCTGAAATAAGTCATTTTCAGGTAATTTAAATTTTGGTTTCTATACTTCCTGCCCAAAGGAGATTTTGCCATTATAGCTTATTAATAATGTCAAGCACCAAAACAGAGATGAAAGAGATTTTCTCAAATAGAAGAATCTTCTTACTATCCAAGACATTTAAGTAAAAGTTAGGGGGCTCTATATTTCACCTAGTTTTAGCTTTGTTGGTATAACCTAATTGAATTTTCATATTGCAGCTCAAAGCAACACATTAGCTCAGAGTAACAAGATATTATCTTCTCATTCTGTACTCTTATTTTGAGAAATAATAAGTAGGTCAAACCTTAACAGAATGATTTTAAAGGAGTTGTATTTACCCCCTGAACTCCTTTGGCAAATTATTTCATTCAAAGTTCAGGAGGATTGAGTGGCAGAAGGGGACTGTGACATCTCAATGCATCAATGAGTGCAACCACAATTAATTTTCTTGGTCCTGGTGAGGTACATTTCCACAAAAAGCCTTTTAGACCCAAAATCGAGATAGAAGAGGTTGTATCATCTCATCTTAATAATGATTTTTATCTTCCTCAATTATCAGGAGTGCACCCAGAAATAGAAATTTATTTTTTTCTTTTGCCAAATTCCAAGCACATTGAGTTCTTAGGTTCCATAGAGCTAGATAACAATCACTTGTGTTTAGTCAGTGGAGCCCAAATAATTTGCTTCTTGAATGCAGTTGTTAAAATGACCTTAATCAATGAAACTACTGAATCAGTAAATACAGTGTCATAAATAAGCAAGCAGCCATTATCACTGCCCCATTTTATAATCCATTAGGCATATCATATTTTCTATGATTCTGAGTTCCGAGAGAGAAAGAGAGAGAGGAGAGGAAGAGGAAGAGGAGAGAATGCACCTTCTGGATGGAATCAGCGCTGAGCTTGAGGCTTGGAAACTATTCTGCAAATATTTTAGGTAATTAGTTTCCAATACAGTGTCCCCAGTATGAAAATCTTGGAGGCAGCATATTGGAGGCATTACATTGCCTGACAGTCCAAAAGTTGTTAAAAGCGTATGCTTTGGGGGCAAGGCATGCCTTGACTCAAGTCCTGTCTCCTCCATTTACAAGCTGTTTTGGTTAGATTAACACTAGCTGCTGTAAAAAACAAATCCCTAAATCTCAGTGGTTTAATACAACAGACATCTATTGTTTTCTTATGAAAAGGCTAAAACGAGTACTCCTGATGGGTTAGTGGCTGTCCCCCAAGGTTGATTCAAGGTTCCAGGCTCATTCATTTTGTGATTTTGCCATTCTCAAAGATGGCTTCACAAATTTACGGTAGAAGGAGAAAGACGGATGGAGGGTTGAGTGTGGGATATTATTATGAGTCAAGCCTGGAAGTGGCACTTTTCACTTCCCTTAGAGGGCATTGGCTAGAACTGGTGTCATGGCTACAACCAACTGAAAAGCTGGACAATCTACTCTGAGTGTGTTTCCAGAAAGAAGACAAAATAGATTGGGCCATGAGGTAGACAGGCTCTGGCACTCTGTACACAATGCTTAATCTCTCTCTGCATGATTTCAGTCATCTACAAATGAAGTCATAAATGCCTATCCCCTCTGGCTTGTTGTAAGGAGTTTGGCACAGTGTCCTGTAAATAGCAGTAATGGCTATCGTAACTAATAACAACATTTCAATAAACATTTGCTCTATGTTGAGATTTTATTCTCACTTTTTTGGGGGGAAAGAGGAGTCTCTTAAACATCAAATGCTTATTCACAATTTAGAATGTATTCTTTGAGTAAATGATTCCTCCAGTTCCACTCTGTCTGGATTTAAGAAAAGCAAGAAGTGGGAAACGGTAGAGTGTCGAAGGACACAGAATTTATGCATGTTCAAATCAAATGCAGGAATTAAAAAAAAAAGAGCTTTAAGACTGACAAAAGTAGATGACCCTAAAGATGAAAAAGGCTGGTACAATTTTGTTGGGATTTTTCATCACCCGCTTACAATAGGCATGGTGAAGATACTGTCTAGAGAAAAATGAATGCTTTTGTCAGAATTTCTTCTTCCACTTTTAACTTGCTTTGTATTCTTTGGATATGATATAAAATTTTGGTGTTCATAGTTACTGATCTCAGAGAAACTAAAATGCTAGACGTTATTTTCGAAATTTTAATCTGGTCAAGGCTAGTTAATTGAGCCCCTTGTGATATATATACATACACAAAACATTGGCATCATTTTGATTGGTTGAAAACAATCCAATATATCATACTTTTAATACAAACTAAAGTTTTCAATGGCTATCAGTGAAACTGGTTTATAAATCATGAAGAGATATAACCTTATGCTCTTCACTAGCAAAGAACTCTGCATCTTGAGGTTAAAAAAGTTTTCTTTAGGAGAGTCTTTCTTTTGGCTTACATCAGAAGAGTATCAATTTTTGGCTTGTTTTTATGAATAACCTTCACTGGCCCTTGGGACAGAATCTTCTGGTGAGACTGACATATTCATGAGCTAGCAAAAATATACCAACCAAAAGCAAGCATTACACAGCCATGGAAGATTTGGCTACCTCAATGGTTCAAGAATGGAGAATGCTGGCAAGAAGGCCATGTTGGCACACCTAAGAGGAAAAGGCTCTTGTTTGGGGCATGGAGGTGCTGCGACAAACCAGTATTGCCAAGGAAGTGTGACAGTACAGCTCTGCGAGAGATGTGAGGATGGATTTGTAAAATATATCTGAAACCTAAATACTCAGCTCAAATAACCCACAAGGGGGCTAGAAGGCAGAGATGTAAATGTGTAGAGTCAGGCCAGTGTGCCCATCCTTAATAATTTTAGTAGGGTACCAGGCATTGCATGATGTCGTTACTATTTACCTCTTCAGCCTTACCTTTCTCTTCTCTTTCATTGAACTCTAAATCCCTTCTAGACCGAAGTACCTGCAGCTCCACAGTTCTTATTTCTATACTATTGCACTGATATTCCTCTCAGCACAGACGGAGTCCTTCCTTCTTCCCCTGGCCACCTACTTACTCATCCCTCAGATCTTGGCTTAGTGGACGCTTTGTACAGGTGACCTTCCCTGATCCTTTAAGAGTGAATTACATGTTCTATTTATGTGTTCCCATTTTATCCAGTGATATGGTAGCAGTTATGATTTGCCTGTATGCCTTTATTAGCTTTAGTATTCCTGGAGTTTAAAGAATAGGTTAACTTGTCACTGTGTTCTCCCAGTATCGGACACAGGCCTTAATAATTTTGTTGAGTGAATCAATGACAAAAGGATGAGATTTGCTCTACCACTTGCCTTACTCTCGGTTGCTGTGTCTTGCTGATGCTATGCTGTGTAAGAGACCCACTGCCTTGGCTTATTTCAAATAAAACTTGAACTCTTTTGAGAGCTCCCTAAAGATGATAGATAAATTAGTCTAGAACACTAAGAACTATGCAGTGGTTTGGTGGTTATTTGACTTGAGAAAAGGTCATAGCCTCCCCTGCCCCTTGCTTAGAAGAGTATTTTTTTTTCTCTTTATGAAATATTTCTCATTTCTCAAAAGTGATTCCTTTTAATCCCAGTCGTGCAGCGCATAAATAATGTTTAAAAAATGTGCTATGATCTAGAGCCGAAAACTGCTATATACATGCAAAACAAGCACTATTATCTTCAGTCACCTTTGGATGTTATGAATCTGAATAGCACCAGTTTTAAAATCAAATTATGCTCCTTTTCACATTTCTAACTCATGATTCAAACCGTGTTTGGACCAGCAGGTTTTCCACGAACACTGCACTTGTGTACAAGACTCTGCCCTGTGTTGTTGTCTAAATAATCCCTTACAGAGAAGAAAGGTTAATTACCAGCTGTTTTAATGATTTGTTGTTATTGATTTAAATGCTCCATTTGTTTCCATCACATTTGTACAATTTTATGCTACAAAAATCCCAATTAACCCTCTAAAGAAAGTATAGTTTCTCCTCAAATAATGTTTTCTAAAGGTGTAAAGAAAAGACAGAAAAAAAAAAGGAAAGCAAAAACCCTTTAGGAAACTCTCTCAATATAAAGTTTCTCATGGTTTATGGATGATCATCATTCCATATTAGGAAAAATATTAACAAGGTTAAGCATCTAATACCATTAACTTACACTTTCCTTCTCAAAACAAGACCACGCCTATTTAAATTTCAAGTTTAAAACTAAGAAAAATGGGGAAATGGGAGTTAAGTGATTGCCCAGGTATACCTAGAAAACTGAAGTCAAAGGTAGGGCTGTCTTTTAGATTTCCTAAGTCCTTTTTGTGTTATTTTCCCACCTATATCTCCCTCTCCCACCCTCCCTCTCCCCCGCTCTCACACGTGCGC
>NW_024340699.1:3010186-3243897 GCF_902729225.1 Pteropus medius
ATAAGCGTTAAGACAAACACTGTGATTACCTCACATACAACTGATTATTTTTTGCTTATTACTGAAGTAGATAAACTTAACTTAGGGGAATGATTAAAAAAAAATGCTTCATGAGTAAAATTCCCCTCCTCCCCCCTTTTTTTAAATTGGAAGATACAGTAAGATTTGAAGGACTCCAAGAAATACTCAATAGCAGACCTTGTAAGGGGTGGCAAGAAGACCGAAGCTTTAGGAGAGGCTGAAAATTAACACCTCGATGTGAAATTTTAGGTTTTAAAATCTCTTTTTCTAGCAATTCCTCTAAGATTTGCCATCAGAGTGTCTAACCAAAACCCACTTAATTGTACCAGGTACCACCCTACCTCTTGGTCTTATATGCATTTTATATATCGTAATAATTTGTTAAGAATGAAGGCTAGTCCATATCTATATAAACATGTATGTTATTTAAATATATGCTCCCTTCTCTGATCTAGACTTTTTTTTTTTAAATTATGTCTACCATAGAGTTGTTGAACAGCTCAAATGAGCTATCCACGAAGTCCTTTGCATATCTTTTGCCTAGCATACAGTAAACTTCACGAATAGTGGCTACTATGCCATTATCAGCATTAACTGCTTAATGGATGAGGCTAACAGAACCTCGCAGGGAAATGTCTGCATTATGAGGTTAACTCTGAAGCAGTGCGATTAGTTTATAACTTCTGTTACCTGACTGCATGGGTACATTTTAAGGGTAACACTTTTTAAAATAGTTACCTTAGCTCTACTCTTACTCCAATGATGCTATTACTCCAAATGTTGGATCTCATCGTTGGGAACAAGAGGACCTGCTCATAAACCAGTTGAGAGAGCCAGCCCCACACTTTACAATTATGATTTTTTATATCCACGTTATATCAGGGATTATTTCTGAGGGTACAAGTGTCTTCACACCTCATTTACTGCAAACCACTGTCTCCTCAATTGACTTTGGAGCCTAAAAAAATCCTTTGTGACTAAAAAATACTGAGGATTACAAGGACAACAGAATGTTTGAGGCTAGAAGACAAGCACTTCTCTCAGTAATTCAACCAATAAATAATTAGCAAACAATTTGATTTTCCACACCATTTATAACATTGCTTTGTAGTCATCCCATGACTTTTCTGTGATATGTAGAGAAGTAACAAATACCTAGTCAACAGTCTGTGCAGTTTGATTCTTTCTTAAAAATTAGGTTTCTTCTAGAGAAAGACAGAAAATTGTCACCGGCCGAGTTAAATGCAAGATCACTTCCTTTCAGTTCAACTTCCCTTCCCTTTCACTTCCCTATAGGTCTCCGTGTCCTTAAGAAAATTTTTTTTTTAAAGTCACTTTTCAATGCTTTGAGACTCAATATTGGTATAAAATGTTTGCCTTGGTCAAGTACTTTTGGTTTCAAGTAATGGAAATCCACTCAAAGTATATTAAGTCAAGAGAGCAACTTAAAAGGAAGCAACAGTATATCCCATGAAGCATGGGCAGTCCAGTCTTAAAAAGGGTGGAAACGAGGCAGCTAACACCCATCCCCATCCACAGAGCTGTCTCTGTCTCTCTGGAACTGTGCTGTCTTTCATTCCTGCTGCTCTCTTCTGTCTCTTTCAATCATTCCTCTTGGCACAAACCACTTTGTGTTCCTCTTCTGCCCGTGATATAAAACGAATGTCCTTTATTCCCCCGGCATATGTCTCCTCAACTCGGGTAAAAGTTCAAGGTGACCAGCACCTGAAAATACTAATTCTAAACAGCTAGGAGAGAAATTGAAATTAACCCGCATAGGTCAAACACATACTCGGTGAAATAACTTCTAAGACAGGGGATTTATATGACACGAATAGGTTGTCAACGTCACCTCCCCCTTCTCCTTGTCTCCATGCAGAGAGGCCGTAGAGAGTGTGGTATCGACTGAGAAGACACCCTATATGTTGTCTATCATTCTGATCTCCATTTTAAAAATACCATTTGCCATCCACATTATTCCCTAAAAAAGGTTTTCCCATTTTTATTCCCTCAGGGAGAATATGAAGAGGATCACTCCTGCCAACCAATGCCAAAACTATTCACAGTTTCAAAAGCAAATAAAGACACCATAGCTAACCTCTGGGTAGTATCCTGTAGAGCTAGGTGATGCCCAATGAGTAAGTCAGTTTGGTTAACACAAAGCCATCCAGACTATCGTCTTAGAGCCATGCTGAGTAGCTGCTCTACTGTCTGTGCTTTTTGAGACAGTTGTGCTGACTCAATGAAAAGCAGCAAGGACACATTCCAGTCAGTATCAGACTACTTCTCGTACAAACACATCCTACATACATAGATGCATTTTTTTAAGACGTAGAACTTAAATGATTTTTATAAACAACTGGCACGCTAGCTAATATTTACTGGACAGAACTGTACTCTATAGTTCATTCGTTTGTAAGTAAATAACGTTTGAGGCTCCGATAGTGCCAGACACTCTGCTCAGGCCTGATGATACAGGTTCATAAAGTATGGCTGACACCCTTACAGAGATCACAACGTAGTGAAGGGAGAGTTAAGCAAATAGGACAATGTTAAGATGGAGGAAAAGAGTTTTAGGGTGGGATAAGGAAAGATGGCTCTGGAAGAATGCTTTCTGTGATAAGACTTGAAGAATGGGAGATTGAGGTAGAGAGGAGAGAGTAAAGGGGATAAAAGCAGTTAATTAAGGTTATGTATTTATCAAACAAATGGTTATGTGCCAGGCTTTGTGACACACACTGGGGATACAGTGGTGACCAAGTCACACACTCCATGAGTTTTCAATTGAATGGAGAAACCCAAGAGTAATTAAAATATCAGATATACTTATAAATGGTAATGAGGGCCAGAAAAGAATAGTGTAAGGGAAAAGCGCCTCGTCAGCAGATGGGGATGGCTTATTTCACTTCTGCTTATTTAACCAAAGAAGGACTAGACCTAGGAGACAAAGGAGATGGAAAGAGAGACACTCAAGAAATCAGTGTCAGTGGAAGAGGGAGCTCTGGATTCATGGTCCAAGAGAAGTGCAAAGCTGGGCAGCAATCCAACCATGCAGAGATCCGAGGGACAGATCTAAGCTTCTTGCTCGAACCTAACTGCAATGAGGTTTCACTGAGGATCAGGCAGAGCCGTGATATGATTGCGTTCGGTCTTTAGAAAGATCACGCTGGCTACCGTGGAGAGAATATCAGGGGTCAGGAGTTAGAAAGACAAGGACATGGATTTAGTGAACTAAAAATAATTCATTCTGATTGAGCGTCAATACTAGTGTGGATAGAGAATGGTAAGATGTGAGGCTAGAGAGGAAAACAAGAGGAAACTAGAGGCTATGTTGTAATCATATGGGGAAAAAAATATAAACTATGATTAACAATGAAGTCCTGTGTCAAAGTGTATGGCAGAGGCCTTGACCAAGACAGGAATCAGTAGGGCCTGTAGGAGGAGCCCTCACATCCTATGTGGGCCGTGAAAGCCTTACAGGTTGTAACAGCTCTATAGTTATTACAGCCCCTCCCCTTAACTTCCTCTTTCCCTCTGAAAAGATCTTCCTTTTCCTTGCTCTCAGGGACTTGCATGTGGCTTGCCGTGGCCACACAACACCACAGTTATTTGAGCTAAACCACAGAAATTAGTTTTCTCATCGTTCTAGAGACTGAGAAGTCCAAGATCAAGGCACAGCAGGGTTTAGTCTCTTCCTGGCTTGCAGATGGATGTCCACCTTCCGCGTGCTCACAAGGCCGTCTCTAGGTGTGTGATGTGGGGCAGAGGGAAACAGAGCGAGCTCTCTAATGTCGTCTTTTCATATAAGTACAGTAATCCCATTGGATGAAGGCCCCACCCTTATGGCTTCATTTAGCTTTAATTATCTCCTAAAGGTCCTATCTCCAAAAGCAGTTACACTGGGTATAAGATTATATAAATATATATAAATTTTTTGGGGGGGTTGGGGGGTAGGGAAGGAATGTACAATTTAGTCCATAGCATCCAGAAATACATTCCTTCTACATTTCCCAAGTGCTTTTCATTTATGAGACCAACAATCTTTTGATTACACATAATCAAACTGATACATCCAAGAAAAGGTGATTTTATAAAATAGCTAGAGCCTCAAAAGAATACCTTTGGTTATAAATCTTATGGAACAGCTAACCCCAAGTGATTTGCCTAGATCTTCTTGAAAAAGTAAAAAGAATCTGTAAAGATTTTCATCCCTCTTTTTTAATGCCAAATCTTGCTATTATAATTATGATTCATTTCATAAGATAAACATTTCCAGAAACTAATATCACTCTTGCACTAATTATTCTGATTACACATCATCTTGAAAACATCCCACCAAAATGTTTGATCCTTTTCTCTTTATTTCATCTTGTTTGTGAGGAGTCCAGAGCCAGTGCCGAATGAATACTACTTCTCAACTAGAATGAATTATTTAGGCATTATATTCTTTATGATTTACCATGGCAGGGAGTTGAGCTCAGTGCAAGAATTTTCCAAAATGGTGAGCTCTGCATTTCTGAACGTGTTAGAGCAGAGTCTGGAAGATTACTTGGGGGCATGAAGGGGAAGTAGATGCACTAGAATAAATGACCTTAAAAAATCCCTCCCAACCATTCCTCTCCATGATTTATTGTCAGCTCGCTACACCCAAAGACCTATCTCTATTTTACTTCTTAAACTTCATAAATCTCAAGAAATTGAAACTTACTTTTCTTCTTATAGTTATTTATCTCCACTTGCAGAATCTTACTTGACGATGGTGCTTATCTTGTTTATCCAAAGTAGATTTTATTTACTGAAAATTAGATGTTTCTTTTGAGTTATTAAATGTGTTCTTTACTAAGACAGATGTCAGAGGATATTAAGCTTCTGTTGATCCAAATCATGCTTCCAGACGAGCCCCCAATCTCTTTGTTGTATGGAGGAAGAAAGTGAATTTTTTTGAGTTGTGACTATAGGCAGTGAAAGGGTTCCTGGACGCAACTCCAGTGTGTGCATGTGTGGAAGCTTCCCCACCCCAACTAGCAATTCCCAGATAATGGCAGGCTGTCCAAGAATTCACCTCAGTTCTGGCACTATCTAACTGGAGACACAATCAGATTCCACAGGTAAAGGGCTCAGTCCCACAAGACTGCCGTCCACTTCGGATGCCAGCAAATGCAGGCTGTCACCTGTGCTTCTGATTGACAGGCTGAAAGCTGGAGGGTCCAAAAACTCGCTTCAACTCAGGATGCCAATTTCAAGTTCAGGTGGTGACCTATACTCTGACCCACTGGCTATAAATCAGAGGTTCCCAGGCACCCTCTCCTTGTGTTTGATTAATTTGCTAGAATGGCTCACAGAACTCAGGAAAAACAATTTACTCACCAGATACTAATTTACTACAAGATATTAAAGGATATGAATCAATAGCCAGATGAAGAGATTGGTAGGGTGAGGTCTTGAACAAAGGGGCTTCTGTCCTCATGGGCTTGGGGACCAGCATAGTGCCATGGGGAAACGTTCTGTTTTTCCAAAGTGGATGCCCTACAAATCCCACCTATTGGGTTTTTTATGGAAGCTTCATTACGTAAGCATGACTGATTAATTCACGGGCCATTGGTGATTGATTCAACCTTTAGCCCCTCTCTCCTCCCTGGATATCGGGGGCTGGGACTAAAAGTTCCAATCCTCTATTTATGGCCTGGCCACCAGCCCCCATCTTTAGGCGATTTGCAAAAAATCTCTGCATTGACATAGAAAGCTGTGGAGGAAAGGGCTTGTTATGAATCATAAGATAACTATGTAACTTTATGGCTCTGAAGTATTTTCAGGAACTGAGGACAAGAAACCAAATATAATAAAACATGTTCCCATTGCTCTTATTGCTCAGAAAATTCCTAGGATTTTGGAAACTAAGCCAGAAACTATGAATAAAGACCAAATATATATGAGAAATATTTTTGGTCACCTGAATGACCATATATATAGACATATTTAAATACATCACGATACAAATATAAATACATATAAATATTCTCAGCTTTCTATATCCTTCCACAGCTATACCCTAGCATAACATAGAGAAAGTGAATAAATTTTAGAGACAGACACATATGAGTTTACATATAGGCTCCGACATTTACCATTTAGTCTTAGGTAATCATTAACCTCTCTGATTCTCCACATTCTCATTGCTAAAACATAGAGGTCATACTTAATCTGTTAAAAGTGTTAGAAACAACTTATGAACAATGCTTGGCATCTGGTAGGTACTCAAAATAGTGGCCACTATTATTATTACTATCCATCTCTCACCTCCAAGACAGCAATCTCTGTGATCTCTCCATTTCATCTCTCCCTTTTCTGTCAGCCTCATGTTGTCTGCCATCATCTTTTTTTCAACTGACTTTCATTCCGAGGCCAGCCAGGATGAGACCCGTGGTGCCACAATTGGAGGTGGTGACCGGAGAAGGGCTCCTTTCTGCTTATTTATGCCTGACCCTGGGAAGGCTCTGGCCATTGCCCATTTATCATATTCCTTTCCATGAAACCTGGGTCCTAGCATTTACACCTAGAAAGCTTGTGAACCAATACCTCCAGGTGGACATAAATGAGTCTCTTTTGTTCTTTGGGTATAAAGACACTATTAAGTTATAACAACTCCAAGAGCTAAGAATAAGGTAGAAAAAGGAACACAAAGACAGTGCCAACAGAAAAGGCAGAGTATAAACATTCTGCACCACTTACCACTCCCTACCTCCTAACCTAGCCCCTCCTCAAATGCACAGATGCACTAACAGTCTCTTTGCACCAGAAATAAAACCCTAGTCCTTCCACATAGGATTAAGCAACAGAGTTATGGGCAAGCTGGACTAGAACACCAAGTTTACGGAGCTCTAAGCTTTGGCTCTTTTCACTAAAGCCTCATTCTCTAAATAATATTCTTGTGTAGAATTTAAATCAATTTTTTTCCCCAACTTAAATACTGTCAACACTCAATTTCCTGCACTGGTGGAGAGAATAATTTATAGTGGATGTTGGAATACATTGTCTAATGGGTGTTAGTTTTCTAAAGATACTTTCCTAATTACATTTAGTTTAAGGCAGCATAGTGGAATGGAATGGGCAACAGCTTAGGTGTCAGGATGTCTGAGTTATTATTTTGTACACACAGTCTACAGCATCTATTATTTGACCTTGAGATGACAACTAATTTTTCCAGGATGCTCAGCATTTTCCCCTTTGAGAGTATTCAGAGGTATTTAGAGAAATGTAATATATAGGAAAGTGAGAACTTAAATATAAGGTCACAATGTGCATATTCATCTGAGTGTCCCCTAGCATATCCCACAGTGCCTGGCACGTAGATGTTCAGATGAATACTTATGAAATAAGAGGCTTTTGCCTCTGTCACTGACTAGTTGTAAAATTTGAGGAAAGACACCTCACTTCTGAATCTATTCCTCTGCTAAATGGGGATTAAAATAATGTTCTAATTAATAACAATGATAATAACAGCATCTAAAACTTCTAGAGCAGGGGTCCCTAACCCCTGAGGCCGCAGACCATTACTGCCCAGTACTGGCCCGTGGCCTGTTAGGAACCGGGCCGCACAGCAGGAGGTGAGCGGCGGGCAAGTAAGTGAAGCTTCATCTGTATTTGCAGCCGCTCCCCAGCGCTAGCATCACCGCCTCAGCTCCACCTCAGATCATCGGGCGTTAGATTCTCATAGGAGCACTGGTTCCTGGTGCCAAAAAGTTTGGGGACTGCTGTTCTAGAGCACATACTTTACATCAAGCAAAAGTCTAGGAACTTTTCTTGCTTCAGCTTATTTGTTCTATATCATAGTTTTACATAGAAGGCATTATATCTACTTCATTTACAGATGAAGAAATGGAGAACCAAAGGATTTTTAAAAATTGCCCCATCCGGAGAACCAATGTAGGTGAAGGAGTTCTGTCAATATCCTTAGAGTTACAGATTTCAGATCTACTCATGAGGCTTTTCCTTCTCTGAGCATACCGGACGTGGTGAGAGATGGAAGGTGGTTGGAACCTGCCGAGTGTCACCTAGAAGCCCTTCAGAGGGAAAACAGCAGCAGGAACAGAGCTCGATGTGGACGATTGTGAGTATTGGTCTGTGCTTCAGCCACTCAAAGTAGGCAGGGATTTTTTAAAAAAATATTAGAATCATGCAAGAGGAGCAAGGCACATGCCAGAGAATGAGAGAGAAAGAGCTCAGAGATAACTGCAGATGAGATGGAGAGCCTGGCAGCTCAGCGTTTAACAGCACTGTGCAAATGTGCAAATCCATGTGCAAATCCCTGTTCTTTACCATATTACCTGGGACCTTGACCAAGTCTCAGAATCTCTCTAAGCCATACTTTTCATATTTAAAATAGGACTAATTATAGCACTGCCCTCCCTTAGTGTTTGTGAGATGAGAAGATGCAGGTAAAGCATAGCCCAAGGCTAGGTACTTAGTGCTGAGTACATATTAGCTAATTACTGGACGGTGAAAAGATGGAGTCAAGACCATATCACTGTGCATGACATGTGATTCCCTATGCCCATCTGTGTGTGCCCTTCTTTGTCTGACAGTGACGTGACTCTCTGGAGTGATATTTCAAGTTACTTCCCAGTGGTTTCTGGATAATGATGCAGCCTAATATAAAGGCTCTCTCTTGGGATCATATCACTGTCATGTGACATTTGGTGACAGTGAATTAAATTAGATGATGGTGGTATCTTAGCTCTGGAAGATTCTAAGAAAACCAGCATAGCTAAGTATAGTTTAAGCAATATTTCAGCCTACTACACTTCCCTCCACCTCCCCATACTCTCTCTCTCCTTCAGTTTCTCTTCCTTTCTTCCATCTTTCTCCTCCTCCTTTTCTCCTCTGAATTTCTCCCTGAGGGATTCAACTTACTGGATCCTGAATCCAAACATGTGTCATAGAAATGCAGGCAGAAACAGTTAAAAATTCTGCTCAGAGGTGAGACTGTAAAAGAGTAAGGTAGATGTGCAGAATTATCAGGAGAATAAATGAACAATATGTTTCCAAATATCAAATCTCTAAGGGTAAAGATCAGCTGAAGAAACCCACTGCCTTACAAATAAAAGACTTTGCGTGTAGAATCTAAATCTTCATTTCTCCAGCACCAAATGTATTTTTTAACTGTCAACACCCTGAGCCCCCGATCCTACACAGCTGCAGACGATCTATCAGCTCCTCTCCCCCGTTCCTTGCAAGTAGTTCTGCAAAGCCTCTGGAAGTGACGTTGCTGACATACATTCTCGTCTCATTTCCAATCACTGTGACCTGTACTTCTGCTTATTGCCTCTCCTTGCACTGTGGACCCCCTTCCAGCCTGCTTTACTACATGCATGAACCAAACACACATCATTTTCCTCATAAGCATAGCTGACATCAGGCTACAGTGTTTAGCAAAAAGTTACTAAAGACTTCAGTATGACATATAGGAATTTAAATGCAGAAATGGGAAACTTCGATCTTTCCAACTGGATATCAAATATTACTGTTCTTGTGTCCATTGACATCAGTTGTTCTCCAGAGTGCCCAAGCTGAACCTTCTCTACCTTGGCCTGCCACACTTTTGCAGATATGTATACATTGCCCAGTTCTTACCCTTGACCCTACCAAGGGTGCTCTGGAGACAGAAGCAGCAAAACTAAAAATTGAAATAATTCACGCGGAGTCATACTCTGCCACTGGTGAAGATGGTTCCTCGTATGCCCAACTCTTAACCCCAGTATAAGCTCTCAGCTCGACTTTGAAAACCTAAGATGTTTTCAATGACATATTCCCGCACCCCGCAAACAAGAGAAATATGACCTTTAACACCAAGACTTTGTGGGGTCACACAAAGACCTAATAAAGTTTGGCATTTAATTTCTTTTTTTAAGGCTTCAATCTGAGATAATTTCTCAGGGTGGGCTTAAGGTCAGCGTAACTGGCATTCCTTCCTGGTGCAAACTTGACCAGTGGAAAGCTTCGAGTCTGGCGATGGTGACAGGCAGCACCGATACCAGAACTGAGTAGACTTTTTCAGAACAAACCCTGGATATCTCAAATTTATTTTTCCAAAAAATAAAATAAAATAAATAACACTACATCTCTGCCTTTTTCTTCTTGGGAGGGGATACTGCAGCCCTCATAATAAGAAATCGCAAGAACACAGAAATCACGGGAACACTCAGTTTTTCCTGATGTTCATTAGTTCCTTCACAAGGGTTTGAGAAAATAAACAGATCTGAAGAGACTAAGCACTACCACTTTTACAAGTCTACACCCCTAGGACAAATGCTGCTGTGCCGTTCATGCAGATGCCATTTAACTTATTTTCATCTAGTGTCTCTTACACAAAGCGTTTCAAATGTCTCACAGTGAGAGAGATAAGAAATAAAATGAAGGTGGTTGACAAATTGGGAGTAGTTACCACTGGGGAAACAGAACAAAAACAGCAGAGCAATTTATAGACGGAGAGAAAGACTGTGCAGAATGGGCAGGTTTGGAACGCTCCCTGGCATGAGTTGGCTCATACAATACTTAGGGGAGAAAAAAGGAAAAATGTCCAAAAGTGTCAGAAAAAATACCTACAATCCTTATGTGATTTGGGTGAGACTGAAAGAGATCAGAATGTGACTTCACAAAATAAAGAGTAAAAGATGCTATGAGAAAGTTTAGTGGAAACAGAAATACGCTCATGCAAGACTCACTTAGAGGAGGCCCACTGAAAATGCCAGTGGAAAATTCTGAGCGGGGTGGTAGTAGAGGCCTGCTTTTTCTTTCTGAACAGTAATTCCTCTAGGATGGGATTCAGACCAAAGTCAGGCTCTGCCTAACAAGCAGAAACCACGAATTTCTGTCATTCTCCCAGGCAGGATGCAAACAGGAGGATATATGAAAAGAAGTATGGCTAAGACAAGACCTTGAAAGTAAAACAATGAAGTGCAGAGCTCAGGGAGGCATAAAACCCACTCACTAGTAGGTAGAGAGTCAGCTCTTTAAGGCCTTAAGCGCTTACCTGCTTTGCTGGTTGGTCAGTCAACTACTGTGGGGCATTTGAGGGTTTCAGAGGAGGAGGCAGACGCTACTGGATCCACCTCTACCTTGCTTCGTTGACCTGGAAGGAGTAGTTCCATATTGTAATGAAAATGCATTGGGTAAAACTTTTTCTGATGCCAGGTATTGTGCTGGGTCCTTTTATCTCGAATCTTCACCACCACCCCATGTGCATTTTACAAATGAGCACTGAGAGAGAACACACAGCCTCCTGAATCCACATATGCTCGTGACTGGTTTAGCTGGGAACAATTAGGACATTGTTGGAGGACTTGGTTAACAATTCTCACTAATGAGGAATTCCTGTTAGGCAACTGGAGTTTTGTCCTAGAATTCAGCTTCACCTGGAGATGAAAGGGCAGGAGTGGAAATCCGAGCACTTTGGGCTACTTCTGTTTCTGTCAAATATGATTTATGCCATTTTGGAGAAGTTATTTGACCTTTCTGAGCCTCCTTCTTCTTATCTTTAAAATGAGTTTTCTTACATAGAATGATATGGAGGTTAAATTTTGCAGTGTCAGTGGAAACCCTTTGGCTCTGATTACCAGTTCTGTGTGTAATGTTGAGTGATGGCACCTGATTTAGCCAACAGTACATTTCTATTGTTCTAATGACTCTCCAGTTAATATAATGTCTCTTAATCAAGATGCATAAATAGAAATTCTTACAGTTAAAATAGCAAGAAATAGAAACTGATTTGAGCTAACTTACCACAGTAAGGTACATTGTAAGGATCCTGGGTCTCTTAGTAAGTAGAGCCCTACCTCATGAGAACAGCTGCCAAGAAATTCTCTCTCCTTTTTTCCTTTTCCCTCAACACTTATACCTTCTAGATATCTGCTTAATTATTTTATTTTAAAGACCAATTTCTGTCCACTCATCCACATGTACACAGCTGTCCCATGATATCCCCGAAGCTCTCAAAGTCTCTCTATTTTGTGACTCTCCATTATGGATGTCTCAGATTAACTGCATCAGTCTATGTCTCAATTCCCAATTCCCATGTGATTGACTCAGGAGAACTCAGGTGTTGACCTCAGAGTTCAGTCAGCTGTAGATAGAGGCTCTGGGTCAGTGATGTGTAAGGCTAGCTTTTCCAGGCTATGATGAAACATTTTTTACAAGAGGCAAGTATGAGTGAGGGAGACAGAGTTGTCATCTCTACTCTAGGTGGGCACATATTTTGAGAGATACTCAAAGTATTTTATATATAGTACAGCTCTACAGTCAAATGCTTTTTTGAGATTCAAAAATAAAGAATATGTGAAAGTAAGTAACTTTTCCCGATATTAGATATCACTGGCTCTAAGTAGGCCATTGAAAAGAGATCTAATGTAATTATGGGCCATAATAAGATATTTAGGATAATAGATATTATTCTTTTACTATACAGTATATGCTCCCTCCATGCCTCACAAACATATGCCCCCAGGTAACTTTCATAATCTTCTATTATGCTGAAAATTTCCTTTTGGGTTACTGGAACCTCATAGACCAGTGAATTCAAAAGGCAGACATGTAGTTTCACTATTTCTTCTGATATCTATAGAGAAATCACTGCCCTGACTTTGATTTAATCAGTCAAGAGCATTAAGCCCCTAACACTTAAAATAGATAAGTGAATAATTCTTTAAAGATCATAAAATTCCTGCCTCCATTGGCAAATCCATTATTTAAAATAGGACAATCACTCCAGTGTTTAAAGTTGAGCTCTGCTCCAGGACATGGGCTTCTTGCCAGGACTGAGCAAAGTGCAATAAGTTAGAAAAGTCTAATAACTGTGAAATGTTATTACATTATTTGGACACTGCTCTGAGACAGACTAGTAGCAGCAACTTTACTGTGTTAGCTGCCAGGCTATAGAAGCAAATGAAATGGGATTCTGCCCATCGGGAACTCCGTGGGGTAGCAGACCTCATTCAGTTGTCTTGTGTCTGAGCCTCATCACAATATACGGACTCTTGGGTTGCTCCAGAAAACTGCTATCGACTCTTTCCCATCTCACTGCTTTCCTTGGCAGAAGCCTTGACTCTTTTTGTACTCGAAAGGGTTGAGACTGATGGGATTGATTCTTTGAAATGCTTAGAGGAAAAAAAAAAGTTTGGGCTGCTATTCTGAAAAAGAAAGGTAAGAATGAGAAACCATTATAGGGTGTGATAATAGACAACTTCAGGGTCAAGAATTTAACTCTCTTCTTTTGACAGATGCCAGAAATGGTCCCTTAGTCAATTCTGGGCCAAGAGAGAAAACCCAGGTCTGTCTGATTTCAAGTTACTCTATCTGTTGTCATTCTGCCTTGCAATCTAAATCCCTCTAAGGACTACTGGCTAGATCTCAGGGACCGAGCTGGTCACTTCTGATTAGAAGAAGTTCAAGAATGGAAGGGGTAGAGACAGGAGAAAAAAAGCAACCTGGAGGCTCTCCACTTGGCCTGACAGCCAAGAAGGTTGCACAGCATGTTCCGTGGAGGAGATCCAACTACAGAGTAAATCATCATTTGAGTTTGGGATAAGATAAATTCTATTCAAACTGTAGATGGACTTTAGAGCAAACCCTAACTCCATTCCATTGGTTGGATGGGTTGAGACATCTCTTGATGAACTCATCCTAAAGGCAGTGGGGATACATGTAAAGGCCATGCCTTCTGAACCCCGTTGATCCCAAACTGTTACTTGTCAACTTATTTATTTCTCCATCTTCTTTCTGGTAGATTCTCACTGCTGCTGGGGCCAGCTGCTCACACAATCTGCTTGTAGCAGCATCCCTGGCAGGCTTTTTCTCAGAAAGCCAGTCTTGTTTATGGCCTTTCCAGCTGACTGCAAGCTCCAAAGGTCACCCAGGCTTCAGAATTGGGAGAATGCATATGCCTGCAGGTATGCACCTTCCAGGGTCAGGTCAAAATTAGTGGGATAACAAGCAGAGTGATGACATTCATAGTTAACATATTAACACAAGAACGACAACAGTAGCAACAGCAATGACAATGTCTTGAAGCATTTATATAAAATACTTTAAAACAGCAAACCATTGCTGAATACCACTGAGTCAGCTGGCAGAATCAAGGGTGTGGGAGGACAGTCAGTGGGTTCCAGTTTTTTCTTGCTCAGCCTCTCAGACCAATAAAATTAGACTCTTAATGGATCAAGTCAAATTATCTCAAGCATAAAAAAGGAATTTATTGACTCATGTAACTGAAAAGTCCTAAGCTTTTGTAATAGGTAGATATAGGCACTAAACAATCTTACAAATAATCTCTTTCTCTCTTTCCTCTGCTTGAGAAAGGAAAGATCTCCCTTCTGAATTGCATTATCGGTCTCCCCAAAAGGACTCCACGTGGCCTGGGGATGACATGCCTACCCCAGCATAAATCAAGAGTTAAGCAGGATTGGCTGACTGAATGACAAAGTCCATTCAGGAGGTGGGGGATGTGAGGTGCCTTGACTGGTCATCCCACCTAGACATGTAAAATAGGGCTCCTAATGGAGCTCATTTCAGTTGCTTATTCGAAGGCAAAAAGTGAAGGAACTGAGTTGGAGTTCACAGCTTTGTATGGATAGGATGTGCATTGCATGGCACCCAGCCAGAAACATGGCTTCGTTTTCTGAGAGGGTTTCCTTCCACTTCTCTCTGCAAAGCAGAATGCATCCCTGTCCGTTTAGCCTGTGCTTGTTACAACAGAAGTAGAAGCTTATTTCTTATTGGTTTGTTTACTCGTATGGCTAACTCATTAGGAATAGCGCCTTCCTTTTCACTAGATCGACTGATTTATCTTTCCCAGTGAAAGAAAAGTATTAGTAACCCAACAATTAAAACAATCTGAGGCTAAGAGCTTGTTTCTTTGTCTCTTATCATGTTATCTGAGATGAGAAAAAATAATTGAGGTGTATTTTTGTTTTTTCACCTCTCAAGTCAATAAAACCATAAACAGACCATTCAGATAGTCCTCCATTAAATTAGTAAAAGCTAAGAGTTACAAGTCCCAGCAACTCTGTTATTCCATATTCTTTGAAACTGGTCGTAGTCTATATTTTTGATTTATATGTATATGTACATATATTTTGTCTTGAGCCTGAGTGTCTACTGAATGCTAGGGACTTTAAAAACATTTACAAATTTATAAAGAATAAGTATTAGCTTCACTTTACAGATAATAAAACTGAAGATTAGGCTGTTTAAACTGTTCAACAAGGCCACATTGCTAGTAAGGAGAGGAGCTGGGATTCATCCCCAGACCTGTCTGGCTCCAAGCCCATCCACTCAGCTCTCAGGACGCCACATGGTTTATGCATGAGATCCTGTGTTCTTTATCATTTGTTCCAAGATGTCTTTCGGTTGACTAGCTCTTATTAAAATAGCTAAGTAAAGGCCCTCTTAAATAAGGAATGCTGTTTTATTTTTTCTGGGATGAGATTGGGGAATATTGTTTATCCAAATCTTCTGAATCATTAATAATTTGTTTCTGCATCATGAGTTTCTCACATAATTTTTTCCTTTCTCTCACTCTTCTCAGATTAATAACTGATTAAAATGATCAGTGCATATATAGCACAATATTTATGAGAAGCCGAAATCATATTTGAGCACATCCTACTGCCTTCCTCAAAAAAAAGAGGCAATAATTATATTAGAAAATAGTATGCAACAGAATAACCTCTGGATTCTTATTAAAAAATGGAGCTTCTTTAGGTTCCAATACCGGAGACCACACTTTGGTAGTTCTAGAATAGGACCAGTCTGGGTGATTTAGATACAAGTGATCCACCAGCAGGCAACATTTTGGAAAACCTTGGTCTAACAACTCAAGAATTAACTTGATTCTTATCAGATGTGGTCCCATCCCCTAGGCCCCACTGCTAGATTGAAGTTTGGAAAGAATACACTGTAATGATAGCAGACTGGATTAAGTACCAGAAGACCTAGCCTCTAATCCTTTCTTCGTCTTAGTTTTCTGCATCTCTAAATATTCTGTGAGAGCATTTTGAAAAGTTAAAACACTGTTATCAATTGACAAATATTCTTGAGAGATAGCAGAGACGCTGCCTTCTAAAACTGTAGCACTTACAAAGGGGCTCTGAACATAACTTTTATTCTATGTTGAGACAAATTTGTGAACCTCACAACTTATTCTACTCAATGAAGGACAGCATTCTCAGGCTTATACGAATTTCTTCTGAAAGAATTTTGACAGTAACTTAAGTCTATTTCCCCACCTTCTTCCATTATTCAGAAACCTTAGAAGGAGATTTCAGTGTCTTCAAATATGTACCTATAATATGTACATAGTAATCATTGGTGAAAGAACAATAAAAGATGCTCATTAACAAAGATAGACATCCATATTCTTGAGCATTCATTAGTAAGAGAAGTAAAGCAAAGGACTTGGCCACAGGTAATTAGAAATAACACGAAATTTCTTATATCCTTCAGGAAAGATTATATAGGAGTATTGGTTCCATTGTAAACTGCTTGTCATTTCACTGAGCTCAACTTTAACTGTATAGCCCAGAAATGTGTCTATTTTAAAACTTTCCATTTCTAGGCAGCTCACAAAAGAAGTAAAAATGACAACGGATGATAAGCAATAAAATAAACAACAAAAATATTTGATCTCATTAACCATTAAAAAGAAACAAAATAGTTGTTTTTTCATGAATAGAAAAATCTAAAAATGTTTTAAGATGAGCATATAAAAATGTTGGCGAGAATTGAGAGAATAGGTACTCTCATTTATTGATGATAATAAACACAATTTGATGATGTGCATTAAATTCTCAAAAAGGTCCATGTAATCTGACTTAGCAATTTTCTTCACAGTAAAATATTACAAATGAGAATAAGCATTAACATGTCCCAGACTGATCTTCCAAAGGCGAAGGTGCCACCACTTAAGGAGCTTGTCAGAGCAATTCCATGATCCGACTTACATCGTAAAGAAAGCAGTCTGGCTGTCGTGTTAAGAGTCTGTAGCACGGCCAGAGCAGCAGCAAGACCAGCTAAGAGGCTACGAAACAGTCCAGGCAAAAGACTGTGGTAGCTCAGACAAGGGCGGCCCAGGAAAGAGGGTGAGGAGGAGTCAGATTCTAGATACATTTTGAAGTTATGGCCACCTTGCTTTTCTGATGAATTAGATGTAAGCTGAGAGGAAAAGAAGAATAAAAAGATAACTACGGCTTTCTTGGCCAGAGTAACTGAAGTTGCTGTCAACTTTGGGAGAAAAGACCAATTCTGAACATTTTGAATTTGAGTTGTCTGAATGTCAAGAAAATGCCTGGAGTTTAGGAGAGGAGTGTGGAATGAAGATATAAATTACAGGCGCTCCAACGTGAAGAGGTTGGCGAGCAGATGAGAAATCAGCAAAGGACCTTGAGAAAGGACAGTCAGTAAAGCAGGAGCAAAAAAGCCAGAGAGTGCTGACAAAGTTGTTCCCATTATTAAACGATTTATTCTGCCAACTGACATCATATTTATCCAAACTCAGGATTACTCTTGTTTCTATAGAACATGTGGATTTTATGTAACAAGTAGTTACTAAGCATGTGCTATGTGCTAGGCAGGTCGCTGGGAGTTAATCATCAGTTTTTGGAGTCAGGAAAGTTCTCCCAAATGAAGTGATGTCTAAGTTTTTACCTGGAAAAAACTAATAAAAATTAATGAAGGAGCGAGTTTTGGGGATGAAGGAAAATGTTTCAGGAAGAAGAAACAGTAAAAGTAACAGCTAGAAGCAAGGGAGTGAATAGTGTCCTGTGGAATTAAAAGTAATTCAGCCTGATGGGAACCTGGGATTCAAGGGCAGGATGAAAAAAATCAAGGTCTAGAAATGAGCAACAAACAGATCACAAAGACCCTTGGTACCATGATAAATTTAGGCATTTCCTTAGGATAAAGTAGAAACTTGGAAGGTTTTTAAGAAGGGAAGTGACATGATTAGATTTCCATTTTGATAACTTTACGTTGGCTGCATTATAGGGAATCAGCTACTGTGCTGGCTAACTTTATGCGTCAACTTGGCTGGGCTATGATGCCCAGATATATGATACCCAGATATATAATCAAATGTTATTCTAGATGTTTCTGTGAAGATGTTTTTAGATGAGATTAACAATTAAATCAGTGGAATAAAGCAGACTGTCCTCTATAATGTAGAAGGGCCTCACCCAATTAGTTAAAGGCCTGAGTAGAACAAAAGATTTATCCCCTTAGAAAAGAAGAAATCCTGCCAACAGATAGCCTTTGAACTTGAACCATAATATCAGATCTTTTCTGGTCTCTAGCGTGTAAGACTTTGGTCTTGAATTGTAATATTAGCTCTTCTCTGTTTCTCCAGCCTGTTGGTTTTGAACATGCTAACCTCCATAACGACATGAGCAAATTCCTTAAAATTGCGCGCTCTCTCTCTCTCTCTTTCTCTCTCTCCTCTTTTCTACACACACACACGCGTGCACACATACACACACACACACACACTCATGGCTCTGCTTCTCAGGGGAAGGCTGACTCATACAGCTGGGAAGGAGAGACTGAAAGCCAGAGGCCCCATGGGGCTCTGCATATACTTTTTTCTGTCCCCTCCAAACCAGGGATGCCTAAGGAGCTGTCCCTCGTGCTCTGAGACTGCTCCTGTAAAGTGAATCAGCCGGGAACCAGTGTCCTTATTATCTGCTACAGCTGAAACGGGAAAAGCTTACTTCAAACTGGCAAGATCCTTGTAATTTAATTTTAGATAAAGCTTCTAAAACATTTAAAAGTTTTTATTTATTAATCATCTTGTGCTTTGTATGCATCAATGGTTTTGTTTTCTATATAGAGGGAGATCCTCTAAATGTTCAGATGAATTCCTGGCAAATGGAATGAAAAATGGAATGAATAAATAAAGATTTGGCAAGACACTTCTGAAAGGCTGCCAACCTCAAATGGATCTTTGATCCCTCTAAGAGTGTTTTTAAGCAAGTAAAGAACACTAGGTGAAGAAAGGGTCCTTCTTCCATTTTTTTCACAGGCTCGGTCCACTCAGAGAATGAGAAATGTAAACTCTACCGCTGGTCACTCCTATATTGATGTTCCAAGAGCCCCAAAGTTTCCCTGCTGTGAATCTCATACGACTTTCAGGAACATTAATTAGCCTGCACATTCAGAAACTCTCTTGATCTCTTGGGAAGCTTCAGGCTACTCACCAGCTTGCCACATGTTTAGTTAACCAGATGACCTGAGAAGCTCTCTCTGTATTGCCCTAGCTATAGTGAGAGTTTCAACCTTTACTTTTGAGATTAAAAAAATAACAACATAATCTTCCACACTGAGAAGTATTGCTTTTGTAATTAATTCAAAATGGTTTTAAATTAAGACAGAGAAAAGCTAACCATATTTAAAGAAAAAGCAAGAAAGTGGATTTTCGAAATCCTTTAGATGTGTTTAAATTACTCATTTGATTTATTTAAACAACTCTCTGCTCTTGTCCAAATAAATGAAGAGAAACAACAACATAGCTAGAATTTGGCAAATCTCAGCTTTTACGAATAACACTGAAAAATCTAAAACTATAAACAGAAAATGAAAGTTTAGAAATAAACATTTCTCCCCTTTTGCCCTCTAAAACTTTTGGCCTTATTTCTAACTTTACTCTCAAAGATGCCGTATCTCCAAAAGGTAAGCTGAAGCTATAGATGTATCAGGTAGTGGCAAAGTAAAGAGGTGAAGTGCATGAGATTTGTAGTTGGCTCTGGGATGCAACACTGATTGTTGCCATTTTATGTCCTCTGTAACACCGATATGACAGTAGCTCCCACCTCACACTGTCTTTTCCAGAATTAAATTCATATCTCATACTAGAGGAGGGAGAAGATGTTAGATACTGAAAATATTTCTAAGTTTCTGCTTTCCTTCCTCCCCTTATCTTTTTTTTTTTTTTCCTGTCCCCTTCTCTTTCTTTTTTCTTCTGTCCTTCCCCAGGAACACCAAAGGTGGGATCAGGTTCTTTAGCTTACCATGGACTAGTGACTTTAAACTGTTTTATCAACTATATACATTTATAATTGTAATTAGAACCCTTTGTAGTGGTGCCCCCTTATCTGCAGTTTTGCTTTCCACGGTTTCATGTACCTGCAGTCAACCACAGCCCAAAACTATTAAATGAAAAGTCCCAGGAATAAACAGCTCATAAGTTTTAAATTCCATGCTGTTTTGGGTAGTGTGATGAAATCTCATGACATTCTGCTCTGTTCCCTGCAGGGCATGAGTCACTCTTTTGTCCAGCGTATCCGTGCTGTAGAAACTCCCTGCCTGTTAGTCTCTTAGTAGCCATCTGGATTATCAGGTGGATTGTCCCACTGTCGCAGTGCTGGTGATCAAGTAACCTTTATTTCACTTCATAATGGCCCTGAAGAACAAGAGTAGTGATGCTGGCAATTTGAATATGCCAAAGAGTAGCTGTCCATTGCTTCTTTTAAGTGAAAAGATCCAAATTCTTGACTTAATAAGGAAAGAAAAAAAATTCTATGCTGAGGTTACTAAGATCTATGGTGAGAACAAATCTTCTATCCATGAAATTGTGAAGGAAAAACAAATCTGTGCTAGCTTGCTAAGAGAGATAGAGCGCAAGAGACACCATATTCACATAACTATTACAGTATATTGTTATAATTGCTCCATTTCATTATTAGTTATTGGTGTTAAGCTCTTACTGTGCCTAATGTATAAGTTAAACTTTCTCATAGATATGTATGTATAGGAGGAAACACAGCATACACAGGGTTTGGTACTATCTGCGGCTTTAGGCATCCACTGAGGGGTCTTAGAATGTACCTACCTTGGATAAGGGGGCTACTATATAGTTCCCTTCACCTACTACCGCTGCTTCTCCTCAGACATTCCTGGATAGCTTTTTAAATTAGTTCTTCACTTCATGTTAATTCACTACATTCCAGCCTATATCAGATCTTTGGGGAGGAAGAAAGTTTATCTTGTGAAAACTTCTGCTTGCAATTTTCTGTACCTGTTTATATTAAAAAATAAAAACTTTCTATATCTTTCTTGTCTGGAGAGAATACAGAGAGTTTCATTTTGCTTTTTTTAAAAAATTTATAAGATAGCCTCTTGAAAGGGAAGAAAACTTGCCACAATTACAATGGCACAGAAGCTTGTTCAATCTGCATACATTCTTATGGCACTTGTAATATGCCCCTTCTTCAATGGTAGCTTGAGGATTACATCTACAGAACATCAGTGTGGGCTTTTTGGCACAGGAACAATGAAAGTTATGGTCTCTCTGACCATACTAAAAGATTTTGTGTTTTGGGGGTTTCTTGCATTCTCAGATTATTCTGGCTACACTGGGCTTGCCGTTTTTCAAGACAACAACTGAACAGGACTCATGGGTGGCTGCCTCGTTAGGTAGAGCTTGTCCTCCCCGGTTATCCACAGTCCCCACCATTGTGACTGTGTTGCACTAGGCCTATATTACTGTTTACAATTCTCATGTACACATTTGAGTTTCCGAGACACAGGATATGAGATATGTTAATCCTTTCAAGAAATACAAATTTTGTTTTTCTTGTCAGCCTTCTTTCGCCACTGGAGTCAATTATCTTCAGCCCCTTTGGATATCTATTCCTAGAAATAGTACAATACCAAACTCATCCTATTGTTTCTGATCCAATACCAAATTCATCCTATTGTTTCTTATATCACTACCTGGGGTGGTGGGACCAAGGGTCTACTAAGTCCAAGATGAGAATGTAATGAATCTAACTTTTAAATGAAGCTGTATGGGAAAAAATACATTTCTTTTCCACTGAGATATTCAAGCCTGTTGATTTTTTGCTGTGGTCATAAAACTGTCACTTTAGAGGCATGCTTGTGACAGTGCTGAGGTCAGACCTTCAAAGCTTTATTGTGACATCTGCTCTGAGGTTTGCCATTTCCCCAGGTCACAACCACTGAATAGTGCGCAAGTCTGTATTTCCATGGGAACTGCTACCCTTCTCCTTCCTGGTCTAAGCGAAATTGTTCCCGCTCTCTTTCCTTACCTTTAAAACACTCATTTTCCTCAGCACTTGTGGGACCCTAAGCATCATCTCTGAGTATGATCCAGCGGCTTCTCCGTTTTTTCCAACAAAAATCTCTGAAGTGAAAAAATAAATACATAAATAAATACTAATGACCTAGCTAGTGATTTGAAACAAAAGAATAGAAAAGACCAGAACACAGGGAGATCAATACATTGATCAGAGGACCTGCCAAAGAAGCCTCATCATTTTGGGGCTTGTCTGAAACTTATCACCCCAGGATTATTTCTTGGTTCTAGTCCATGTGGTAGTGTGATCTCGTGGTAGGTGGGGTGGGCAAGGGCCTGGGGAAATATTCTGCATGATAAAGGTTATATGGTATTTCAGGATTTGAACACGTTTCAGAAGACGGCAAAGATATCTGAAGTTCAACTTTAGGAAATTATAGTAGTTGGCATATGAGTGAGGGAATTTTCTCATTCCAAATCGATTGGCTCCTTTTTGGGGTGAAATGTCTAGGAATGCTCCCCTCCCAAGGTAAGTAACACACCATGAACCCCACCTACGGTAGCATTTCCTATTGGCCCTTTCGCCATCTCCCCACCCACATAGGCTCATGCACACACTTTCACACGTGCATACACACACACATATGCACCACCAGCTGTGTGAACATGTTCATGCATTTGAGCATACATATGTTCTCTGTTGGACAGAAATGCTGAAACTTAGCAGGGGGAGATGTCAAATGCAAATGTAAGTATTTTACATACAATTTGCAATTTACAATGTAAGCTGAGAACTTGGTTGTCACTCATCCTATAGGGCAGCCTTTTTAGTAAGGCCACCCCTTGGTAGCTATAGCTCCTGTTAACCATGACTTTATTGGACAATTTTGTCCTGATGGACTGCCTTGCTCAGGCTGACAGAGACTAATGAGGTGCTGTTTGGACATTCAAAAGTCACTAAGAGTGGAAGACACTAGGATTGTCAGCAACTAATTCACTGGCCTCTGCGGAGTTCCCATGCATTTGAGAGCTGCCATGTAATCCAAGGGGTCAGGGCCCTGTGCACTCAGCCTCTGTTTTTCCAGTCCTAGCAAAAGGTGTGGCAAATGGCAGGCTCTTGGTAAATGTTTCTTGAGAAATGACCAAGATGAATGAGAATCGAACAAGCCCAGTCACTTACTTTTAATGATGAGGTGGAAAGAAACTGCAAAGATTTGGGGGTGAGTCCAGCCTGGGTAGCAATCCAAGTTCTTTCCCTCTCACAGGCAAGGTTCTTATTCTTTATGATGTTGAGTTTCTTCTATTTTTAGAAATATGGTAAGGATTAAATAAGTATTAAATTTGTAAAGTACTTAGCATAATGTCTTCAGCAGATATATGCTGAATCTCAAAAAAATAAGCACCTCATATTTATCATGTTTTCATAATTGAAGCCAAGTTCTTAATTATCCTCAGTATAAAATATCTAACCTAAGAATATTTAATAATTACCATAAAGTTTTAGATATCATAATTGAATTTGTGATGTATATACTGAAAATTTTAGTAATGATGATAACTAACAACAGCAACAACAATAGTACTCAGTGTTTATATACCACTTACCATGTATCTTGTTCTGTGCTAAGGACTTCTTACAGGTCGTTTCATCTTTATAATAGGCCTTTGAAGGATGTACAATTATATCTTTGCTTTACAGACAAGAAAACCTGGGAGTCAGATGGATTAAGTAGTTGAACAATCAGATATACCTAATATGTGATAAGTCAGAGTTCAAATTCAAGTCTGCCCAACAGCAGGTCCCAAATTCCTATGCATTTGCTTTTTGCAAAAGTCTTCATTCTACAACTTAAGTCATACTAATAGATAAAAAAAATTCTGAACCCAATGAAACCACACGACACATCCTTTTAAGTTTTATTTATATTTCTTAGTTCAAGAATTACACACTAGCCAACATTATTATATATTTACATGCTGAAACTGACTGTAATAAGTAGTTTAATTTCAAGAAAATAATTCTTATGTGCTACTCATTTATAATCCTCATTTGTTACTATCTCATGTATCCCAGAGATTTTAGTAGTCCCATTTTTAGAAAGACATGAAAATAGATGCAATGATATCCACTTGTGTTTTGCATTTTCTATCCATTGGAAAATGTGCATTATGTGCATATTAAGAAAGGCTACAAGGTAATTAGTAAGGCTGATAATCACTACATTGTGAAGAAACTAGAATATCACTTTTTTTAAAAGGACAATTCAGAACTATGCAGGGACAATATTCATAACAAAACTATTTAAATGCCCATGCAAATAAAAATTTTAAAAAATGCTATGGAATTTAAATTATTTGCAACATTGTTTGAATTAATAATGTTAAAAATGACCAAGGCTGTGAACTGAAATTACTGAACTGCAAAAGGAAAGATACAAGCTGATAGAACTGTCAACTTGCTTCAGATGTTGCAAGGACACATACGTGGGTATCAGATTAGTGGACGTGACAAGAGAGAGACATTTGCTTTTGAAAGTTAAAATACACAAAGTTTTCTTTTTCATCATTTTGGATCACATTTATCTTTATCACAAAAGAAATTCTCGAAGCGAATTAAAATATGTCAGAATTTTTTTATATATCTACAGAAATGTTTTCCTTCAATTTCAAATAATACATATTTAAAAGTGCTGCATTTTTTTTTCTTAAATAATTTCTTTAGGGTAGTATCTTAATTAGTATGTTGGCTCTTCACTATTTTTTACAATGTTCCTAGTGTATTTGGAAAATGATTTTTAAACCTTTGGTGTAAAGCGGTATCTTTTTTTTTTTTTTTATTTTCCCTCGTTTTTCTTTTTTTCTTTCCTTTTTTGTTTTTTAATAATTCTGGAGTCTTTGGTTGAAAGGAAGAATACTATCTAAGGATAAAATGCTATAATTTTTAAAAAAAAGGTCTAGTTTGTATTGTGTGTAACAAATTTCTGGAGCAGGTATGAATAATCAGCATTTTTATTTCCTGTAGTGCCATCAGTATAAACTTTTACTCTTTTAAAATTGAGATTTAAATTACAACCTTTGGTTTCTTTAACTCTAACACACACAAAAAAACTCTTTTGAGTTATTAATGATCATGTCTGCTTTTCCCAATTGTCATTTCTAAGGCTATCTCTTGGTTATTACATTCACTACATAAACACTATGTGTTTCCCATAGAGAAAACAAGAGTGGGAGTGAGTGAGTGGGCAAGGGAAAGAGTATGAGTGCTTGAATGTGTGTGAGTGTGTGTGTGTGTGTGTGTGAGAGAGAGAGAGAGAGAGAGAGAGAGAGAGAGAGAGAGAGAGAGAGAGAGAGAGAGAGAGAGAGAAATTGAAACCCTTCTGTCTGGGATCCCAAATCATATATACGAAAGGATGTTTACTCTGTTGGGGCACTGTAATAACTGGACTTAGTAAAAAATAAAGAAAAATTAAGAAAAAAAACTAAACAATTATTTGTATCTACTGACTATTCATTTACAGCATGTTTAAGTATTTACATATTATATTAACACATCAACTTAAGCCATAAACAAAATTCGCACATTGCCTTACCATAAAATACAAATGAGAAGTTAAAAATATTTAAGAAATCTGTTTTAATATTTACACACGCTCAGTGAAAGTGATGGTTGCTCACATTACGTGGACTCTGTACACTTAGCAAAATGGCATGATATCTGCGGTTGAGAGTACTTGCCCTAACCAACATGGTGGGGTTCAGGTTTTTTTTTTCCTTCTCTCAGAAGGATTTTTTTTTTTGTCATTTTCTATTTTCTTAAGACATTTTTATTTTTAAATCACCAATGGACAATGTTATTTGTTTCCTTGAAAAAGAGAGCAAGTAGATAAGCAATCTGAGAACTAGTTAATTTCTGATGTTCTGAGGTACAGTAATATTGTAGTGTCGAACTGTGCAGTGGTTCATAAGAACAGTAGGCATTGATTTGCTGATAGAGAAATGCTCGTACCCTGTATCACTTGTTTCAATACGTTGATTTGTTGGTTGCCAAATGAAAAATACTCATACACTGGTTTAATGAAGGAAATAAAACATATTAGCTTATTCCTTTTGTTTTCCAACATATGAATGCATATATATGTATGTTTACATGATATATATATACACATATATACATGTAGGTTGTTGTAAGACCTGTTGTCTGTTGATTGTTGTTTTGTTGATTGTTTTTGCTGTTGAGTATGAAATTAATCACAAAATGTAACAGTTATCTATAGAAAATGAAAATCGTTTTAGTTGTCAATTTAATGCAGGTCTTGAAAAATAAACATGATTCATTTCCCCATTATGCTTTCCACTCAACTTTGTCTATGTGTTGTGCTTTTTTAAGCTGACAGATTTTTTGTGTTCCTAATGCTAGAATGTAAAGTCTTTTGGTTCATAAACCATTATTATTATTATTATTATTATTATTTTTAACTTAGCACTGCTTTTGAAGAAATGAGAAAAGGTCTAGATGGCACTGCTTAAGTCTTTTCCCGTTAGTAAAGTGCAGTGGAAAGAATTGTAACATTCCCTATGCAAACATGTGATTATGTTGCATGAGTTTTCAATTCTGGAAATGCATTTCAGACCTACTAGCAGTCATGTACAATATATATATATATATACAGATTGAGATCAAAGATTTCATTTAGACTGCATTTTAGAGTCAGAATTTGCCTATGAATTTCACGAAGATGAAAAAACACCTTAATTGCTGGCTATCTGGCTGTTTTATAAAGTATACATATATGTATAAACTGATAGTAAAACCATATTAGAATTGCCAGAACACACTTTTGTGGTCCTCAAATTTAACCACTGGATATCAAGCTGACAGGTCTTCATAGATTTACGAGATCTAGAACCCTTCCCCAACCCTCCCCCAAGTTTGTGAATCCAACTCAACCCCAATAAAAATGTAGTTTAAAAATAAATTCTTTATCTACTGTTACCTCTAGGCAGGATGAGTCAGTTGTTTCTACCTATGTGGTTACTGAATGCCGACATATGGATTTGCTCTAGGGCATCTATCTGTTTCAAGGTCCCATCTTTTCTCCTTTTCATAGTTTCTTCTTATCACTGAGAGCAGAAATGAATCCCTGGTTATATGTTTTTGACACCCATGCTGTAGAGTTTCTTCTTTCCACTTTGATCCAGCTTACTCTGTTGACTTCCCTGGACATCAAATTTTTAAATGACAAAATTGAGGATTTTTATGGCTTTTCCAATAAATGCAAATAAGAGCCCACTTCTAGACTAGGGCTCTGAGTTGTCTCTAGAAAACCTTTTCCAGAATGGCATTTTGGAGTTGTGCACCTGAGTTATTGATATGCTCCTTTCCTGATATCTGCGACTCAACCTTTAACCCCTGGCAAGTGAGGGGCAGGCAGCACTTTTATTAGTGTGATGCCCCAAAATGATTGCCTAAGAGAAAGTGTGTCCCTGGAGAGACTTGAAGAATCTCTGCTTTGAGTTCATGGGCAGAACCCTGGTTGGATTGTGCCAAACAAAAAATCATACTCAGAGGAGTTCACGAGTGTAATAAAAAAATAAGGGCCACAGTTCCCTATGCCAGTGGTGATGGTGGGGGAGCGAAAAATATTACACGGTCTCGAGGCAAATTCAGAAATTTAAGTGCTAAAACTTGTTTCTTGTTCTTGGATACTTGGAATAGAAGGGTGGTGGGACTCCACCATAATCCAAGCTGCTGAATCATTAGGGGAAGAAAACCTAACATTTTACCCAAAGGCAGATACTGGCCTTGGCTACTATGCACAATTAGGAATGTTACTCTGAAAAGTAGTGTTTGTTTTTTAAACAGAAATACCAAATTCATCCTCGAAGGAAAAGATCAACCAAGTCAAACTTTAAGGAAAATTTAGCAATTAACTATTTTCTCCAAGAGAAGCGAAATATGAACCTCACATTGATAGAAATAAAATATATTAGCTTATTCTCCTTCCTGTCCCACATATGAATGCATATGTCCAATTAGCATAGAAACCACAGTGACATAATTTAAAAATTGAATAAAAACGATACATCAGGCCTACCTGATTACTTGTTAGATATTTTTCTACAGTATCAACTGAGGTTCATAACCATCGTGTTAATGTGGCTTTGTTGTTATCCTATTTTCCACTTGTTTTCATATTTTCCTTAATCAGGGAGATTGCAACATATACAATGAAAGCACCCTTTAAAAAAAATCAAACCTAACAAACCCACAAACTAACTCTACTTGTGCACATAATCTTTGAAGTACTGTTTGCTGTGAAAAATACAAAGCTGAACTTCATTGCACACAAGGAGAAGGAGTTCACTCTTCACTCAATCTTTCCAAAGCCTTACTTTGTCTGTCTCTTAAGAATAAAAGAATTTCAGAAGCAAGAAAAGCTGGAAAGGACGATTAATCCTTTAAAGAAACAAGCAAATCCTTATTTTGAAATACCCTATTAAAGTCAGAAATAAACTTATAGGAAAATGTTGCAGAGATAGCTGACATTCTATGAGAAAAGCAACCTGTTTACTGTGCTCTATATTAGTGTATTTAAATAACTCCCAATGAGACTTATGTCTAAGATAATTCTAATTCAGCTAACTTTTCTCTTTTGTGGTTGTATTTTAATTAGATAAAATATACAAACCTCTGTAGGTATGCTGTCAAAAGCTTGTGAGGTTGGAGGAAAAAATCTCTCTTTCTACCTTCTGTCACTGAACACAGTGTATGTAGACCAGATGCTGTGTGGGGCTGATAATGGTCATGATGCTTGCTTGCTTTCATTTTGTTACAACAGTCATTTCTGGATTTTCCACTCTGTTCTGGGTTGTTTACTCTTCTTTTAATCACTTAGGAAATAGTTTTTTAGAAAAATTTCTTTGGCCACCATGCATTATAATGTTTAGAAGTCTCCTGGCCTCTAGATATCAAAATGGAAGATGTCACAGTTGATTCCCTGTGCTCAAGCAATCCGAAACTGGCCAACCTGGTCTCCTGAGTCTCTCTCTTGGCTCCCCATGTCTTGTTTTAACTACATGAGGGCTTTCTAGAATCCAGTGGGAATTATTTTCCCATGGAACCATTATCACCTTAATAAAACAGGCACAGACCATCTTCCACAAGCGTGTTCACCCGGCATTGAAGATAATGTTTCATAAGCACGGTGCCATCTCAATAGCATGCCAACCTTAAGAATGAAGATGGGAGTATCTGGATATGACCACTTCTCAGCAAAATGACTGACAGTGACACCGAGCCTTCTAAGAACATCTTCTAAATAATTTCCCTGTGTAGGCTGCATACTAAGCAGATAAAGTGGAACACTCAGACTCAGTCTTGCCAGCATGTGGACAAATCACTTACATTTTAACTGGAAAACCACAAGGACCTTAGTATATTCATTACTTAGCAGAAGCAACCCAAATGGTATGAAATGGACCACAGGATAGGCCAGCAACTAAGGTATTTTAGCATCACTTTTGTCCTGGATTAATGTGTTTTCCAAGTCCTACGTCAGGCTGTACAACCGGTTTGAGGAGGAATCTAGTCCTTGCTTCTCATGAGAGGCTATGTTTTAGTTCACATAGTAAAGCCAATAGACGATGTTGAAGAAGGAAAAAACCACTGGGAAGAATATGCGGGACCACCGATCTATGGCATTCACATCAGTCAAGTCGGGGATGGTGATTTTCAGTTGGGAGGCACGTCTCCGCAGGCGGCTTTTCTTTTGTGCCACATGTCGTTCCAGAGCATTTCGGCCAAAACTATGCCTGGGCAAGCCGGCTTTCCGATACTGGATGTTGGAGGCATCGTAAGCCAGCATTGTGCTCCTGGGGTCTCCAAGTCCCATCACAGCCTCAGATGTGGCCATTTCATTTTTTATCTCAAGAGTGCTCAGCAAAATGTTCTCATGGGGGTCCATCTGCAAAGGAGAAGAATCAAGTAAGACAGTAAAACAATAAGCCTTAATTGGTGCTTATTATTCAAGGACGCTATGATACATAGTTTAGGTAGTAGAGTTGACCCTTGAACAACATGGGTTTAAACTGGGTGGGTCCACTTATACGTGGACTTTTTTCAATAAATGCCCATACTGTTTTCAATCTGAGGTTAAGAGTCTGTAGATGTGGAAGGCCAACTGCCTGTATCGATCTACACCATTTTATAGAGGGGACTTGAGCATTTGCAGACTTTTGTATTCACAGGGGGTCCTAAAATCAAGCCACTACAGGTACTGAGGGATAACTTAAGTTTTGGGGGGTCAAAAATTAGACAAGGATTTTCAACTGTGTAGGGGCTGGCATTCCTGCCCCCACATTGTTCAAGGGTCAACTTGTATCTATCATAGTGATCAAGAAAACTGGCTTTGTGGTTACATTACTTAAATATGAATTGTGTCTCTACCACTATAAGCTATGTGAGTTTGTTTCTTCATCTATTAAATGGTATAGTAATCTAACCCTAGAAAACTGCTATAATGATGTGATGATATAATATACTGTTGCAAGTATGATCTTCATATTTCTACTTAGGACATGCAGAAAACTAGAAGGCATGATACCCTTTAAACTGTACTAGGTATAAAACAGTATTAGGAGATTAAGTACTGAATTGTGCTCACAATAGTAGCCTAATTAGAGATGAATTCATGATAAAACCAGAACTAAAAATAGCATTTGCTATACATGCCAGAAAAAATTTCGTATAACTTCATTTAACTGATGCTTCTTTATCCCCACAGTTACAAGATGCCATCTTAATTTTGTCCTGTCAATATAAAGAGGGCAAAGGAAGAGTTTTGAACAGCATAAACTGAGGCAACCTGTGACTTGTCAAAATGCAATACAACTCAGAATAATAAAGAACTTGAAAATGACAGCTGGCCAGACTGAGTGGTGAAGCAGTGAGTAAGGAAGGGGCTGACTTGACAAGGAAGGGCAGGAGGCAGGATTTAAGAAGAGAGTCAGCCCAAAGTTGGTTGTACTGAGTTGAATTCTGGGCCCAGGGAGTAGAATTAAGGTGGCCGTGCAGATAGGGTGACCCTTTTCTCTGTTGGATGATTTCTTCTTGGCAAGCTAAAAGTAAAGGATGAATACTGACATCATGATCCCCAAATATTAAATGATTTGCAATTTTTTTTTTTAAGAAGGGAAGATACATGTGTCTCATTTTTAAGATATCTTGACTAGTACAGATAATAACACCTAGCTATGAAATGTTATTATTAATAACAGAATGTATTTATTTTAGTGGAGAATCAGGACACAAATTTTCAGTAAAATTTTTGAAATTATAAAATAAAGGAAAAATGGCCAATGATAGATACTGATGATGTACAAAAAGGATATAACTAAACAACTGGAAGATATAATGCTCTGAACTTCATGAATTATGCAGAAGGCAAAAACAATGTTGCTGAGATTATATACTATAGCTTTAAAATGTGGTTTAATGACCTGCATTATAAATTCAAATCTTAAATCTTTTGAGAAATAGAGGCTATAAAATATGTTGGAACATAATAATTGACCAATTAATCTCTGCCCGCTGATCAGACATTGTGAATATTTGGTTTATGGTAGCATTTTGCTCAGCGGAAACGTTAAACAAATATATTCTTAAGAATAGTTTTATAGGTTGATAAGATTTGGATATAAAACCCAATAAATTGTGAAACAGTTCTGTCAAGGAAGGGCCAGGTAATGGCCTTGATGATGGGTTCAACGGCCCTAGGGAAGGAGAGCAGCATTTAAAGGTGTGTACTGTGTGTCAGTGCTCTGCAGAAACCTTCTCACTGAATGCTCGCGATCGTCTCGGAAATTTTTTCCTAGGTTATAGGAAATTTTTTCCAAATTTCCCAGAGTCACAAAGTTTCTAAATGGTAGAGTTGGAACTCAAACCTTGATCATTAGAGTCCAAAACTTGGGAGACAGGAGTGGGACTTTCCAGCACTCAAGGAGAGAGAAGCTGAAGGAAATGGGCAACCTACTGCCCTTTGTCATTTCAGATAATATGCTTATATTCTGTTCTTCTCTGGGTTGTCAACCGTTATTTTAACTACCTAAGAAATTGCTGTTCAGCACAATTTCTTTGGCCACTATGCATGGTGATGTTCGGGAGATTCGCTTCCTGAAAGGACCAGGGTAGTTGCATTTCTACTGAGCAACTGTAATAAGAACAGTTACGAATCTATACCAGACATGACAGAGGTGAAAACATAAATCAGTAATACTACTAATAAAAATAATAAGAGTCATGGACTATTATTAAGGAAAACTTGTTCTAAGTTTAGAACAAATGATCCTTGGATTATTTGTTCAATTTTCGTGGGTTTCTGTTTCATTATCTATGAAATTCAAAATTGTCAGATGAGATAATTCCTGAAGCTGTATTATTTTATTTTCCTTCACAAATTTAAAAATATTAACGAACAACCCTGTGTGTCTGGCACTGTGCCAAGTATCACAGCTACACTGGTGAGGAAGAAAGCATTGCTGTCGGTCTCCATGGCAGTAATAATCTCCAGAAAGAATTCTGGATTTGGAGTCAAAAGATTGGAGTACTGTTTCTCTCTCTCTCTTTCTTTTTTTGATGGTTTAATCCCTCTGAATCTAGGTTTCTTCAACTGTAAGAATAGGGTTTGGGGAGATTACCTGTGAGATAATATGTGGGAAGAACTTCGGGAGTGAAAGCGGTATGTTAAGTTGATTGTTATGACACGCTATGAACGCAGTAGGGTATATATGGGTTCCAGTGAGGAGGGAAAACACAATAAATAACTATGCCTGAAAAAAAGTAAGTATGCTGCCACTGCGGTGTATCTAGAATAGATAGGGGTGATGAGCTTTCTGTAGGTAAACACTACGGGAGGTTTTTACAGGCTGAAGTGGAAGCATGGTGGTGGTGAATAAGGGGTATTAAACATCTGTATCGATTTATGAAGTGCTACTCCTAGGTGTCTGTCATATGACATTAGAATACTTCACTGCAAAATATGACTGCTCACATAGTTTAATTAAGGCCATTAATAGTCAAGGAATTAACCTAAAAAACAATGTTTTACCAGAAAACTTTTACCCCTAACCATGGAGCTATGGAGTGAAGAGGAATAAAGTACAGTCATTTTCATTTTTATTTATCTCTCAGTTAACAGGCATGGAGGGGGCTCAAGCAGTTTGTAGTTATTAGGCTGCACATCGCCGTTAAGCCTTGAGATACTTGCTCCGATGCCCTATCTTGCTCTTTGAGGAGCCAGTTTTGTCCACCGTTTTCTTATCTCGTCTGTAAAGCCCGTGTTCCATACATGCTGCTTCGCTTGCCTCCTCAGGGATTAGCTGAATCTCTCCCCTGACATCTCACCAGTGTCCATTTACCCCACTTGCTTTGAGATCACCAGTTCTATTTTCTGTTAGAAGTGGGGATGCAAAAGGTGCGGTGTTGAAAAGTTCTGATCCTGGACTCAGACAATCCAGGTTTTGATTCTGAGTTGAACTACTCACTAGCTTTGAGACCTCTGGCAAATCATTCAGACTCTCTGAGTTCAGTTTGCACATATGCAAAATGGAGGAAAAACCAATACCTGCCTCCTAGGGCTGTTTGAGAGAAGAAGACAGTACACAGAAAGCACTTAGCCCAGCTCTGCACGTAGTAAGCACTCAAAAAATCAAAACTGGTCTTGTCATAAAAAGCAATAAATATTCATTAAATAAATTTGATTTTTGTATTGCCATGTTTTTATTGCCATGGACTGTGTAAACAAACCAGGGAATTGAATTCATCATATTATTAAATTTTGCTTTGGTTAGTGGCTTTTGTAAAGTGCCGAGACAATGCTTAGTACATAGTAAACGCTATACGTTTTTGCTATAATACGTAAATAAATCTATTAAATATAATAAATAAGTCTGGAGTTAGTTACTTCTGAATGCTGAGGTGAGACAAGTAGAAGCTGCCTTTCATTTCACAGGTCCATAGAGCCCACCAGCACCCTCCTGACACAGGCCCGAGGCCTGGGTCCAAGAAGCAGATGCCCCCAGTTGCTGCATTTGGTAACTCACTTAACCTCTTTATGAATCATCAATAAGATGAGTTTAATTGGGCAACTTCACCTTTCAGACTGAAGACTGGAACTGCATGGGACTAAGTCTTGAGTTCCTTTCCTGCTCTGAGAGGTAGATAAAATTTCTGGGTTTAAATATGTCATTGATGATGAGGGCTACTGTAAAATTCTGCTACCTGTAGCACTTTCAAGTCACATAGAGGAGTCATGTATGGTTTCACGGTTTATTGGCTCCACCAGTGACAATTTCTGTCTGGGAACCGTCAGCTCCCACTCTTGTTTCTGCGCTTCCAGTGTGGCTGTGAGCCAGTCAGAGCAGTCCTGACATGGGGACTGGTTCCGTCATGGGCATAAGGCCTTTTCAGAGACAAGAGCATGTCACGAGTCTACAGATGGGCACATGGAGTGAAGACGTTCAAACTTTTCCACTGGATCTGCACCTAGAACTCTGTGACCCTGAATCTAGTGAATCTGAGAGGTTTTGACTGCGAAAAGGAGAGCTTCACTTGAAAAGGAGCCAACACAGGGAGAAAGAGAATCCACGACCTGATGACACTGTGTCTTTATCTGGATATGCCTGACTTGCTGATGCTAAACAAGGTAATACATCCCTTCCTTCTCTCTCATTCTTCCTTCCTTCCTTCATCTTTGTCTCTCTTTCTTTTGCTTAAACCAGCATGGATTGGGTTTTCTGTTACATGAGACTGAATCTTAACAGATATAATTCATCTCATTTAAGAGTCTCAGCAACCCTGTACCATAGTCAGGGAAGGAAAGGAATTGAGACATTTCATCTATAATATTAAATTTTCATAACTCAAATTGGAACTAAGAAAGCAGCAGTCACCAAACTTTTTGGCACCAGGGACCGGTGCTCCTATGAGAATCTAACGCCTGATCTGAGGTGGAGCTGAGGCGGTGATGCTGGCGCTGGGGAGCGGCTGCAGATACAGATGAAGCTTTGCTTGCTTGCCCGCTGCTCACCTCCTGCTGTGAAGACCGGTTCCTAACAGGCCCTGGTACCAGTCTGCTGCCCAAGCGTTGAGGACCTCTGGAGTAATAGAATCTTCAGTATGAAGACCAGTGTAGGGTTTGAAACTTCCAGCTGGGACCTAAAGCATCTAGTAGCTGCTAGGTTGTAGTGGCTGGCTGTTCAACTGGCTGCACTTTCCTTTTTCCTCTTATTTTGTTTATTGTTCTTTCCTCTTTAAAGAATGTGAACGGTGTTGGGAACAAAGGTCAAGGGCAAAGGAATAGAGGAGACTAACGGGATTTTTTATATGTGTTTCAAATGGCAAAAGGGGAAAAACTTCAGATAATTTATTATGTTTAGCTCGTAAGAGTAAACTAGAGTTTATTTTTGAGATCTTTAACTGTTTATATAAAAGAAAAATGACTTTCTTTAGTATCAGTGTAAAATTAAATAGTAATTATCCTTTTTTTTCCCCCTTTGAAATATTTGTTTTTGTAAGGTGATTTTTGATACTGCCCCATAGCAGAACGTGCTGTATTCTCATTTTACAGGGCAGGAAACTGAAGCTCAGAAATATAAGGTGAGGTAATAAAATCTCACTACTACAAATTAATAGAACAATGTAATAATTCTGGGCTGTCGATGATGATCTCAGTGCAATAATAGTCTATGCTGTCTCCAGCACGGCTTAAAATCAACAAAGGAAGTCTGACTCAGGTAGTGGCTGGGTGGATAGAACGGTCTATTTCAGTGGTTCCTCATCTTGAGTGAGCATCAGAATCCCCTGGAGGCCTTGCTAAAACACAGATCTCTGGGGCCCCACTCCGAGTTCCTGAGTCAGTAAGTCTGGGATGCTGCTCAATACTCTGCATTTCTCATGAGTTCCCATGTGAGGCTGGGCTGCTGAGCTGGGGTTCACACTTGGTAAACTGAGTCTATTGGACATATAAGTAAAGAAGTAGCTGAGGCCCTTAGAAACAATGAAAGAGCTGAAGGTTCTGACCACAGTCCATACATCACCAAGTTGAAATGCAGCTTTCATAGAGATTACTGAAGACAGGCATTGTATTAAAGTCTTTATATGTTTATAGCATTTAATCTTGACAATAACCCTATGAGGAGTTATTATTAATATATTCATTCTTTAAAATGAGGGGACTGAGAATTAGCTAGTGAATTGCCCAGAGACGCACAGTTAGTAAGTAGTGCAACCGGCACTTAATCTGTTTGTTCCAAGGTTCTCGTGTCTGGTGACCAAAACTATGCAATTACATATCTAGAGTCATTATTCAATTAGAAGTTCTGTCTTGGAATGCCTTCTTTGTATCAGGCTGTATGAATGTGATGACAATTGAGAATGGAAGGAACAGGAATTGTCACATGAATTTAGCTAATCTTTGAGACTGAGTCTCTACACCAACCTTTTCAGATTTGCCCAAGTGGACTTCCTGTCTTTCTCTTCACTTGAACAGTGCAGCACTGGAGACACAGGAGAAACCACTAGGCTGTCCTTTTTTTATTTTTTATTCTTTTTAGAACATTAACAAGAGTTTCCAGTTAACTAAGCAAAAAGACCATGTAGCAATCTCTATTGCCTTAGAAAACATATCAAAATACTTATCAAATTTTTCTGTCTTGGCAATTCCACCTATTCAAACAGCCAAGAGAACTTGGTTGACAGTAGTTAAAACAAGAGAGAGAAGGAAGCAAAAATAAATGAAAGAAAACAGAGGAAAGAGACTAGAAAATAAACTGTCATTCTCTGTGAATAAATGGCCTTTGCAAGGAGCTATGCTGCAGGCCATAGATGGCATTCTGAGCTGATCAGAGTTATTTTCCAGACTGACCCATGAACTGATGATTCTAATAATGGCAAATTCATGTTAAATATACACATTGAGAGATTTTCTTTTCCTTCTCTGTATTCCCCAGTTTCTTTTTTTTCAACAAGAAAAGAAACATGCTTTGCTAACAGAGTTTCATTTTGCCTAGAAGATACTGCATTGAACAATGAAGAAGAGTGAGCTTTATTTTTATATAATAATTCATTAATTTCAGCTCTGGTTTCAGGTGGGCTGCTTCCTTTCTTGCACCCTTCTCGTGATAGGTGTATGCTATGGAGGGACGTTCTTGTCTTATAGTCATATATAGAAAACACAAATCACATCCATCAGTGACCCAGCAGCATCACATGCTTACCTTGGGAAGGGAGAATTGGGCTATTTTAAATCCCAGTTCACCACTCACATTATCAAGAAAAGAGTGAGAAACTGCAAAAATCCAAGAAATCCTAACTCTGCAATTGCCAATTACTGTGACTAGTACGTGGGTAGGAAATCTTGTTTTATCTTCCACGAAATGACATCGTGATCTGAGTAACTTGAAATGCTAAGGTGACGAACCGCGAACCACCTGCGAATATCCAAAGGCAAAACACTCCGAACCTACCTAGCAGGTACTCGGCATTCTAAGAGGTAAAAGAAAGTTCACCCAAATAGAATATAAAAATGGAGATTCTAGGAGAGCCAAAGAAGACCACTAGCTTTGACTTTTCTAATCCCTCTACCAAAGCAAATGAAGAAATAGTAACCAAATATGGAGTTTAGAGCTGGAATTTAAATCTAGGAGACTACTGCTGAAACACCCACGTAGTTGCAGGAGAGTGGTCATTTTTAATAGAAGCCAAGAGGAAAAAAAGCGGGGGGTGGGGGGAGCTATGATTATTTTTACTCCTTTTGCTTTTATTACGCTATTGTAAAGTGCTTGAAATCTCACGACCACATCTGAGGATGGAGTTAGTACTATTACTATTTGTAAACAATCCTTCCCATCAAAATCCAGAAGTTCATGGGTAGCCAGAAACTAAGTGCTAAAATAATAATTTATATTTATGTCTACGGATTCAAAACTTCAACTCTTTCTACTGAATATTTTTGCCATGGGGTGAGATACCTTTGAAGTAGATACCAGTGGCTCGCAGATACATACGACCTAGTTTTTGTCTTGATTTTCAATTTTTAAATAATCATGGGTAGATCATGCTAGAACATATCTCAAGGTTTCCTTAGTAAAATGATTCTCTGCCAAGGAATCAAATTGATAAATTCATTCTCTATGGATCAACGACCTGCGTGACCCCACTTTACTGTCATTACAAGATGAACAGATTATGCTTTAGACACATACACACAAATCCATCTGGTCCAGTGGGCAACTCAAATGAGCTGGATGAAGTTTTCAGTTATTGTTGATAGTAACAGTGAAGTTTTTAGAGGAAGTAAGAGTAGTCCTCAGAAGCAGAAAGAAAAAAGTAAGGGTTTTCTCTCCAAAGGACTCCGGGAGATAAGACTTTTACTAGAGCCATGATTAATACAGGACTGGCAGTGAGAAGACATTCGACAAGCATTAGCTGTCCAGTGAACTGATGGTCCTGCCCTTTCGGTCCTTCTCACATGGGTCGCTGACCCCTTCAATACCCACAAGCACAGTGAAAAGAGCAATGACTCCAGGGATGAGACCCGGTTCTAATTCTGGCTTACTTTCAGCCTCTGCTCATTTTAAAAATTTAGGTGGATTTAAGGAAGCCTTTGCCAATTCGCTCCACCAGCTTAAATCCTCTTGCTATAACTTCAGGGAACGCTTATGTCCCTCATGATGGCAAATATGTAGGAAGGACTGTAGTTTGTTGCTTATGTATCCCTAACGCTGACTAGTACAGTTGGTACAAAGTAGCATTCAAAATAAAACTTGATAGCTTCAATTACTGAGAAGGTTAGAGGATCACATGATATCATATCAGGCTATGGAGATCATATAAAAGTGTGAAGCAGATGTAATGGAAAATAAGAAGTTGGCCTGTAGTGAAATAGACTTAAAAATACAGGCCTCCCTGAAGGACATTTAAATCTAAATTTTTAAACATCAATAACAGTGATTAAAATCATATCCATCTAAGCATTCAGCCTGCTGCATCAAATTTCTTTAGATTTAATTCAGGAAAAGTTTGCCTTCAGTCCATTTAATCTACAATTACCAGTTGCTTTAAAAAATGTACAAGCAACGTAAGAATGATGGATAAAGAAAATTCTCCTGGCAAAAATCCTATAGTCTTGGAGCTCCTTTGCAAACTATGATCCTGAGTCGGTGTTAGTATTTGTTTTCCCAGCCACGTGGGGCCTTGCTGTGGAAAATTCTGCAGCATCTCCCTGTGCTTGAATTTTGTAAGTAGCCTTCCTAATTTCTTTGTGGCTTAATCTCGTCCATTCCTTTTACTCTCACAGAATCAAATGCATTCTCTTGGAAAATTATTCCTTTCTACATATGCGTTAATATATGTGGAGTTCATTAAGAATGATAACTAGAGATCACTGATTTTTTATAAATGATATTTAGATTGAGATAGAAGGATGAATGTTAAATTTGGGGAAAAGAAGAGTACATTCAAATTGCTGTATTTAATAATAATAAAGTACAATTAATAAAATACATGATAAATTGATTCATTTCTTTTAGAAGGTTGGTAGAATTCTTTCTGGTTTCCTCTTTTTAATTTAATAAAGTACAAGCCAGTAGTTTCAACTAAAGTTTTAAGTCAGCGGTCATTTTTAATTGCATGGGAAAAAAAGAAGATAGTGGGATTATACCAAAATCCCTATAGAGGAGGAAAAGTGAAGGAAACTATATTTACAATCTATTAATTTTATGGACATTTATTTTATCCAAAGGAAAAATTCACTTTATATTAATACAGATCCTCGGGATGTGTGGAATGGAGCCGGGTTTTACAATGAGCTTTCCTAAGCCCGAAATTCTGTTTTGACAAATTTCAGAGAGGTAGATGTGAGAATCTGCCTACCCATTTCTGATAATTCAAAGAAGTTTTAACACCTGGGGGCTTAAATCCTGAAAGGTGAAGGTTTGTTCTAGTTCAATTTTCATCTGAATTATTGACTCAAATCCCAGGTTGGAGGGTGATGACTGATCTAATCTTTTCATTAGCTGGTTCATACAATACAAAGCATTATGGGCAATGACTTGCTAAAGATTTTTATGCACACCATGTAACTAGTAATTCATGATTTCTGAATTCATTTTTAAATAATACCATAGAGGACATTTGCTTTGCCTTCTTTCTGCAAGGCTGGAAACATTCCAGGGTTTCTACTGTGCAGGGGTAGAGGGAGGGGAAGGATGGGTAACCATTAGCAGGAGACGAGCTACAGTTTTCCCCTGAGGCTTACACATATCATCAAGGGTGATGACAGTGCACATCACTAAGAGGAAAAAGAGGTAGCCTTTTCGGCCACACACCCCTCCTCTTCATAACTTTCCAAAGTCCAGGACAGTAATAAATGTGTTGCCTTGAGTCAAATTTCAAGACTTAAACTAATTTTGATTGACTGAAAGTTTGTGATCTAAAGCATCCTGGGTCATTGGGAGACTCGTAGTTTCCTTTTGGTCCTGGGTTTTGAAACTGACCCCAACCTTGTCCCATAAGCTAATGAGGAGCTTTTTGGGCATATGGAACTACCCACTGCCTCAGTTCTGGGTTAGAGGAAAATTACAATTTGCTTCTGGCTTTCGGCTAAATGCTAAGAGGCTGAGGTTTGGTTTCTGTCCTCCTTAGGCAAGGTGCTAATATTTTAATACGTCTAAAATCTGACAATTCTGAAAGATATTGACTTTAAAGGGAATTTCTCAGTCCACTGATTCAAAAAACATTACCTTGACTATAATCAGATACGCTCATACGTATTAGAGACACACTCCTTTTATAGAACCTTACCCAGTGCCTCCTACTGTTTTTCATTTAATTTGATTAAGAAGCCAGAAAGCTGATGGGATGCCGACCATATGGGCAGGACTCGCGTGGACATGTAGCAAAAGGGTAATAGAAAGCAGCAGCACATTCATCTCCACAGAGATGCAGGGGACATAGCCAATGACCTTTTCTTCTATAGATTGTTTAGTTTGGTTCTTGAATGGCAGGGGACATGAAGGTGGTGCTCAAATGGACCTCTTGAAGAGAGATGGGCTGGATGGGAAGGGTACATGGATTCACACTGATTACTGAATCCTATGAGTGGGAGTTAAGACACATGTTTAGTACTAACTAGCACTAAGTCTAGAAGGAATGCTTAAAAAAATGCAGTGGTGAAAATTGAATCAGTAGTAATTATAAAAAATGAGACAGTCAAAGTAACAAAGTGTATATATTTGGCCCTCTGTATCTGTGGGTTCCATATCCATGGATTTAATCAACCACAGATTGAACATATTTGGGGAAAAAAGTTATGTTGTTACTGACATGTACAATGTAGTTAGGCCTATAATGGTTGTGTCTATGCTAAACAAGTACGGACTTTTTTCCTTGTTATCATTGCCTAAAAAGTACAGTATAACAACTATTTACATAGCATTTACATTACATTAGGTATTATAGGTAATCTAGAGATGATTTAAGTAGATGGGAGGATATGCATAGATTATATACAAATACTATGCTATTTTACATAAGGGACTTGAGCATCTGCAAATTTTGGTGTCTGGGTGTCTTGAACCAATACTCCTAGGATACTAAGAGATGACTATACTTGTAAGCATGTACCCACTGTACACAACAGAGAAAAAAATAATTGGTGCCAAGGGCAGTGTGATTATAACAAATATAAATGGCAAATAACTACTTATAATAACAAAGGATTTAAAAGCTCCAGATGATTTAATAGAACATTATTGATACTAAATAATATGCCTCTGTTTGAATAGGACCAAGGAATTTCTAACACTTGCTTCATCAGATAATTGGAAGTAGGAGGATTCTTATTCACTCTTCCTTACTCTTACACATCTTGCATTTTTCAGACCTCAGTTCAAATATTCCTTCTCTCAGGGAGTGTCCTACTTCACTACATCAGGTTCCTCAATAGGCTCATAGTAATGTATAGACACTTTCCTCATCGCCCTTATTTTCATTTATAATTATATATTATTTCTACAAGTATTTGTTAAAGATATATCTTCCTTTTAGGATGTGGTCTCTGTGAGGGCAAGGAGCAAGTTTGATAGGGACTGAGAAGTAGCAGTTAGATCATCAGATAATACCATTAGTCAATATTTAATGGACATGTATACTATATCAGGCACAGTTATAAACATTCTGCATGAATTACTGAATCTATTCCTCATCATAACCCTTTGTGGTAGATGCCCTGATTAACTCTGACTGGATTGCTGAGCAAGCTGAGGCTCTGAAAAATTAAGTCACTTGCTAAAGTAACGCCATAAAGAGTAATGGACTTGAGATTTACACCTAGACAGTTTTATTTCAGTTGTCACATTTACGATGAATGCTATACTAGCACCTATTACATGTCACCCTGAAAGAGTGAAATTCCCTATTGTTTTAAGGGGAATATATTTAAAAAATAAAATATGGATCAACATGGATCATATAATTTAAAACAGTAATAAGAACAGGGGTAGGTCAGAGAGCAGAGCCTGAGCACAGAAGAGGGGAGGACAAAGGCAGCTCTGGGCCTTCGTAAAGGTCGGGTCAGCGGGAACACACTCCTGTCAGGCCTGGGGAAAGGCCTGGGGAAAGGGAAAGTAGAGGAGAGCCCCTATGTCTACACATTTTGCTTAATAAGTGACAAGTTAGACAAGGGACAGCTTATCTTTTCCTTCTGGATCTTTCTTGCTAACTTTTGTTTGACTGCATTTCAGGAGGAGTCACTTTGTGAAATGAGAGTCTAGAGTTTTTTAAAATAGTCTACCACCACATCTAAAGTCTATACCTCTAGACTGTAGGCACTCTCAGGGTTAACCCGTAAGCATTCATCTTCTCTTGGGCTAAGGCAACAGTGGGCTCTGAAGCCAGGTTAAAAGCAGATGGGGTTGTAGGAAGGGCAGAGAATCTCAAACAATATAAACCCAAAGAGGCCATGCCAAGACACATCATTATTAAAATGCCAAAGGTTAAAGACAAAAAGATAAGTCTAAAAGCAACAAGAGAAAAACAGTTTCCTACAAGGGAGCTCCCATAAGACTGTCAGTTAATTTATCAACAGAAACTCTGTAGGCCAGAAGGGGTTGACATGAAATATTCAAAGTGATAAGAAAAAGAAAAAAAGGACCTACAACCAAGATTATTCTACCCAGAAAAGCTATCATTTACAATCGAAGGACAGATAAAGAGCTTCCTGGACAAGAAAAAGCTAAAGGAGTTCATCACCACGACAGAAGTATTATAAGAAATGTTAAAGGGACTTCTTTAAAAAGAAGAGGAAAAAAAATTAAAAATATGAATAATCAAATGGCAATATATCAACAATTATTTTAAATGTAAATGGATTATATGTGCCAATCAAAAGACATAGGGTGGCTGAATGGATAAGAAAACAAAACCCTTACATATACTGCCAACAAAAGACTCACTTCAGCTCAAAAGCCACACACAGACTGAAAGGGATGAAAAAATTTATTTCACAAAAATAGAAACAAACAAACAAAAAGCCAGGGTAGCAATACTTATAATAGACAATATAAACTTTAAAACAAAGGCTATAAACACAAGACAAAGGAGGACCCAGTAATCCCATTTCTGGGTATTTATCTGAAGAAACACAAAACACTAGTTTGATGGGATATGTGCATCTGTATGTTCACTGCAAAATTATTTACAATAGCTAAGATATGGAGGCAACCTGGGTGTCCATTAATAGATGAATGGATAAAGAAGAAGTGGTACATGTATATGATGGAATGTTACTCAGCCAAAAAAAAAAAAAGAATTAAATCTTGCCATCTGCAACAATGTGGATGGATCTAGAGAGTACTGTGCTGAGTGGAGTGAGCCTAATGTCATATAATTTCACTTATATGGTATCTAAAGAACAGGATAAATGAACACACAAAACAAAAACAAGCTCATAGATACAGAGAGCATTTTGATGGTTGTTGGTTTGGGTTGGGAAGATGGGAGAAGTGTGGAGGAGATTAAAAGGTACGAATTTGTAGTTACAAAATAGTCATGGGGATGTAGAGTATAGCATGGAGAGTGCAGTCAGTAGTATTTTAATAAGTACTGGATTTATTGGAATGATCACTTCATATGTTACAAAAATGTCTAATCACTGTGTTGTACACCTGAAACTAACATAATATTGTATGTCAACTGTTACTGAGAAATAATAAAAATATAACATATATTAAAAATAGATGCGGTTAAAGGCAAGGTGAGTAAGTTTTGTGATCTTGGGCAAGATATTTAAACTTTCTGAGCCTCAGTTTTCTCAACTGTAAAACTGGTATAACAGCATCTGTCTTATTGGGTTGTTGTGAGGATTAAATGAGATAATTCATATAAAGCATCTAAACCAGTACCTTATATGATAAGCTCAAGAAAATAACTTTTATTAGTATAGAAGTAAACAGGTAAAGGAACTGAACTTGTGCTATAACATGATTCAAAGAGGTTTGTGATGGTAAACCGGTTCCCAATTTAAACAGCTGTGGAACTGGTGACAGGTAACACACAGCAGTTGCTCAATCACTCTTTAGGAGACGAATGCGTCAATAAAGATATGCCTCTCTTTGCTACAGCCATTTGGCAGGGAGCTTCCTAAATGTTTTAGGCTATGGGAATCTTCTTGTTTCAGTCTCCCAGGAACGTATCTAAAACTGAGACCTCATTATATACATGCCTAAGACAAGAGACTGAATAATGTTTCTTCGGGAGGCTTCATTTGGGGACCTTGTTTGGTTCTTTACCCTTGTAGTGGGCAGAGGCACGTGGTAACTCAAAATGTTCCATTTTGTTATTTGCAAACAGGATGAGTTAGTTTGGGAACACAGAGTTTGCACTTATCAACAAAACTAGGTTTTCAGATTTATTTCTGGCTTCACTTATGGGAACTATGTCTCTCTTTCTTCAAATTAAATGTATCTATAAAGAAAGTTCCATTATGATGATAATGATAATGTGAAATTACATTTTGTAGATAAAATTTGCCCAGCAGCATTTTAAATTTCAGTGTAGATAAGAACATCTATATAGTTAATTAAATCTTGAAGGCATCAGTTTTGGAATCGGCTTTGAATTTTAGCTTCTCCACTAATTAGATGTGTGACCTTGGGCAAGTTCCAGAGCTTGGCTGAGCCACAGTTTCCTCATCTTTAAAATGAAGTTGCACTATGTGAAGGTTTAAGATTGAGATAAGGTGTTTTAGGAGCCTACCATCACGTCTGGCATACAACTAGGTGTGTAACAAAAGGTAACCATTGCTATGATAGTCACTGATTTATACAGGCAGGCAAGGCTAATTTTTTATATTTTCCAATTAGCACTCTGCAGTGCATGTTGTAGTTGAATCTGTCCCACCCAGTGTAACATCAGTGAGGTCTGACTCGTGTACCAGGTGTGGAACTGACTGCTTTCAGCTAGTTTTGGTATTTCCCTTCCCTTTGCTGTGGGTTAGTTCAAGGATGGGAGGCCTAAGGCAACTGAGCCAGCAAAAAGAAATCTCCATCTCTCCTTCTGAATATGAATGAGGAAACACAGAGCCTAGTTGCCACTGCGTCATCTCATTTCAGAACAAAAATATCATTGATAAGTTTTTGGCTGGCTTTCTCTCCCCTACCCCACAACGCCTTGGTGCATGCTTTGCACAAGCCAGATTCATTTAAGATGGGTGAAAAATCAGAGAGCGTCATCAATTCAAAATAGTAATTTTTGATGGTTTCAGATAAAAATCAGCCTAGGATAATGATAAGGTCAAGTATAATTTATAATTATAATTATAAAAATATATTTTTCTTTTCAAAGTCAATGTCTTGTGAGAAAAGTTTAATGTTATCCTACAGCAATTTTAATAAAAGTGCCCCCCTTTTAAGTCACTTAGGTTTTGTCAAAGGGCTTTCATATCGTTTATCTTATCACCTTCTACAACATCAGAATGAATTTGAAAGACCAAGCACAGACTTCCTCATCTCATGGATAACAAAAATTAGGCCAGATATATTCTTTTCCCAAAACTGCAGGACTTTTCAGAAGCTGACCTAGGTTGAGTGTCCTGGCTTCTTGAATCCAATTGGACTCTGTGGCTAGTTCTGACAATGATAGAACTGAGGAAAAATATTGTAAAACTATTTCACAAGCAATATGTGATTAAAAGGTACAACACAGGGAGAAATCCAGGTTTACACTGCAGCTTTAGTTAGTCCCATATCTAACATTAACTAGCTTATATAATCCTGAGAAAATTGCTGAAATTTCTGAGTTTCAGTTTCTGCATGTAAAAATGAGACATCATAAGAAAAAAAAATGTAATTATGAATGGTGATAGATATTAATTGGACTTAACGTGGTGATCACTTTGCAATACATACTAATATCAAATCATTAAAATGTATGCTTTAAACTAATATAACATTATCTCAAAAACACCTCCAAAACACTAAGAAATTAAAAACAGTTGTAAAAACGCAACTACAAATAAAAAGGAAATGTTAATTTTAAAAAAAGATAATTCTTTGAGGAGAAGGTTCCTGTTCTTAAGCCTGTGATATGCACTGAGAATTGACCGACTAGTCTGAGTCGACTGCACAACCCTCAGTACAGTTATCAAGACAGCAACCACTAGCTGCTCAGGGTTAGAATTTAAGGTGCAATTAGTTTATGTTCCCTGAGTAAGGTTCTTGCTGTTCACTGTGGTCCACAGATCAGCAGCTTTGGCATCACCAGGAAGTTTGTTAGAAATGTAGAATCTCAAGTCTCACCCTAGACCCACAGAATAAGGATCTGCACTTTAACAAGGTATCTAGGTAGCTTTAATGCACAGCAAAGATGGAGAAACACTGATTTAAATAATCTCTTAGATCCTTTAATGTTCTAAAAGTCAATGACTGCAGAATTTTTTTTAATGTATTTTTTTAAGAACGTTGGGTATCTCTCTAAGTGTGCTAAACAAAGTCTTCATCTTCTATACAGTAAAGGAGTGGAGGAGTGAATTGGCAATGTTTTTTGTGCTCCCCTTTTGGAATGCTGAATGAATCACAACCAAGGTACCAACTAAATCCTCAGGGGGAGACTGAGCTGGAAAGGGAATGATAAAAGCCACCTCAGCCAGGGATCCCTTCTGCAGCTGTGGTCTGATGGCTTCTGTGCATTTAGACAATTACACGGTGAATTACCCGAGTGAGAATATGCCAAATGCACCATCCCCTCTCACAGCCCAACTCTTGTTAGGAGAACTGCTGTTAATCTGACATAGCCTTGTCAAACATCTGTCCGTTCCATTTTAACACCAAATGACCCTCAGCTCTGAGATCTGCAGATGATGGCAGATGAGGAAAGTGACTGCACTTTACAAAAGATAGGCTGTAGGCTGAGTTAGGAAAAGAAGAAAACTATGAATTTAGGAAGATAGGAAAGAAGATCAAACCCAACTGCCAATCTGATACTCTGTTGAATATAATATCAGCTAGACTCTGTGTCAAATATTGAAAACTCTCAAAACGAACAAACAAACAAACCCCAAAACAAAACCTGGGTGCAAACTCCAGGTTTGCCACTTACTAGCTGTGTAACTGAATATGTCACTTCTCTCTGGGCTTCAGCTTTAGTTGTTAGTAAAATTTTAGAGGATTCTAAGAGTACCTAGTAAATTAGCAACCTTCGACCTTTCCTAAACATCAGAATCACTTGGAGAATTTGCTAAAATTTAAATTCTTAGGTCATCAGAAATTCTGGTTCAATAAACCCAGAGATGGGGCTAGGGATCTGCATTTCTTTGAGTACGGGCCTGTGGTCTGAAGATGAGGCCCTACAGGTCACTGCTATGGGGCACCGGATGGTAAGATGTATATCCAAGTAGGGAGCTTGTAAATTCTTGGCAAACGTTAGCCTTTAAAAGATTTTGGTAGTTCAGACAGGGGGAGCGACTTGCTTGATATCACACAGTGGACAGGAGCAGGGATGGAACCTTTCCCACTGCTCCGGAATGGCTGCCTGCTTACTGCCAACATTTCTCAGAGAGCATTGTTAGAACAATGCAAGGGGTTGAGGAAAGATGCTGGTCAAGTCCTTATGTACTGTCAAGTCGAGGAACGGGGTCACGCTGCACAACGGGCAGGCTGTGCCCCACACTGGGGTCTTCGTTATGAAATCGCTGTGTGTCCTTGGACTAGTCGTTCCCCCCTCGCCCCAGCTCTGGGTATTGGTTTCTTCATTTATTCAGTGAGAGGATTCTTTAACGTTCTTGTGAGGGTTAAAATACTATTGTTCTATCATGGCCATGCACATCCTGGCTGGGCGGAAGAGCTCCTTGCTCCCTTTTCTGAGATGGAATGTACCTTTTACTCTGAAGCTTTTCCTAAACATGAATGTGAAAGTAACATCTCCTTCCTCCGAAACTCAGCAGCACCTATCATTTGTACCATACACTATTCATTCTGATTATCTCATCCTATTTAAAGAATATCACAGGGACAGTGAATTATTCCATCAGACTGAGAGACGGTGCTTCTGAATTTAGAAATCTTAAGAAACAGAAAAAGTAAGAGTTCTGTCCTTCTGATCCTTCCATAGTAGACATCAACTTCACAGTCACCATTTATCTAACGCTTACTACCTGACAAGTACTTTCCATGTACTGTCTCCCACAATTCTTAAAATCATCTTTTGCAAGTGGAACTGTATGCCCCACTTGTCAAATGAGGAAACTGAGGCTCAGAGAGCATTTCCCATGCTCGCTTAGCTAGTAAGTGACAGTTATGGGGCTTGAAAACAGGGTTGTCTCAAATCCAAAATCAAGTAGGATTGATTGAGCTACGTCTGTCTGTGCTCTTAACCATGGTGCTATTCTCCAGGAGTAATAATTTGATAAATGCTTGCTTCATGATGAACCCACTGGTGATATTCCCTCCAAATGTGTGTCCCTTGTGAGAGAAGTCTAATGTCATCCTGTGTGGCTATGATGAGGGGAGCACAGTGTAGATGAAAGACTCACAGAAACAGCCCATGTCTTTGGCTTCAGGGGGCCAACATTCTCAACTGCTCAACTAAAGAATCTGATCCCCAGATGAGGAAATGCTCAATGCTCCACGAAGCAGTATTCACTGTTGAGGGCTAATAATTGCAGTAAGTCTCAGGGGTGGAAGCTGGGGGCCAGTAACTCTCAGGGTGGCAGCTGGGGTTAGCAGGCTTGACCTTCAGGACTGACTCAGAGATGCTTACTCCCCTGTGGGGGGAACAGCAGGTGTTCTCAGTGGAAGAAGCCTGCTATGGTGCCCTTGAAGCCAGTCCAGCTTCCAGAAATTTTTTGTAGCAGAAGCTAGAAGGTATTGAGAGGCAAAGAGACAGCTTGTTTATTGCTGAGAGAGATTTCAAAATTATGTCAGGGTCCATTTTTGTTATGTCTCCCTAGGTGCCCTTTGCCAAAATGAAATGAGCATCAAGCAATCGTGCAAACCTCTTTTCTGCAGAGGCCATAAAAAATTCCTAATTTCTTTAGGAACAAAAGGTTGCTGGAGGTACCGTACTTGTTGTTTTACAAAATAATTTAATATTAATGGAAAGATGGCAAATAAAAATTTAATGCCAGTCTTTGATTCCCACAACTGCCCATGGAACACAGTTTCCTTTCTCACTTTATATTTTTCAAAAGTTCAGAATCTTTGCAGAGTTTTCTCAGTAATCACTGTACTTGCGATACTAGGGCTATTAACTACATTTCCTTGAATTTGATTTTTATCAACTGCAAAATACACCATCAATTCATTGACAGGTATTCATAAAGAAGAAAAGAAATTAAATACTTATGGTATATGTAAGTATTATACTAATTTCAGAAACTTTAAAAGGTGGATCTTTGTTTTAAAATTGAAAATCAGTCCATGTTTCTCCTGGAAGACTATGTTAGCAGTGCACTACAAACTGGGTTTGACCCCTAGGATGGATGTAACCACATGGTAGCATGTGTTAGTGGTGCTGTATTTCAAATGCTAGAATGGAATTGAGCAACCAAAGAGACGAAGTATTATTACTGCAGTGCTTTGAAAACCACAAAGTATGGCCTATAAACTTTTTCTGTTGTTTACTAAGTTTTGTTTAGTGGTGACCTGGGTACTGACAGAATAAATACATCTTCAAAATTTAATTCCTTGACTAAGTTTCTGCCTCCTTGCCGGAAAGGACATGGCCAGGTTCACTGAATCAGAAGGGACTCAGAGAGAAACTGACTGTGTAGTGGAAGAGAACATAGCAGGCAGAGGGCACTGCTCCTGGGAATGTGTTTCACGGATGGCTTCCTAGGTGTCTGTTCCATTTTCTTATCTATAAAATGAAGATTATATCTACTGTTGGGTCCCAAGACAGGCCACCACCAAATATCCTACCATGGCATATTGATTATTTTGAATTAAAGTTACTTGAGAAATGGCCCATGTAAGAAGAAAACCCTGACCTCTCTATCCTCCTAAAAGCAGGAGATGAATCTCCCATGTAACAGGTGCTCTCCCTGCTCTTGAGGGCAGAGGCACTACCTTATCACAAGAGTTAAAAGAATCCAGATTAGAAATGCCTGTATAAACAAGCCTTGTGCCACCTTCACTAGTTTACTATGTAAGCCCAAACTTTGTTCAGGTTTATCTCTAAGGGATACCCAAACCTTTCTTAGACTCCTTTCTTATGAGCACTAACTTTCTCTGTCCTGTCAATTTCTTCAGAAATGTATTATTTGTCTAAAAAGTATAAAAATGTGCCTGGTTCAATCATTTCTTTGAGTTTCATTTTATGATCTGAGTGAGAATCATATTGTGATTGTGCCATGTGCACGTATTAAATTCTTTTTCTATTACTGTAGTCTTACATAAACTTTATTATTAGTCCAGACAGAACTAAAGGAGAGTAAAAAGAAGGAATCCCCAAAAGTACCCTCTTGTATCTAGTGATTTTCAAGATAATTAAATGAGGTATCACAGAAAGCACAATGACAAACTTTAAGTACTACATCAGGGCACGGCATTATTAGTGTAATGGGCCTGCCTGCTTGGTTATTTACTACTTACTTTACAGTTTACTATTTAATTTCTCTTCTCTATTATCCTATGTAAGAAGTATATCTTTTTAGATGAGTTATTTTTAGCACAGGAGTTGTATACAAAGTATTTTTAGTTGTTCCTGACCCAGAAAATGGTTTTTTATACTTTTCTCTATAGACTTTTTTCGTTTTTCCGAAATTAAATTTGTTAAAATGGTTTTTAATCACAGTGCAAGTGTCTATAAATTTTAAATTCATAAGCAATTGCTTATAGTAGAATAAATAATAGTAGGTTTATAACAAATTTCAGTCTTCCTTCCTAAAATTGTTAGTGACATGGAAATGAGGCTATATAATTAGCAAATTTCAGGAAGAAAGACTGAATAAACATTCTAAAACTACATGATTTCTAAGATGGATTATTTCTTGGAGATCACATCGTAAATTTACGAGACAGATTGACTTTTCTGATGTTACAAATATGGCTTGTTAAATGTCAGAATTGAGACTTGAATCTTGAGTCTCCTGAGTTTGAATCTACTGAACTGAATTAGAAAATTGTTAGTAATTTTTACATGGGGACATGTATCTGCAGGGGGCCATAAACAGTGCAAGCTTGGAAAATAACATTAGAGGTCTCTTTGTCTAACTGTGTCACTGGAATCTTGGATCTCTGGTGACAATATCAATAAGAAAGCTACATAACAAGGACTTGACTGCTCCCAGGGAAGAGCAGTTACTGTTCAGTTCAGACCATTCCTTCCCTCCCTCACTCCTTCTTTCTGACAGTACTAATTATTAGAAATGAACATGTGCTATTTATATGTAACTATTGGGTTATTCTGTTTAAGCAATGTATGAGGAATTAGGCAAAGTAAGATGTGTTTGTGTGTGGCTTATACGTGCATGAGTATGGTAGGTATAGTGAGGTATACATACTCACACACATACTCACATACTCACTGGTAATTTTCCTGCACAGTTGCTGTGCTGTTTCTTTGTTTAGATGATTAATTTTGAATTGAACCTTTTTATAGGGTTTTCCCATTGCTCAAATACAACTTGAGTATATTTCTCTGGATTCTGCTTATATCAATATTGGCCCTATTTATGCATCTCTGCCTCTCTGTAGAGCCTCCGTCTGAGTTGGGTATTTATTGTTTTTCTTTGATCTTTCTGCTGTTGTTTTATTCTCTATGTCTTTTGAAAAGAGAGGAGAAAAATTGTACATGGGTTTTTAGAGACTTCAATCTCTACTACTCTGACCCTTTTCACAATTGCACACAGATATGACTTTCATGTTTCTTTGTTTTTTTAAGGGTTAGGTGATGTGTGTGTGTGTGTGTGTGTGTGTGTGTGTGTGTGTGTGTGTGTTTTACCACACTCTCATATGGTACTGCTACAGTATGTAAGCTATAGCAGAATTTTTCTAGGGAACAACTTGGCAATATGTATTACCATTTTAAAAGTACATAATTTTTGACCCAGAAATTCAATTTTAGGAAACAGGTTATAAGTCCATAGTGTACAAACACGTCGGTGATGGGATGCTTATTTTAGAGTAGTTTATAATGGAAAACCACTTAGAAACATTGCAAATATCTAACAATAGGTGCTTGTTAGATAAATTATGGTACAAAAATTCAATAAAATATTCAGATCTACTACTTAAGTATACAAAAGGTAAGTGGACAAAAGCAGTATATACAATAGTAGAGCATAATTATGTAAAAGTATGTCACTAACTGAATAAAAGGCAATGTTAACAATGATTATATCAGAGTGTAGGAATTTAGATGGTTTTCATTGCCTTTTGTACATTTTTTTAAAGAATTATCATGAATTAGTTTTATAATCAAAAAAATAGTAATAGAGCTAAAAAAGAGAAAAACTGGGAAAGGCACAGAATAATGGCAACTATTTTACTGAGTGTTCTTTGATACCTTACAAGGTCCTTAGCACAATTATCTCATTTAATCCTCTCAGTAGATCTACGAGGCAGAGGTTGTTGTTTCATTTTGAAGTTGAGGAATTTTAAGTATAGTAAGGTTAAACATGTCTAACATTGCACAGCTTATAAAAGATCATGCCTGAATATAAGCCCAGTTAGTCTTATTCTAAAAGGCACCATCTCCCCAGTGGATCCTACTGCCTCTGAGGGCTGTCACACACATCTTAATGTTTTTAAATGCTACAGGTTTAACAGTTCATTCAAACTTTTGAATACAAGGCATTATTTCATACTTTAAATATGAACCTAAAAGAGAACTCGAGGGACAGAATAAAGACATACTCAACAAAGAAATGTATAAAAACAGAAGACATTAAGATTCATGTTTCAATGTAAATCACTGAGAAGTCTCTTTAACATGGCATTAGAGAGTGTCATTAACTCATTCAAGCCATGAACTGAAAAATTTAATGCCAGAGGCAATTTTTCTTTAAAATATCATCATGATCTGAGAGTTTTCCTGAATTTTCATGTAACTCTACCCAATCATTAGACCAAGCATGTAGCATATCTTAATTCTAGTTCTGAAAAATACGACGTTCATCAACTGTTTTCATTATATATCCATACTCCAACTTTCAACCGTGTTTTCTTCTAAATGATTAGCATTCTACCCAGAATATTGCCCAATCAAATCAGTCTACTTTAATATACAAAAGAGTAGCTAGAATTAAAAAGAAGACACAGCAGCAACAACACAAATGAGACGGCCTGAGAGAAGAGACAGTAGAGACTAGATGTTTAGCGGATTAGGACTAAAACGGTGACTAACAAAGTCTCAAACATCTCTTCTCCTAGAATCTCCTTAGTACCATTTATCGAACTCTATTACTATAAGTAACATGATAAAGTTAAAAAGAAAATTAAAGTACCAAAACTAAGTAGCAATTTAATAGGTTAATCATACTTGTCCCATACCCCATGGGGAATAACAATGAGGTATCAAAGAATTGGGGTTAGAACAATAAAATTAAGGAAGAACAGGATACGTGGAAGATACAATATTTATAGCTCAGCTGGCATCAAGTCCTCATAAGATACACAAGAATTTAATATCATTCACTGCCTCATCAAGAAACAGAAATTTAAAAAACTCTGAAGTTGGACAAGTAGTGGATGATAAAGTGTAATGGTGACAATTATCATCATCAACATTATCATCATCCTGCAATATGGAGGGCAATACAAATGACAGTTTGCCGATTAAGAATTGCAAACACAAGAATTCAGAAACTAAATGCAAAATATTAGCCAAAAATAGGCTTTCTTTTGAAAAGTTCATTTACATCAAGAGTTTTGACATGTGACAATCTCAATTATTGTCTCTTATCTATCAATACAACAGTGTTGGGCCTGCCAGGATAATACTTATTTGTAAAATAACAATTAAGCAACAAGGACTTGATGCAAACATAACATTCCTACACATAAATTAATAATCCAGGACAAGAAAGAGGTTCCCTAATTCTGAGCCAACCAATAGAAAGAAAGAACAATTTTCCACCAATTCCACTAAACGAAAGAAACACAACAAGAAAACTAAGGAATGCCAGAGTATGTAATGACACTCTATCCTCTCAATACTAATGAAAGAGAATTTCAACATATGATTCCCTTGGCTTCTTTCTCTAGCACAACCATAATGACTGAATGCAACATGGAAGCTCAGGTTCATTATAGCTATATTTAAAAAAATAAACCTGTGAAAACCCCATTAAGGTCTCACAAACACATTTAACTTATCCCCAAGTCTGTGGGTACAAGCCATAGGTTATCTGCGAAGATCCCATACATTATTTTAAAGGGAACAGCTAAACAAATTGGCTCAAACAAAAATACAAATAAACGGATTAAAAACTGGCTATCTAACCGTATACAGAGAGAAATCGTAATTGGTAGTCCGTCTAGTTGGGGAGAAGTTTCCAGTTGGGTCCCACAAGGATCGATATTGGGTCCCATTTTGTTTAATATCTTTATAAAAAATCTGGAAGACAAAGTAGAGAACGTGCTAATTAAGTCGACTGATGCCACTAGATCAGGATTGGTGGTTAAAGTAAACTGGATATAGATAAATGCTATTGGTCTTTAGAAAGACCGATGATCACAGACAATAGGACTTTTAATTAGTTGTATCTTTTAAATGTATTATTTAAAAAACCCCTAATTCCAAGCACTAGAAATAAATAGACTTATAAGACTGTAGTGGCTTTGCATAACCAAAGATTAGGCACATTGGACACAATACAGACACAACACTCATAAATGCAGCATGAAGAATGCCCTCAAATGGAGATCTTTTTGGTGCAGCATTTTTGGGGAAACTGGTGGTGTGGGTCTCTCAGTATTAAAGATATTAGAGGAATTTCATATATGCAAGAACCAATGTGGTAGAAAGGCAAAAGTAATTAAATTGTCAAATGTGTATTCATTTAGATATTGGCAGAAAGAAAACAATATAGAGCTTAAATTAAAAAAAAACAGTTGAAAACTTGAAGAGATGAGCAAGAATACTGGGTGAAATGATCAAAAAGGAAATTTCACAAGGAAGCACACACATACATACATACAAATAGAAGAATGCAAAGGATAATAGGAAAGACTCCCCTAACACTAGAATAGAGGTTATATATTTTTTGAACTACTCTAGAAGACAATTGAGGGGAAAAAATTCAGTATAACTCTTATTAGTTTGAGGTTTATTTTAAAAATCTTAGTATTTTACAACTTAATTTATCACATGAAGACAACTGTGAAAGTGACACTGCTTGTTAGCCAGGAACTCTCATGTGTAGACAGGTAGGTGTTTCAGATGAAGTGAATATATAAACTAATGTAGAATCAGCTTTTTAATTTTATATTATTTTTTCACTTGCTAGTATAGTGGATTGCATACTGGATAAGGATTGGAAAACCCAGCTCGAATCTCAGAAATTCTGATAACTTTGCTATGTAACCTTGGATATTTCGCTTTCCTTAAGAGTCTTAGTTTTTGCATCAGTTAAATGACAGGATAAAAACTGTTTTAAAAGTGGCGGATGCTCTTGTTAAAAACTTACAGGAAACTAATACAGAGAAGACATCAGAAAAATATGAAAGTATGCTGTGGAAGCAACGTGGGCTCCCGCCTGGCTAGCCTTCCCATTTTCATCCCTCCCTGACCTCAAGACAGATCACAGCATAAAAATCACTTTAGATGATGTGACTTGCTGCTTCCATTTCTAGGAAACCATCAAAAGAAAGATGAAAAGGTCAATCCTTATTCTACTGACTGATTTTTCCAGAGCAGCCAACAATACTTAGTTGATTATATGTGCCCAATCTTCGGGGGAAAAAAAATTAGAATTACAATTGAAAAGGGACATTTTCGATAAAAAAAAAATAATAATAATAAAGTGGCATTATTCATGATGCTGACACAAAAGAGAAGACTGTGCAATCAATCAGAGCCCAATGTGGGTCTCCCCTAAACTTTCCTGCTGGGTTAAAAAAAGAAACCAGGGGAGTCTGAAATGTCAGATGGTCACCTTTTTGTTTTAATCTAATCAAGAGAGCTGTAAGTGTTTTGGTCTAGAAAATAATTGGTAAATTTTGAAGTAGTTCATTTGCTATAAATTTTACAGCTAATATCTCTTGATAAATGATTTTCCTGCTTCGACTTTAAAACTTATGACCGGAAACACTCCTCTGTAGATAATTCTTTCTCTCTTAGAGGTGGGGGTGCATCCTACATGCTATACATGTAAAATGTACAAGCAAGCATCGCCAATAGGTCTGGAGACTGCAAATTTTACTTTATAAAGTAATGATGTCTACTGTTTATAATAATTTAACATTTTATTAGTGTTTACCACTTACCGAGTGCTTATCATGTACTGGAGACTATGTTACTCTCTATACATTATCACAAATAATCTTCACAAAAACTTATGAGAGAGGAATTAACCCTATTTGACAGATGAGGAAACTGAAGGTCAGCGAGGCTGATTTTTTTTTTTTTTTTTTTGGCCTATAGTCACGAAACTATTAAGTGGAGGGTAAATCTTCTACCTGATTGACTCCAAAGCATTTCTTCAGTAACACTGTGCCAAGTCATAACTCCCGATGTCTTGATGATATGCTTGCTGATCAAAGACAGTGGAGAAACCACTTGTCTTATAGAGTTTTAAGAAGAGGACATTGTTTCCATACCTCAGTTTCTAACGTTTGAAACTGGGAAACTGGACTGGAGCAGGGGTTCTTTAGTTCACTGATAATAACATTCCAGGATGGGTAACATTCTGTTATGGGGAGGCTGTCTAATGCACTGTAGGACGTGCAGCAGCATCCCTGGCCTCTACTCAACAGATACCAACCAGTAGCAATCTCCTCTCCCAAGTCTGAAAACCTAAAATGTCTATAAACATTGTCATAGATCCCCTGGGGGCAAATTTGCCTTTGTTTTAAAGACCACTGTATTAGAAAAACTCGAGATATCTTTTCTGTTCTCTCATATTCTATGCTCTGAATTGTGGGTCCAACTGCAACCAAGAGGATGAGCTTTTTCATCACTGTGGGGTACCTACTACGTGGACCATTCTCTACCTCCATCTCAGTACACTGAATTTAAAACTATCTGAAGTTCTCCAGGTTCAGTTTGCTATAAAATTACTACCCTCTGGGTCTTAAATTTATCATTTAAATGCAAATTGGTATGAAAAACTAAGGTAGATTAAAATGTAAAAAGTTGGAATATTAAGTCAGCTTTGCATTAGGCAACTGATTCAGACTCATTTTAAATCACAGCCCTATGAGATAGTTTTATTTATTCATTTTCTTTCCTTTACTAAGGCTACTGTGTCAGGACAATCATAAAACGGGTTTAAATTTAAATAGCGTTCTCTCACTTGACAGCCTGGGAGAGCCATGATGCTACTTTGGAATCTATTGAGAGTTTTCAGTAAGTGAAACCTCAGGAATTGCAAAGAAATTGACAATTTCCAGACCTGTGGTTCATTGGGTTTCAAGGGCCATACTTAAAATTTGCCTGATTACAAATAACATCTCCCAGGAAAGAAATGCCTTTAACTACAGAATAGTTTAAAATCGAATATCAGACCTATGGATCTGTGTAAAACATTAGTGAGTCAGAAACTTTCACTGGATTTAATCCAAATAAGACTCAGTGGTAGACTTTATTTATGGAGTTCTATCCTTGGAATTAAATTAAATAAAATTAATTAAATAAAATTAAATTGACATTAGAAATATTAAAATGTCAATTAAATAATTATTGGTATGCTTAAAATGTCAATTTAATAATTATTGACATAATTCTAGATAGTTTAAAAGTATTACTATTTCCTAGTTCCATCACTATGACCCTAGATATACCCCTTGACAATCTAATCAGAGTTTCTGGGGAAGAAACTCAGGCTTCAGTATTTTTTAATTCTCTTCCAGCCATTCAATCGGGCACCCAAAGGTGAAAGCTATTTCCTTTAAGAATGAACCGGGTTAACAACTGTGTGAGAATCATTTCTTGACTATGCCTGACCTAAACAAGAGAGTAGCCTCCTGTAGGCAGATGGTTCAGTGCTTTCAAGTGGTACCCGTGGAAGGCATTAAGTAATTATCTGTCACTTAAGGAGAAAATGATTCTTTTCTCCCCGTCCATATCTCTTTCTATACTTCTGATGATTTCAAGGAAAACGTCTCAGTGTTACTCACATCTCTGTACTTGCTTATCTCCCTTTTAAATCAAAGAGAAGGCAGAGCTCAGGCCCAGAGCCTTCATCTAGTATAACCTAGAGTTTAATAACGTAACTTCATTTTTATTCGTTTAAACTTAAGATTATCTTTTAGTAAGTAATAACGATTTATGATATAAAATTTCCTTTTTAAATAAAATTAAATAAAATGAGTAAATTTAAATAAATATTAATAACATTACACATTTTACTCATATATGGAAGAAGTCACAAAGATAGTTCTCAGATGATGATGACTTGGGCAACCCTACCACTACGGTTAAGGGCGTCCAAATGTTGTGCCCTGAGTTTGGGCTATACCTGTGCCTCCATCACGAAATAGCTTTGTGATTGGGGAAAAATGCCCATTGTCTTCCTTGGGACTTGGTTTCCTCATTTGTAAAACAAGGCCTTTAACCTATATTGCTGGCATTCTTCCATGAGTTTAAGGAGAAAGGAGGGCTTGCCCTATGGGTTTACCTTGTTGACATCGAGGCGCATCTTCTCGCTGTTGGCACTGGCAGCCTTCTCAGCTGCTTTCTTTTGGCGCTGGGGTCCTCTCCCAAAGAAGATGTAGTTGACCAACGCATATTCCAGAAGGGCCATGAAAACAAAGACAAAGCACCCCATCAGGTACATGTCAATGGCCTTCACATAGGGGATTTTAGGGAGCGTCTCCCGGAGGTGGGTGTTGATGGTGGTCATTGTTAGGACAGTTGTAATTCCTGAAAGAAAAAATGAGAGTTAGAGTAATAATGTTCTCATTTCCTTGCTCCTCTCATTGTACTTTTTTCCTCATTCATATGTGCTATAAAATATATACTGGGCACTTATATATCAGCTCTGTAACAGGCCCTGGAGACATGCATAAATCTTAATTTGCAATAAACATTAATCATTTTAGAACCTTCTTTAATTACATTTTTATGTTTATATTTATCAGTGGGGAGGCTAGAAATGTGAACTAAATGCTGCTAGGTTAGACATGTGTGTAGGGTGAAAGTTGAGCATATGGAGAAAACCCTAGTTTAGCCTTGTGATGCAGTAGGGATGAGATCAAGAAATGGACACTGGAGCTGAGTACTGAAGAAAGAATAGGAGTCGCCTAGGTAACCAAGGATGGCAGGTCAAAAGTGATGGTAGACCTAAGAGCACTAGTGGTAGGTTTTTGTATAAAGGAGTCTTTGTGGGGTGAAAGCATACAGCTCCTCAAAAGAATTTCAATGAAGTCAATGTGGGTGCAGCAGAGGATATGATGGGAAGAATGGCGAGGAGAGTGAAAATTAAGTAAGGGCTACATAATAGAGAGCCTTATATACAGAGCCCAATGGGAATATCTTTTTTTTTTTACGCCTACAGCACCTGGTATTCCTAGGTGGTCTCCCATCCAAATACCAACCAGGCCTGACCCTGCTTAGCTTCTGAGATCAGACGAGATCGGGCACATTCAGGGTGGCATGGCCACAGACTCAATGGGAATTTTGAACTTAAAGTTGTAGGCAATGTGGGGCCATTGACCAGCTTTAAGAAGAAAGATATAGAGACAAATTATGTTTAGGATAATTTCGTTGGTAGCAGTGTGGGGGAAAGAGGGAAACCATACAAGAAGGGCATAAAGAATATCAGTTAAAAGTTTTTCAGAATAATCTAAGTAAGTGATGGAAGGAAAATAATTTAAAATAATCACAATAGTACTACAGTCAGTGAATGCATTATAAAGGTAATATGGACAAATGAGTAAAAAATTTGGAAACTGGAGGTGGGGGATAACAGAGAAGCAGGAATCTAGCCCTTATGTTTCTAGACTGGGTACCTAGGCATGTAATACCCAGATAAATAATACAGAAGTATTACAGGAATGCTTATGGGAAATGCCATACAAGGTGATGGCATTTATAACTATAATTATTCATCTGACTGAGTAAGCGTCTCTAACAGTGGGGAGTAGTTTCCCTGAAAGGTATAATTGATGGGATGTAGACAGAGATACACTGGAAAAAGCACTGGAGGTCCAGAGTCCTGAACATGATAAGGTCCAGCTTTGTGAAAATAGACAGAGCTCAGAGGTCAACATCACAAAGATGGAAAGTTGTGCAGTTGACCCTGAACTGGGACCTCTCTGACTCAGAAACCTGTGTCTTTCAATGCTACCCTAACAACATGGCCCAGAAATTAAGTTTCATTGCTATGGGTTTTTTCTGAACATACGTTTTCTGATTTAATTTTATCTTTACAATAGCATCATAATTTTTGTCTTGCTTTACAGATGTTCATAAAATAGCTATAGAAAAAATAAATTTGAGCATCTGATTCTGAGCATGGACAGAAAAACACTGATATTATTTTAGACCTAGGTGTCTTATAGTTCTCATATCTTTTTCATAATAATATCTTAAAAACATTTTCCAATTTCATTTTTCTCTTTATTTTATCAGCTACAGATTATTCTGTATGACACGGAACCATAAAACTGACAATGCTAATTTTACTATTTATCTAAATCTCATTTTAAGGTATTATTGACCTAGTAATAAACTGTTTACATAAAAAAATTAATTTCTTTTAAAAAGTAAATAAATTATTATTTCTGTAATAGATATAAAATAGATAAGATTTTCCCTTGGGAATAATATGATATTTACAAATTTCATTCACTCCTTTATTCAGCAAATATTTACTGAATACCATTCACTGTGTGAGACACTACAGATATAATGGAAGCAGAATTAGATACGGACCTTTCTCCAATGAATTTTTCAGTACCATGAGGAAAAGTGATATCATGGACCAAATAAATATAAATTATGATTGTGGTCAGTCTACAAAGGGGAATTCTATAGCATTATAAGAGATTAAATCACGGGGGCTTGACTTAGTCCAGGAGGTCACTGTGTCTCCCTTCCATTCTTGAGCCACCCAATCTAAGCTTAACACAGCAGCCAAAGTGATCCCTTAAAAACTGAAACCAAATCGTGTTATTTCTTTGCTCAGTGCCTCTCTAATTTCACTCAGAATAAAAGTGAAGCCTTTATAATGGCCCCCAAAGCACTTTATAATCTTTTTGTCTGCTCTCGCCCACATTATCTTTACCCTTGGACTCTCTCTGCAATTGCCTCACTGGTCACTTCAATGACATGGCTGGCATGTTTCTACCTCATGGTCTGGAATATTCTCATCTGGATATCCGTGTGGCTTTTTGACCTCTTCAAGTCTTTGTTCCATTTACAATTTCTGAATAAGTCCTACCCTGATTGTTCCAAACTGCATCCCTGGCATAATCTTCCCCACTTACTTTTCTTATTTCCCTCTATACGCTTCCCATGTCATATAATTTGCATGGCTATTCAATGTATCGCCTATCTTTTACTGGTAGAACATAACTTTTAAAAGGGCATTGCTTTATCTCCAGTGTCTAGTATAGTTGGCATGGCACATAGTAGGTGTTCAACAAATATGTGCTGAATGAATAAATAAATGACTTCTCCAAGGAAGTATTGATTAAATTGAGATCTCATGGTAGAAGAGTTAATTCAACACTTTAAAGAGATTATTAGTATTCAAAATAATAAAGATTGTATAAAAGGTCATAACGAGTAATACAATATAAAAATGTTCATGAAATATAATTTATTCTCTTCCTCTGGTGTTATAACAACAACAAAAAAAATCAAGCATAAGATAAGTGATGACACAGATGGTTTTTCAACATTTTTACTTGGTTTTCTCTTGTTCTCTGCAAGGCTATTCCAAAGTGTTAATAAGATTTTAGAATTCTTTCAGCTTAGCTATTAGTTACATACTACATTTCCTTGTTTTTTTTTTTTTTCTTAAAAAAAAAGGTGGAAGGGAGCTCTTCCTAAGTAAGGAAGCACAGAAACAAATTTAATAATTATCAAGCAATATTACATGAACTATGCTTCAATAAAAATATCACACTGATGAGACTAATTTCATTACCAACAGCTATATAGTTAACTAATTTTGACATGAAAGAGCTTTAATATGTGTTTAATTGATTTAATGCTGAATCAGATCACCCAAAGTCTCAGAGTCAACAACTTGTAACATGTGCAGTCTGGTCTTGTCACGCATCACAAATTCCAGGGTAAGGAGAGAGCATCTGTGGACACACACACACACACACACACACACACACACACACAGTCAAATTCCATAAGCAGTTAGAAAACGGCCTACCTAATGCCACTCTTGCAGCTGAAGCATCATAATTGATCCAGAAGGAGACCCAGGAGAGGATAGTGATCAGGATGGAAGGCATGTACGTTTGCAGGATAAAGTAACCGATGTTTCTCTTCAGCTTAAAGCTGAGAGACAACCTGGGATAGGAACCTAGAAAGGCAATTTTAGAACATTATCATTTATCAATTAATACTTGTAGGATACTTTCCTTTAAAGGCTCATAAACAGTTTGCATATATTCCTAAATTCAATTTTACCTCCTGATGAAGAGCACTTTTGCCTGCAAAAGAAGTCTGAGAACACTGGGTATTTAATTAGCAGGAGAGTGCTGAATACATCTCTTAATCAGTAATTAAAAGAATTCTTGGTTTTCTCTGCTCAGCCTTGTATAGTCAAAGATACTCATTCTCTACAATTGTAATGAAAAGACAATTTGGGACAATCCCTTTGTCTGCCTCCCCCCGCCCCACTCCCACAAGTCCATCGATAAGGGTTTTTTTGGCAGGGGCGGGGAGCGTATAAGAGTAAGGTTGTACACTCTAGTGATAGTAAAAGGTATCTCTTCACAAAGGCCCAGGATGATCTTAAGTCTGGAATCAAGGGCTACACTTCAGGTAATGTAGCGACCAAAGGTAGAGAATCACTGTTCCTGAGTAGAATTTGTGGGACACATTACTAAAGGATCGCATTACTGAAGCTGGGTCCTTTGACTGTGGTGATCTGGGGATTTACACTTTAGATGAGCTATGTAACTTCTAGAACACAGCCTTAGAACATAAACGATTTACCTTGATAAATCGTGTGCATTTGGGGGCATGGTATTCTAACTAATTGAAAGAAAGCCTTATCTAGCCCTCTTGGGCTAAACCAAGTGTCTTAAAATGAAAGTAATGGTATTTTAAGTAGGAACTCATTTCTATAGTCTCAGGCATTCAGAAGACCTCACAATTCAGAACATTTTGTTATTATTGTTCTTTTTTAAAAGCTAGAGGCTATACTATATCCTTACTAAGTCATACAACTGTTGCCTAAAGTAGTTTTCAAGGACAGAAAATGCCTAAATCCTTAGCAGAGGAACAATTCAAAACCTATAGTTACAGTACTAGCTATTTCTGTGTGAAGAATTCATTTCAATAAGAAAAACATAAAGATGGATATGCCTGTGGGCCTATTATTTTTCCCTTAATGAGTATGTAGCAAATTATTACTTTCCTGGGCTTTTTGTTGTTGTCGTTAAAAATTTGTGCTGATGAAACCTAGACAACCTAAAACCTCAATGCTGGAAGAGTAAGGATGGTGAAGCCATCAAGATTAATCCCATCTCTGAAAGGGTATCTAGCTCCCAAACAGGAGGTAATAGTAGGTAACATAAAGAAATTCTCATCCTTTGAAAGAAATGTGAAATTCTCCTACCCTATTCTCTTTAGAAAATTTCATTGCGATCAGACTTGAGTGAACTGTGACTTGGCTATCCCCAGTATCTCTGAAAGCATTATGATCAATTCTGTGAGATAAATAAAGTTGGGGGAACATTTCTGACCTAGGTCTTGATTTCTCTTTCTGTATCCCGTTTACACAGTTATTCCTTTCCCTGGCAAATGAGAAACACAGAGCTAATCCTCTCAGCTTTGCTGGGGGTGCCTTCTGGAAAATAACTGAATGGGTTGCAAAGGAGCAGTGGAGAACTGAAGGATTTCAGCAGATCTACATCTTCTAGAGTCACCATCTTTCCCTGGGACCCAATACTGAACTAAGTGAACCCTTTTTACAAAAGATGATGGAGACTCGTTTAGCCTTCTTCTCTGATACAAACCTGTGGAAAAAACAACCTTCTTGGTGATAAGTTTGTAATCTACGATAGAGAACTGTGGAAGTTCAATCTTTGTCACTCCTGTTACTGCGTTATCATCGCCACGCCAGTAAAACTCAATGTCATCAGTTGTATATCCATCTGTAAAAGGAAACATACACACACACATACAGATACACAAAACACAAAGCAAACAAACAAAACAAAACAAAGAATAAGGTTTAGAAGATAAACTATGTAAACGATACTAGCTACAGCTAAAGGCTATTATATATAAGGTACCATGCTAAGAACCTCAATTATATTGTCACATTTAATCCTCACAATAATCTCATCAGGGAAGTCAAGTCTTGAACCTAAGTTTATCTGATTAGGAATGTCATTCTCTCAAATATTACCGTATTACCACATAACCCTGGATGGCAGTCTAAGAAAGACAAGAGAAAAATCATTTACATTATCACTACAGCACTGAATGCTATCAAACAATATATTTGGGTTTCAAGTCAGAAGTAATTACGAAGAAGTGAGTCATCAATTTTTAATACTTGTAGATAGAATCTTCAAATTTGATTTTGCACCATATCTAAATTCCAACCCCCTCCCAAAACTTCAAAACAACATTAATTCCTATAGTTTTAAGGAGTAAATACAAATGTATAGTGTACACTATAAATGCACAGTACAGTTAGAACTTATGCTTTCCTTCATTTGACAATTATTTACTGAGCACCTACTATGCTCATCAGTGCACAGTTGCTGGGGATAGGAATCTGTATAATAAAGACATGTTCTCTGTTATAATGATACATTCAATCCATGGGACAGAGTAAAGCACATGTATTCTAATTAGTAAGCACACATATAATGGTAATGGATAAGTATACATTATATTGTAAACAGTGCTACACAGAGAAGCATGCAATGAAATTCAGTGAATATTAATATATAAGCTAACTCATCCAAAGCCCTCCCCCACTCCACCAAAAGCATACATTGCCTTTGTATATCCCATTTATCTTTTCAAAGAACTTTTGCATCCGGACAATTGAATTTTTAAAAGCATAGAAGACAGTCAGGACAGATACTACTCAATTTCAAAAGCAACAAAACAAATTATAAATACTACTTCAGTTCTTTACTTTTCAACATGCAACTAGTTAGTGCAACTCTGAGAAACTGAATGTCAATCCTTTGACCCTTATCTTAGCTCTTATGATTTTCAGTAAACCACTTTGCCTCCAAAGAGCAGAATCTCCAAAAAAAGTGAAAACAAATTATTTTTCAAAGAACTACAATGACCTCAACCTAAGAATTTACATAACCAAAGCAGAGTTCAGACAATGTCTTAACTTTTCTAGAAATCTGCAGTCCTCTTCATTTATAGGAGCAACCATTTTTATCGGATGCAGAAATATAGTATTTTGGAAGAGTCATTGAGACTTGAACTTCTGGTTTTGCAACTACAGGCTTTTGGGATAATAGCTAATGATTTTAAAAAGGGTTGTTTAGTTGCAAATATCATAATTATATTGTAATCAAAATTGTAGAGTTTTAACATATTATAAACCACCAATATTTTTAGTAGCATGATCTCATTTAGAGCCCTTTGTTTTTTAGATAATGTCCTTCTGCACGTAACACTTTAATTTTATAGGAAAGTCTAGGTATTAAGTAAATGGCATAGTAAGCAGATTCTCAGAAAAGAGCTTCTCACACCCCACTGATCTACCTCATTATATTCTTTACCTAATCCTTGAACTGAGGTGTCTGTCCCAAAGATAACTGCTCTTTTCCTATGATTGCAATTTTCCCAATGTGGCCCTGAGAACCCTCACAGGCTAGGACTCCATCTCAAATATAATCCTATTTCTTAGTTGTTATTTGTACATGTTTCTCGGTTATATAATTGTTTAGAGCCAATGACAATCCCAGCTTTGATAAAATAGTTTAAAATAACAAAGGGAAAGCAATTTTCTCCTAGAATCAACCTAGATAGTTAGAATTGCATAGTAAAATTGATTTTGTGGTATATAAACATGAATAAAGGTGTTTCTAAAACAAACAGGCAATAGTTTTTTTAGAAAAGCATTTGTCAAATGCTGCCATCTTCAAAAGAAGATGATGAGAGAAAACTTAACTCTCACCACCTCCAATAGAAGATTAAATCTCAACAAGTGAAGAGCGAGCTTCTGATATTCCAGCTTCCTTGCTTCAGGATTTACCTTCTTTGTCCATCGCTACAAATCTTACAACAGAAGCTCTCTGCAGGCAGAGACAGGGGAAGAGCTATGGCATTTCAATACAGTTTACAGTATATGCCTAATAGTTCTTTAATAGGCAGAAATATTATTATGAAACACGGATTTTTGTCAAAATGCCAGATATCTGACAAAGTGCTTGCTGGACAATACCTGGGCAGAGAACAGGCACTTGGGGATATATTGTTGACTAAAATAATTATTTAATGTATGTGGGTTTGGGCAATGGTTGTTTATCCAGATGCTTGGCATTGCAAAGGTATTCATCATGTTTATACCTGTCTCTTGTTCCAATCACAGTACCTGGCACATAGTTAGCACTAAATAAATATTTTCCGAGTGAATAAAAGTCACAGAATGATAACAGTCTTTAAGATCAATTCAAACATTTTTCATTATATAGTTCTCCTTATGCAATAATTGGGCAAGTTATCTACTCTCTCTCTCTCCTCTTCATTTTCTCATCTATAAATTGGGACTATGATGATGATGATGATGATGATGATGATGATGATGATGATAACTACTTCACAGAGTTGTTCTACAGAAAAAATTACCTGTACCAAAACCTGTACCAAAAAATGTAAAATATTTTCAACAGTACCTGGTAAATGCTTAAAAAGGTTAGCTAACACCTTTTTAAATAAGGATTCTTTTAAAGGAATAAAAACCTTAGGTTCAATTATATGCTACTTTGTTGCTATTTCATGAACACATAGAAGAACTTGGAAAATGAGAAACTTAGCTATTCAACAACATTTATAGAATACTCCAAAGTGTTTGGAAATTGATAATAAAACATTTGAAGGTTATTTTTGATGTTGAAGGTTTTGGAATCTGACACAATGGAGCAATGCATTGTATATACTTCCTAGCTAGTGCTGGTCTTAAAAACCCAAATCTTCTTGACTTCAGTTTGGGTTAACCAAGTATAGAATGTTGCAAATGGAAAGAAAATGTATGCTCCTGCATCATCGATTTCTGAAGATGAAAGACCAACAACCCATGACAGTGCCAGCGTGGTCAAGCTCAAAAGCCAGCTCAATATACTGTGTAGGATCAGCTGAAAACAGACCTAGTTTTCTTGTTTTCTTTTTCTTTGAATCTTCTTTAAAGAAATATTTAGCAGTCTTTCAAAGTGATTAAAAAATAAAATAAAACATATGCAAATCTGTATGACCTGACTTTTACAGCTTTCGTGATGAGTGAAAAATAATTAGATTTCTTTTAAAAGATATCAGAAGGAGGAAATGCACTGAAGCTCCTCATTAATGTCTTATAAACTAAATATATCTTTTATATTTTATTCATGGGATTCTAGAAACTAAGTCATTAACTTGTATTGTTACCATTAAAAAGATAACCCAGATAAATTCAGATGGCCTACGAATAAACCAAAATACAAATTTATTGGAATTTACCTAGAGGAATTAAAACTGTATAAAATGTTACAAGCCTCTGATCAGGAAAGATAAACATGTAAATTTATAAACCTATATAAGACATGAATGATAGATATGCTCACTTTCAAATGCTGGTAAAGACATGTACTATAGGAGATCTAAGGAGTAAAAATGCCATTTTAAAAACATAAAACATAATAACTGAACATGTTCTAACAATTGTGATATTATATAACATAGTGTTTTAAAAAGTTTTTTCTCACTTAATGTCAGTCTACATGTTCATTTTGTTATCTAGTAAATAAATATTTCATTTTAGAAGGACTTTACTGTATAAAAATATGAACCTGTACCAAAAAATTAAAATGGTGGCTGATGAGAACATTCAGAAGAAATGAATTATCAACAATATCATTTATTTTTAAAGTGGGAAATTAAAGTGACTTACTGTTTTCTTGTTATTTAGTTCCTCAAATGAACTGTTGAATATTCTAGGGTAATTATCTGTATCTATCTTCCATTGTATCTAACATAGCAATAGAAACATAGTAGTTGCTATAACCTGTTAATTCTCAGGCAATTGGTGAACACTGAAAATTACGGGATAGTGTAACTGGGATAATTCACACTAGTCATGGATGGTTTCAATTTTTTAAGAACTATATTACCTCAAATTACCTGACCTTTATATGTCTATCACAGCACTTTAAGAAGGTTTTGAACACCTTACTGTAAAAAAAAAAAAAAAAAAAAAATTAGCATGTTACTGCCCTATTAGTATTTAAAAAATATATGTGGTTATTATCAATTTTTGAGTACCTACTACTAAAATTTAATTTATGTTCTGAGAAACACCAATCCTGCAATATGATTCATGAAAAAGGGTTCTACAGTCCATATATTTGGGAGTCACTGCACATTCTGGCCTCTTCTTGCAGTCAAAAACATTTAACACAGTAAAGTTTTAAAAATCCTGCAATAAACAATCTATTTAATTTTACTTAGCCCTGGAATTTCCCAAACCTATTTGACCAGACATACTTTTTTTAGGACATAAAAAATGCCCACCCAGATGTATTCCATAAAATAATAGTTATTCATACATTTTAGGGTGCTTTGGTTATGTTCCCTGAAAAGCCAAGTAAGCCCTTGAGAATGCTCACTGTTCCTCAGAAACATATCTTGCTTCTTTAGCAGATTAAACATTTTTTTTCCCCTAAAAAAAAAAAAAGTTTCCAAGAGAGAAGAAAAGCATTTGCAAACAACCAGGATAAAATTGCCTTTTAATGGAGTAAGGCAGACAAACATTTCAGGAAATCAGCACTGAAATGTGCAGGAAGAAGGCAAGCATTCTTCTCATGACTCACTCAGCGATCACATTAGAGGTCAGTCTATCAGTCCACAATCACAAGGGACCCCACCCCATGCAGAGGCCTGTATGTTGTGCAAAGGGGCAAGACTGAGTACAGTCTACATGAATTTAAGTTAGATTGTTTTTGAGGGAGAGACACACACTTGTCAGCCACAACTCTTTAAATTCAGCAATGAAAATGTTCCAAAGAAACTGAGTGGTTGCTCTGACTCCTTAACTGCTTCATATTCTTCACTCTGCTCTTTAGATGGACTGCTAGATACATTTTTTTTTTTCTGTCAAATCATTTCTAGACCTTGAGTGGCTCAAAATAATTGGCCTAGGACAGGTCAGACTTGATGACTTAGTGGCTTCTTAGTAAGGACGTCATCAAGTGATAGCTCAGTGCTCATCCCACATCCAAGATAACCTATTTTTTGCATTATTATCATCTTCAAATTCAAATCTTATATATAAGAGAATAGGAAATCAATCACAATCAAGTAAAATGTCAAATTTTGTGCTTTAAAAATCACTTCTTTTATTTTACATTTAAGTGCAAACTTTAGTATTTATTGTCTCTGTATGGGAGCAAGATGACCTGGTGATTATGTACATGTTTAACTATATGATATGTTTCTTAAGCATCCTTTCTTATGTCTGGAGGGCTGAAGCAATTAATCTAGTGGCCAAGTAAGAGAAACCAACTAAAAATAATAGTAATAAATAAAAATAGCCACAACAACAATAATCACAGCTGCCATTTACCGAGCCCTCATGTGTCAGAATGCCTTAAACTCCTTATAGTTTCTATTTAGAATCACAAAACTTAGACTCAGTTAGATTATTGGGAATCCTCCCCTCTACTCAATGCTGCTTTTTCCATGTGCATGGGCCTTATGTCCTAAAGTAATATAGAAGAGGCAGATAACTTCTGCCTAGAAGGATAGGCTGGCACTTCTCAAATCTAATGTGTATAGAAGTAACCTGGAAATCGTGTTAAAATGCAAACTCTAATTAGGTATGTAGAGCGTGAGATCCTGCAGTTCTGATAAACTCTCAGGTTGTGTGAATGCTGTTTGCCTATGAACCATTCTTGCGATAGCAAATAATTTAGAGATTTTTACAGAGTAAAAGTCAACACTCTTTGGCATGGGTGTCAGGTAAGGAATGTTTGGTATGTAGCCTGACCCAGAGATGAACAATATTTCTTCTGAACTGAAGTTTTATAAGCTCAGAAATTAAAATATCTTCTACCACTTCTGCCTCTCATACAAGGGACAAGAGGCAATGTTTCTGAGGCTATCTCTATCCAGGGTTCTGGTTTTCTTTATAAATAAACCTATGACTTATAATCACCAGTAAGGCAGTACTAGCAAAAGATAGAGAACAGGGGCTATGTCTAATGGCTTTCTGCAAATTTGTATTCATGCAAGTTTTATACGACTATTTAGCCTAATTAGGATTAAGATTATTCCACTCTAGCATTAGATCTCTGCTTCTTTTATTTATATACTTCAATAGAGTAGTCAACAATCTTTTAGGTTTTCCCCTTTCTTCTAATATACGCTACACATGCTATTATTACTATTTAAAAACAGGTTGATGATGTTATTTCTATTCCAAAAAGAAAACCCAAACAAAAAACAAAATGAAAAACAAAATTGTGGAGAACTTCTTGATGTCTTTCCCAATAAGTTCCGAATTAAATGCAAATTCTTTGGTAAGGCCTTTAAAACCCCATCATTGCCACCTACCTTTGCAGCTTCATCTTTTTACAACTCTTTCTCTTCCAAACTCCCATCTTCTGCCTACACTCCTCAGGAATCCTTTGACCTTGGTTTGAGTTACTTCTGTTACTTGAAATATTATTCCCTCTCATTAAATTTCTGCAGGCCTTAAGGACCCATCTCAATGTTCACCTTTCCCAAGACACTGCCTCATTTCCCCCAGTTGAGATCCCTGTCTCTTTCCTTCCTGATGTTTCCACAGCACTTTACTTGACTCTCTACTGATATAGTTCTCACAACCTGTTTTGCATGTGAGGATTTGTGGATGTGTTGGTCTCAGCCACTAGACTACTCTAGAGGATAAAGAACCAAGTCTGACACTTGTCTATAGCCCTTCTCCTCCTTAACATAGGTCTTAACTAAGGGTGGCACTTGTGCAAGCTTGTTGAATTGAACTGTCATTATGCTAACCCTTCACTTAATGGTTCACCAGATCCTCCTATTAAGAGCATAGTGATGAGCAGACACCATTTGCTGAATTGCTAGGTGGTAGGATTGTAAACTCAGCATTACCCATGTCTTGGGGTATGGAATTCCCATGCATCAACCGCAGTCATTAAACAAACAACAAAAAAGGCAGTGCCAAGGGGATATGTTCACATGGAAGTTTGTTAACTGAACAGTGATAAGAGATGTTAAATTAATAAGGCCAACTGGATAGCTCAGGAGATATGGACAGCTGTAAAATAAAATGCCACCAAACATTACACTAACCCATCAGCTTTCTAGGAAGAGGAAGCAGAGGAAGTGAAGGTGCAGCTTACTGATGCTGGAAGTGGTCTGAGCCTCTTCATCTTAACCCATTCTTTCACACATTTTCATTGTGATGGGGCGTCAGCTGAGGACTCACATATTTAAGGATGTTGGCAGGATGCTCTTGCAGAGGAATCTTTGGTCTAAAAGTGTGGCTGGCCTGTGATATAGACTGTTCCTATGTATCTTGACTAATAAAAAAAGTTTCGTATTGCTCTTAAACTCCAGATATGAATCCCTTTCCTCCGTGCTTGCATAATATCCTCATTAGCATTCAATAGTTCAATTTAAATTATCTGGTATGGAATCTATCTCCTATATAGCAGGTTCTCAAATAATGAATAACATCATTCCATGTTGTTTTGTTATAATGTCTATGACATGCCACAGGAACTTAATTCCTGTTTCTATCAATTAGCCTATGATATGACATTATGCTTACAGTTGCAAAACCTATCAGTGACGCTGAAGACTTACTTTACTCAATTTTGAGCTCTTATTTAAACAGAGACCATGCACTACTTACAGTAGCCAGGACATGGAATCAACCAAAGTGTTCTACGATAGATGATTGGATAAAGAAGTTGTGGCACATAAATACAATGGAATATTACTCAGCCATAAGAAGAGATGAAATACTGCCATTTGCGACAACATGGATGAGCCCCAAGATAAGTGAAATATGCCAGACAGAAATAGTTGAAAATCACATGATATCACTTATATGTGAGATATAAACCTAAAAGCAACAAATGAACAGGACAAACAGAGACACAGGGACATGGACAATGGACTAGTGGCTACCAGAGGGTAGGGGGTGGGGGAGGAGGGAAGAGGTAATATAGGGTAAAGGGGGTCAAATACTGGAGAATTGAGGGAGGCTGAAGTGGGTAAAGGGGATCAAATATATGGTAGCTGAAGGAAACTGGACTCTGGGTGGTAATCACACAATAGAATATATAGATGTCAAATTATAATGTATACCTGAAAATTATATAATTGTATTAACCAATGCTACCCCAATAAACTTAAAAAATAAATAAAAATTAAAAATCTAAAACAAACAAACAAACAAACAAACAGCATGCATTCTTCAAATCTGTAATCATAGTTTGGAGTGGAAAGGTGGAAAATATCAGATAATTAGCACCGAAATGTACCAGAACTATGTTTGGTGAGAGGGCTTATGTGAACAGTAGGAGGGAGGCCTTGGAGGCTATGGCATGAAAGCAGCTCATATAGACATACATCATAGTTAAACACGGCATTGCTATTTTGTTTGGGGGAGTAAAGAAGAATCTATTGAGCTGATCTAATGCAAGGGATTTTTAAAATAGCCACTAGCTAACATTTTTAAAGTGTTTCCTGTGTGAAGCCAAGTGCTTCACAAGCATCATCTCATTTAATCCCTTTGAGGTAGAAACTGTTATTATTCCCATTTTACAGATGAAAGAACTACAATTTAAAGAGGATAAGTGACCTGCCCAAATGTCAGAAATGGGATTTGAACTAAATCCTCTTTAACACTTGAGTTCAATTCCTCAGTCCCTATATCTACCACCTTATACTATTATTAAAAGCCATATTTTTGAATTATTTTGTAATATTACAGAAATATGTCTGTAATTATTCTCCTCACTGTATCCGTGCCCTTTTGTAATGTGACTGCAGCTCCTCCCTATAATAGGTAGGGTATTTCCCCACACTTTGAATCTGAGTAGCCCTTGTCATTTATTTCAATTAAAGAAGCAACAGAGCCTGTTTTCAGCTTGGGCTGCTGGAGGCTTGGCAACTTCCCCTTGGCTCTTTTGGAACCTCCCAGGGACCTCCCAGGGATCTCTAGATCATACTGTGAGAAGCACTGTTTTAGAGTATTTCTAATTTGAAATTCTTTTATTTAAGAAAAACTCTAAATAATTCATTTTAATTTAAATAATTTAGAATTATTAAAAACTAGCAATCTGTGTCTCTGTTAGAAATAAAAAATAATCTACTTTTGAATAGCTGGGGACCTTTGTGTGTTATGTGGTGCTGAGTCAGCTCTGACTCCTGGCTCTGGCGACCCTATGAACGAGTGATGTCCACAATGTCCTGTCCTCAACGGCCCTGCTCAGCTCCTGAAGACTTATGCCTGTGGCTTTGTTATGGAGTCAATCCATCTCATGTTTCGTCTTCCTCTTTCTCCACTGCCTTCTATTTTTCCTGCACTATTGTCTTTTCCAAAGAACTGTGCTTTCTCATGATAGGCCCCAAATTAAATGCATATCATTTAGTTCTTTGGTAAAGCAGAACTTATGTATTTAAAAAAGGTGAACTAATGCATTTGTATACAATTGAAGCTACTGTCTGTCTATATCAGACTATCGACCTAGTGAAAGTATTGAATAAAGTGAACTACCAACACTCTTTGTTTGGACTCTAAATTCTTATGCAAAGTAGTTCACATATACAAGACTCTGAAGGTGACTTCATTAGGGCAGGCCAGGGCGTTAACATTTGGAGCTTCTAACACGGAATAAATCATTTCCATCTTTTAAAAAAAAGATTATGTAGAAAACGATTCAAGTAATGCCTAAAGCCAAAGCCTTGACCAATGTTATGCAAATCTGTTCTTTTCTAAAATATTGATTATATTCTTGGGTTGAGAAAAAAAAATTCCTTAACTAGAATTTTTAAAAATGTTGACATCAAAGATAAAATGCAGGACATGTGGTATGTCCACATGTTCTTTGACATGCATGCCCACAAATGGCGTAGCTTAATTCCCTTAGAGCATGTGCTTGACTTAGCGATGCATTTCCAGGACACAGAATACATGTGTTCTGGGATGTCATCCTGAGATTAGCACAAATGATGGGATGTCATCCTGAGATTAGCTTATAAAAAGACAGAGCCTTCTCAGTGAGCACTTCCTCTCTCTCTCTCCTTCAGATGAGATCATAGCCAGACCAACAGCTTGACCACAACCTCATAAGAAATCCTGAGCAGAGTCACCTAGCTAAGCCACTCCTGATTCTTGACTCTCAGAATTTATGAGGTAATTAATATCTGCTGTTTTAAATTGCTAAACTTTAGGGTAATTTGTTATACAGCAATAAATAACTAATTAAATAACTAATAAATCTATTATCTTGGAACTGCCTGGTCTAGCAGAACAAAGGGAGATGGGTTTTCATTCAAATACTGCTTACTTCTCACTATGCCTCCAAAGCCTAACTGCTTTAAAAACGCGAATAACGCCACCTGTATTTTCCATGTTCTAAGAACTAGAGAAAATGCTTGCAAAGCAATCAGTACACTGCCTTTATGATTACTGGGTATTATTATTCTGATTATTGATATCTATAGTTAAAGCAAAGTTTTTATTTTTATTTTTAAATTTTACACAGTTTAAAATTTAAGCTTTGAAATGCAACTTTTGGGTGCAGTTCAAATTAGAAAACAGTTGTACTATGATGGGTTAAAACGTTTGGCAGTCAAACAAGGTCAAAGATTCTCAAATGCTTCAGGTACCAAACATATTGGGTGGTATATAAGTCCTGAGGATAGTGGTGGACTGGAGAGTATGCCCCCAACCCCATCTGAATTAATTCAAATTCAAGTACTAACACCAGAAACAACATTGTGCTGAAAAAAAAAAAAGAAAAAAGAGTATATCCATGAGTTTACATCCTAAAAATGACATAAAAAGTACATTTCATACCTACAATCTGCTGGTCACCTCTGCCATTACTTTTCTTTCCCAAATTGGGTAAAACCAATTTGGCTGGAAAATGTGGAAGCCCCATCTTTCCCTCACTGGTTATTAACAGACACAAAGACTTTGCTTTTGTCCTAAAGATAATTAAGTCAGTGATTTCAAACCAGTTAAGTACCAAAAGCAAACATAATTTTCAAGACAATGGGGGTGTTTTAGTGATTTGTGCAAGCTGTTGCCAGCCTCCTGAGTTATAGCCCTAGCATCCGCACTTTGAATATTTGCAACTCATCTTGTTGAAGACAAGTTGTCTGAATGTCTAATAACTAAGGCAATATCTTTGATTTGATAGCAGATAAGTCCAATGTCCATGGGGCCTTATGCTGATCCTACCAATCCAAATCGACTTTTTTATTAGTAGCTTTTCTATACAGAACTTGGATAATTTTCAATATCTGACAATAAAGCAAACTATTCAGAGATTTTATATATAGATATAGATATAGATATAGATATAGATATAGATATAGATAAACTTCTAAAATCCAAAGTACTAAAACTTATTTCCTTAGTCCCTAAGGATTATGCAATTGTAGATAATAGGGCAATTTTCTGACTGGAACAAAACTCAATTGATTTTCAAATTCAAGGGCAGTTTTCTCCAAACCGCATTATCTTTATAGAACTATGGTTTTATAGTACAAATGATTTCTATGATAAGAAGGAAAAAACAGAGGTCTAATATTACCAACATAGCAAATTGGTATTTAATATGATAGCCCTAGGACTTAAAGTGATTCACCTCAGCAGTGTCCTCAAACTTTAGTGAGCCAACAAACTACCTCCACGACCTGTAAAAAATGCCTGTCCCTGGGCCCCACCTACAGAGAATCTAACTGTGTAGGCTAACTGTGTAGGTACAGTGAAAGATGTACCAGTGGGTCCTGATGTACGATCACACTTTCACGCACAGAGAGAAACTCTCTCCTAGAGTTTGAAAAATTCCTTAAAATATTCGAGACTGTTCTAGGACATATACATCTTTATATTTTCTTAGATGTGGGGTATCTTGAGGACTATGGGACTCTGTAATCTTGGAGTCTCTATCTGAGCTAACAAATCTCTTCTTTGGCCTGAGGCATATATCTGCAAATCTGTCACTTTCATAGGTCTGAAATAAAACTCTAGCATGTTCTGTGGGCTTTACCTTCAAAATACATTCATCTAATTCTCTCTCTCCTACTAATATCTTGACTATCATAGTAAAGCCCACAGAACATGCAAAGCTGGTATAGCTGCCTAACTGGTTTCCCAGCTTCCACTATTAATTCTCTATAATCTACAGTTATGTAGTGAGCTTTAAAAGAATAATGCTGACCATGTCGTTCTGCTCAAAATCTTGCAATAGCTTCTCATTTTACCTTATAAATAAAACAAACAAACCTCTTTACATAATCTGACTCTGAGCCTGCCTACTACATACATCTTTTAGCCAAACTATACTGGCTTGTCTTTGCTCTTTAAACACAAGAAGGTCACTCCTGTCCCGAGGCCCTAGCACTTGCCTTGCACTCCTCTATGCAGATCTCCACATGGATGTCTCTTCTTCCTCATTCATGTTTCAGCTTCAGTGGAGGCCCATCTTACACTGAGCTATCACCCAGATTCCCCACAATAGTTCTTCTCTACATTAATACCTCGTTTAATTTTCCCTACAGTTGATCATTCAGGGATGAGCTTCTCTCTTTGTTCATTCTACTGTCTGTCTGTCCTAAATCTACATTCCTATAGGGCAGGAATGCAGGAATGTGTCTATTTTGTTCAGTGTGGTATATAAAACATCTAGGATAGTGCTTGGCACCTAATAGGTGCTAAATAAATGTTTTTGAATAAATAAGTAAACCCTGTTAATTACCATCTATATAATAGGAAACATTGGTCTCATCTGTGCATGTTCAAAATAAACCAAAAATATCCTTAGCAGGTATGTAGCTCAAAATCTAACAGATTAGTAACTGACTTAAAAAAAAAAAAGTATTGAACTTAAGCCACTTCAAAATATATAAATATTCTGATGCTAGGAAGCCATCCTGATGCTTCTTTATTTAGACAGGAGCTTTGCCATTTTGTAACATGCGTGAGAGTGTGTGGAAGTTTATTTAGTATTCACATAGTAAAGGGATAGGTCCTCCTGGTTCATGCTTTATGCAGTAATGATACTTTTATAAAATGTCTTATTTATATCACAAAAATGTCTTACTTGAAAACAGACTTCTGTTATTAACCTGCTGACATACTACCTTAGTTTTTATTCCTTATTTTGTTGTCATCCTCAAATTTCACTAACATATCAAGGCACAGTGATGGATACATAGTTTTGACAAATAAAAGGAGCAAAGATAAGGTAAATAAATTTTACAATCAGATTTTAAATTTTAAACAGAGTTTAAAGCCAAATACATACACACAAATAGGATCAGATGGAGGCAAAGGAAGATTGGTGTTTCGCTTCAATCTTAAAGCCATGAGCCTAACTGTAGAAGAGCATTTCAGGTAGAGAGAACAAATGGTGCAAAGGCCCAAAGCTGGAATGATTATTGGGTACTGGATGGACAATGAGATATCCAGAGTGGCTGGAACAGAATGGGCAAGAAGAATAACAGCAGGTGACATCAGAGAGGCACTGGAGAAGGGGGGCATATAACATGAAACCATGTAGGTTATTGTTTGGAATTTAATTTCTACTTTAAGTGAGGGCTTTGAACAAATAAATATCAAGATCTGGTGCCTGTATTAAGAGAATTATTCTAGCTTCTATGTTGAGAATGATCCATATGGGGGTTGGTAAAGTGTGAAGAGGAAAAACCCATGAGAAGACACTTAGTAATTTAAGTAAGAGATAATGGTACCTTACAGCATGGTGGAAGCAAAAGAGGCGGTGAGAAGTGGTAGAATTTTAGAAATATTTTGAAGTTCCAGCTAACAATATTTCATATAGGAAGTGAAAAAAAGAGTGTACAATTATACCCTAAGATTTCTGCCCTGAGCAAATGGAAGGATGGAGTTGACATTACCTGAGACTGGAAGGGCTCACGCATTATAGGTTTTGGCAAGAAGATAAGGAGTTCAGTTTGGGAGAGAAGTCCAGATCGAAGATAAATATTTAGGTGCCATCAACATATTGATGATATTTAAAGCCATGAAACTTTATGAAGTATGCTAAAGAAGTAAATGCAGATTAGGAAGAAATCCAAGAACTGAATCCTAATGTGCTCTTGTAATAAGAATTCAGGCTGAAGAGAAAGAAACTGAAAAGGAAACTGAAAAAAAATTAGAAGATAAGAAAAAAACCTAGAGAAAGTACAGTCAATGAAATGAGGAAAATATATTAAGGAGAATAGAATATTCAACAGTATCAAATGATCCTGCTGTAACACGTTGCACAAGATGAGAACTGAAGAGTGCCCACTTGAGTTAGCATTGTGAAGGTCATTGCCCTCCACGACAACTGCAGTTTTGGTGGCACAGGGAAAAGTATACTGGAGTGATTTTAGTATAAAATGAGAGAAGAGTGACTAAAGGAATTTTGCTAAAGAGTGGAAAAAGAAGGAGCATGGTAGCTAGCAGGGTTTGTTGGGTAGGAAATTTTAAAGTTGGAAGAAGTAACAACAGCATATTTGTAATATGGATGGACATGATCAACAAAGAACTAAAAACTGACGATATAGGAAAAGAGGAGAGAATTCCTGTAGTCATCCCCTTGAATGGGCAGGATGAAGGAGCTATATTTAGACAGAAGCAGAGTAACAGCAGGGGTAAGGCAGATGTGTGGGTATGGATGCTGGGGGGTGGGTAGGTGTGGTGGTGGGTTCTCTTATGATGATTCAGTTTTCTTAGTGAGGTAGGAAGCAAGGTCTTTGGCTGACAGTGAGCATCTGGGAGGAAATGCTGGGAAAGTAAGAGAGGAGAGAAGGTACCGAAGTACTTGTTTAGGAGAAAGGGAGAATGAACAGACCAGGCAGGCATAATATTTTGCAGCAGCATTAAAAGCTTACTTGGAGCTTTGTGGTCATGAATGTAAAGGCAGATCAGGCGGTATCCCTTACTTGAGCTGGTTTAAGTGAGCTTTTTCTTTATATCCAAAAAGCCTTGACCAGAATAGAGAATTACATGGAAATAGTTTTGTCTCCTGGGATATCTGTGAGTAGCAACTTTTTATTTTGGTATTTTAGTAATGAAAATCTAGGGCACCCTTATGTGTTGTTGTCCTTCTTTTTTTTTTTTTTTAAATTGGAAGGGGGAAAAATCTAAAATCATTTTAGCATATGTAAGCACGCTTAGTACAAACTTAAGGATTTGCAAGTTAGATGTACTGGAAAAAATTATATATGTAGTTAAATCTCAAAAATATAATTTTTAAAATATTTGCTCTTTTGTCTTGCTTATATCATTTTCCACTACTTCACTATCATGTAGTGCTGACAATATAATGCATATTTTTAGGACCTTTGCATAACAACATTGATAAACTTCAATAAACCTCAAATTTGTTTTATTGTTCTAAATAGCATTGTTTGAAATTGTAGCTAACTTTGAAATAAAATACCTTCAAAAGCACAAGGTTACATTTTGCTATAGACTGAATGTTTGTGCCCCAACCCAAATTCATATGTTAAAATCTAAAGCCTAAAGTGATGGTATTTGGAGGTGGGGCCTCTGGTATGTGATTACATCATGAAGGTGGAATCTTCATGAATTACATTAGTGCCCTTATAAGAGACCCAAGAGAGCTCTCTCACACCTTCCACCATGTGAGGACACAGCAGAGAGATGGCCATCATTGACCCAGGAAGTGGGCTCTTGCCAGACACTGAATCTGCTAATGCCTTCAACTTGGACTTCTACCTCCAGAATCATAAGAAATAAATGGCTGTTGTTCATAAGTCACAGTCTATACTGTTATAGCAGTCCAAAGAAACTAAGGCACATCCTAAACACACACAGTTTCTGAAGTCACGTAAATCCTCTTAAAATATAAGGTGGCAGGGGGATAGATATGTTTTTATTAGGATACTGATGATTCTGATGATAAATGTTAATGTCTGTTTACTGAAACTTTGTCATATGCCAAATACTATGAAATACTTTACCTCTTTATACAATAATCCTATAAACAAGTTATTTTTATCTCCATTTTGGTTTATAAACCATCAGAAATGTTAATAATGGGGATTTTCATTATGATAGAAAAGAGCTACAGATTAAAGAACAATGAGGAAGTAAATTTGTAAGATTTCATGCTATATTTTATCTTCTTAAAAAATTAAAAAGAATATCTATTTCTTAAATCTGTCCACTAAAAGAGACTTAAAAAGGAACCATCCTGTAGCAATGAATACTCTTGTTGCCTAGACTGTAGTCTCTAGCATTTCCCAGTAAAAAGAACCACAGTTACTTAGAAAAATAGCTGATTCTCAGTCTGGGGCAGGAAATATACAAGATGAGCTTAGAATACCTTGTTATATTAGAATACCCTGTCATATCAGAAAGCAAGGAAGGAACCAAAGAATACTGTGGTGTATCAAAATGCTCAGGTGTCAACTTAAAAGAGATTCTCTCTGGTAAAAATAATTCAGTGATTTTAGCATCAACAAAGATGGTGACTGTAATGGATGAAAATACTTGTAATATATTTAAATGCAGGAGTTGTTCACACACACAGATGCACACCCCAACACTGGAGGATATTAAGATGACAACTCATTGTTTTGAAAACTGGTAAAATAAAGAGAAAGAATCAAGCATTTATTCTACCTTTTCTGTTCTCAAGGTAATCAAATAGTTGTGATACGGGAATTGTTTTTCTATAGATACACTCTAGCTAATAAATTAAGATACAACAATGGAATAAGAATATGACCATTCCGTAAGTTTTAATAAAGTATTGAATCTAGGCACATAACATCACAAAAAAAGAGTCAATGAAATGTTATGTCTTTCCTGATGCAAAAACAATTCTCACTATGATATATTTTGTCAAAGAACAAAAACAAAAACACAAATCTGAATCTGATTGAGCCTTTAAATCTGATTAAAAAAAAAAAACTATGGGAAATGAATAAAAAGACAAAAGATAAGATCCTGTTAAAAGACATCACAGTAATATAATCAGTAATTTTTCTGGGGGAAACTTAAAAAAAAAGGCTCAGTTTTTTCAACATGAAAATTATAAGAAAAAAGAAAAAAGAGGCGAGAAATTATAGATTAAAAATTAGTTAAGAGACTGAAATGATTACAATTGTATGGACTTCATTTGGATCTAGATATGAACAAATTGTTAACAGATAAGTATATTTACTGAATTTTTTCTATTAAAAATTACTGTAAATTTTTAAGTATAATGATGTTATTTATTTATGTTTTTGCATACGATTGAAATTTTCCATTAAAATATAGAGAAAAAAAGACAAAGAGAATTTGACTTTCTTACCCTTAGGCATAGCACTAGTAGAGAACAGAGTTGGGATTTAAGTCCAGGTCTATGCTTGTTTACTTGTTCGTTTTCATTTTTTCTTTTTTCTTTTTCTTCTTTTAAAGCAACATCTTACTATTTTTATAGCATATGAAGCATTTGAGTTACAAAGCAATTATTTTTCATTTACAAATAAGACAGGAGGCAATATAAGGAAAAGTTAGATTCTTGAAAACATGGATAGCTGCTGTGTTTTCTGAATAACCAGAGACGCTATTACTGCTATAGTTGCATGATAATTTTAATCAAGATTCTAAAACAAGTAGAATTTAATGTTTTGTTTATAATTTTAACAAGTAGAAAGAAGGGCAAAAAAGGTTATATTATTTTAGTAAAACTCATTTTTCTCTGTTTACATTGTACTCAGATTGCTCAAGTAATAAAAAATATGTATATAACACATTAAACATTCATTCTGTAAATGCATAATCCTTTGATAACATTTGTCCATTTATATTATTTAATTCTATAGTCCACACTACTGTAACTTTCCTGTAAGTACACTGAGTAGGAAATACACACAAATATATTTTTGTGATTATATATTTATGTAAAATATACATAATAGAATTATAAGACATATGTTTTTATGTAGATACATAAAAAATTCTATTATTTGGTAATTATTTTATTTTTAATTCTCTGGAAAGTTTTCCTAAAGGCTTATGAATTAAAGTAAAATAATGTGAACATTATAATAACTAAACAGGGAGACTGCATGGCATAATTTTAAGTTTATTTCCCTGTTTTGTTCACTGTGTTATCCCAGTTGCCTAGGAGGTTCTTGAGAAAAACATAATGAATGGTGCTGAATTTCAAAATGGTGATATTCCAAAATATTTACATGAAAATGATGATTTAAATATAAAATTTTAGATATAAAGAGATTTAAAATTTATCTACTCCCCCTACCCATTTCATATTTGGTTATACCTCTCTATACATATAGATACAAAGAATATCTTAAGATGAGAAACAGAAAAATAATTTTTGATACGGCTTTTGCCTCAAATATTTAAATTAGATGTTGCTCACTGACTGATAATAAGGCACTTATCTTCTTATTCTAAAGGAAAAAAAATCTAACAATTTATTTTTTTAAATGTTTCCTTCTTAACACAATTCTCAAGTTTGGTAGTTGAATGTATAGGAGACCTACAAGAAGTACCATTCCAGTCACTGTAATGATTACATATGATAAACAGGATTTCTTGCAAATTCACTTTAAATTGTTGAGTAATTTTTATATTATTTAAAAGAATCTTATAGGATAAAGTGACTTGCCCAGAAGAATCACTCAATAAATATATTTTTTAAATGCTTTGATCAAATAACCCTGTCTGGGTTTTATTAGAAGATGCTTTTGCAATCTAACATTGCTCCCATGGACTTCCTCAGGTCTACCTATACTCATTATCACAAATGTATACTTTTTCTGATGAAGAAGGGTTTAGACATGTTAAAACAAATTAATAACAGTGAAAGAGGCTCAGAGCAATAACTAAAGGGAAACTTTGTTAAGGAGAATTAGAGGAAGTACAAACCAATGCTCTTGACCATAGGCTTATGATTAGATAGCCTAGGTTCATATCCTGGCTTTGCCTGGTTCTATAACTTCACTGTATAGACTGTACAGGAAAAAAAATGTCAGAGTCAACACATGTCTTTTCCCACATATTAAACTTTTGAGGCCCAGATTAAATGGCTTCTTACAAGGAGAGCTAATATCTCTAGCCTGTATTAAATCTCCCCTTCCCTGAATAACTGAAAACAAAATTTGGCATTTTTATTAAGTATTTCAATTTTTTGATAATTCCTTCATGACTGTTTGCCTTACTTTCTTATAGACTTTATTTAATACAGTAGTGTTATATATCTGAATCACTCATAATACACATAATATGACCTTATTAGACATACTTCACTATTGCTGCTGCCGCTGCCACCACCACCACTGACACGTTTTAATCTAGAAGCATTTTTTAAATAACCAGACGTTTTTTATGCACATTAAATCACTCTATTGGAAAAATATTATCACAATTTTACAGATGAAGAATTTGAGATACAGAGAGGTTAAGAGATCTGCTCCAATCAACTAGTAAGCAGCCGAGCTTGGATTCTATCTTTGTCTGTATATCTCCAATGTGTATTCTTATTCGCTACACTTTGGAGCTTCTCTTATGAACTACCTTTTTCAAATAAGATGTACATGAGCCTCTGAGATAGTATAATGAAGATGTTGAGAGTTAATGATGCTATTTTTATTCTTGTTGCAAAGTGGGATTTGTGAATGACTTCTATCTCTGTAATATAACCATGTTACACAACTTGGGACACCCTTTAGGGCTGAGGTTATGCTTGGGTGGCCCTTTTGCTTGTACCTGGGGAGGTATAAAGTACATCAAGTGTCCAATGAGTTGGCATTAAAAGTTCTCAATTTATTCAAAATGAGTTCAGTAAAGCCAGCTAAGCTGGCACTTTTATGTCAGGAAGCATTTTGTTCTGCTCAATTCCCCAGAGACTCAAGGTTATAAAAAGTAACCTAGATTCTAAAGAATATAATAAACCATTTCAAAAGGAAATGACAGTCACAGAAAGGGAATCTCTTTCAAAACTGCATCTAAAATGAAAAGTATGACTGGCACAGCTAGCTCCAAGGCAAAATGCTGCTGATGAAGCAATGACCAAAGAATATCTATTATCTCTTCACCATCTAAGGGTTTCTATGTTTCCACCGCTCTTAGCTATGAAATAGGCAAGTGATTGTTCTTCACATTTGGATACTTGAATTTCATTCAAGTAAATGTGCACAAAGGACTATAAATTTAGAACCAATCATTTGACATTATCTAAATAAAATCAGCAGAGATCTAACTTAACCAAAGAAAAATTTCTATCGAAATGCCAGTCATCTGGATACCTTGAAAGCAGAAATATCATGCACCATTGTCCTACTTAGCACATGGTAAGTATTCAACTAATTCTTAACTGAAAGAATGTATGCATGCACGCATACATGAATAAATGAACAGTACTCCATTTTTAATAGAAAAAGCAGGGCATAGTTACTTGAACAAATTGGTTATTTAGCTACTCTTTTGTAGATAAAGATTCCAAAATTTTGTTTGAAGAGAAATCTACCTTTTAGAAATTTAAATGTCGCTCTAAGATGTATTCCACAGATAAGGAAAAAAATCTGTGAGAAATAAATATATTTTCTATTTTTTAATCTTTCAATTCCTGATTAGAAATCTCTTGATATCAATAGTATATATTAACTTCTTCATTCTTTAAATTTCTTTACCTCACAATTTAGCATTTTTATAAACTATGAGAGAAAATTTCTGTATATAATTTTAAACACACATTAAAATTCTATTACTGAATTCAATCACATGGGGTTATTGTAAAGACATAATGAGATAATCCATATGGAAATGATCAGCATGAGACCTGGCACATACTAAGAGCTCATTCAATGTTACATATTATTATTTTTGTTGTAGAAAATTCAAATAAATTGTTGAAACAATCAACTTCATATTTTGAGTTTGCTGAAATACTGTGAGGCAGCATTTATTTTTCCCTCCAAAACAGTGACTAGAAGTTATCTTGATTATCCTCTCCAATTTTTACATTGAAATTTCTGGTTGGTTGTATTTAATTCACCCCTCTCCAACATACACTCATTTCCTACTACAAGCATAATTCATACACACATATGCATTTATTATAGATGTGTCTTCTTTGGTTGCATTATTTAAACACTAATTTTTCTTTATCTTCAAAATACTCCAAGAAATATCACTTTGAGTGTCAGAAAATGTTACAACATATTTCAAAGTTCAGTGGGAATCACGTATATATTCAAAGACTAAGTTTAGCTTTAAAACATTAACAATGAAAAATAGTCAACAGAATTTCACAGCATTAAATGTCTCCTCCAAAGATAAGAAGGCATTTTAATGGGAAATTTTCAAGATTCATCTGGAATAAATTTCATAGTCCATCTATAGCCAGTGAGATTCAGTTCACTGCACGCAACATGCCTGATGAAGAAATCCCAAATCTATTATCTAATATACATGGGTAAGTCTAAGCACTCCCCAGTGCTTAGACTTACCCATGTATATTAGATAACTTTGCGACCTCCTTTCACACAAATATGCTGTTTAATTTATGATCTAATTCTCACATGCACACCCCTACCCCCCACTTCACACACATCTCCATCTACTAAAATATTTAAAAGACAAAGTACAGAGGAAAAATTATTTAGAAAGGGAGAAAAAGCAGAGCCCTCTAAATTAATGACAAATATTTCCACAAAGTACTAATACTTTTCCAGAATTAATTGCTGAAAAATCAATTAAAGTGACAGCAAATGGCCAATTATAGGCTAATGATTTGTTAAGGGACATCTATGTTGGGTATTATTGGTTAGGGGATGGGATGACAAATGCGACAAATGCTTATAGTGTCCATGCTATCTGCCTTTACAGAACTTGTGATGTAAAATTTTTACTAGACTAGGATTTGGGAAACCAATGTATTACTTCAGATTTAACTATTGATCAAACCTGTGGTTTTACACAAGCCATAATCTCTCTCATATATCTCTTTCTAATAAACAAAATGGAGATCATAATACTTTTACCAACTCAAAAGACTACCACAAATATTGAGACAAATGCATGTGAAATAAAAAAGTATAAATATCACAATGTCATGAAAATGTTAATTAAAATGAGCTGTTTTTAAAGAAATAAATTGCCAGACTGCAGAGAAAGTAGTCAGACCATAATCCCCAAACTCTTTTCCATTACTAAGACTTCTGCTACCTATACTGTTTTCATTTCTCAAAGTTAATTGATATTTTTCTAACTACACTGGTTTTTCTACTTATCCTGAAATTCTGAATTATCAGTTCAATTTTTCTTGCCTAAACTAGGAGATGCATTCACTGTGCCTAAAAATTTAATTCTCAGTCCTATATTAAAAATAGTTTCTGAATGTCATCTCACACAGCCAATAAGTAAACTACCTAAATGAGGTAACGACTGCATCGTCTTTCTACTTGAAAGCCTTCGATGGGTTCTTGATCTCTTATTAGATAAATCCCAAATAATTTTAAAATCAAACTGTAGACTTGGGTCTTGAGTACTGGAACTAAGATTCTAGTTTGATATTGTAGGTCATGAAAATTCTCTTAAAATTATTGAGGAGCAAGATAAATGCAAGGCCATTTTTAGAAAGATTCATCTAGCAATGTTTTAGAGATAACAATAGAAGATAAAAAAAATCTAAAAGCAAGGAGCATAGGTTCACAAGCTGCCAAACAAGAACTTTCAAGTCCAGCCTGTCCAACAGATATTATTTGTTGCTAACACGTAAAATTTGGAAGATTTCTAATTCCTCTTGGAAACAACAAACAACAACTATCTGGCAATGATCTCCTGGAGCTGAGCGGAGGCTGCCTGCTATAGAAGTTGCATACTCTTCCCACATAGTCTGGTTGACTCATTTAGACATCCCACCTATTTTTTGAGGGGGAGGGCATTTCATTTGTCAGTGCCTATCTAAGAAGCCATAGTGGTCCTAACAAGACACAATAAAGGCTTAGACTAGAAAAGTATTTGTGGGCTTGGACAAGGGAAGAAGCTAAGAGACATTTCAATGAAGGACTTGTAGAATCTGTTAGCTATTAGGGAGAAATACTGAGGTATAATTTTAGTTAACTATGTCTTCCAAATTTCTGGACTGCTATTTATCCCATTTCTGCCTGAGGTAAAGTTTTTCACATTTAGAAATGTGTGTTAAAGTATCATGTAGGGTCCTATATAGCAAATTTTATTTTTATGACAGAATTTTATGACAGAATCGATGTCCTCAGATCTTGTTTTTTTTTTTTTTTTAAAGAGAATCTAGAAATCCATCCAATTGTAAATGCCTAAGTAATGCCTATGCACCCCACTGAACCTGCAGTTCTGTATTTGACAATTACTAACCTGGGGATGCCTGCCTTCATATTTCTTTAGGTTTTATTATTAGAACAACTTGCCTTAGAATTTCTGATAAAGTTCCCAGTTTCTCTTGTATGTCATAGATTAGCATGCCCAAATCTATGCTGTGAAAGAGATTTCCAGCAGAAAAATTGGCAGCTCTTGCTGAGAGATCATTGAATTGTTCTCAATTAAGGAGTTTTAAGAGCAATTTTTTTCTAAAAATAATATTTTCAATAGCAGTTCTATTTTTAGACCACATAACTAAGAATATGCATTAAGAAATGTACATACAGTGCAGATTTCTCATACATATGAGTGAATACCTCCATTTACCTTTATAAAGATAACATTTATACAAGACAGAATTGAACTTTTCCTTTAAAATGGAAAGAACAAATTATTTAGTGTGATCATTTAAGTAAGATGAAATAAAAACCATTTTATGATGGAGAAGCATGAGAATTCTGAGAGAGAGATGGAGATGGAGAGATGGAGATGGAGATGGAGAGATGGAGATGGAGATGGAGATGGAGATGAGAGATATGGAGATGGAGACAGAGATGGAGGTAGAGACAGAGACAGAGAGAGAAATTGAGAAAGGTGGAAAAGGACAGTGTGGGAGGTAATTAAATTTATCAAGATGTCATTAAAAATTTGGGAGTTGAAAAAATAAATAAGTGGGACTACATCAAATTAAAAAAATCTGCATAGTAAAGGAAACCATCAACAAGAAAAAAAAGGCAACCTATAAAGTAGAAGAAAATATTTGCAAATCATATACTTGATAAGGGGTTAATATCCAAAATATATAAAGAACTCATACAACTCAATGGCAAAAACCAAACTATCTGATTAAAAAATGGGCAGAGGAACCGAATAGACATTTTTCCAAAGAAGGTCTACAAAGAGCCAACAAGTACATGAAAAGGTGCTCAACTTCACTAATCATCAGGGAAATGCAAATCAAAACCATGATATCACCTCACACCTGTTAGAATGGCTATCACCAAAAACACAAGAGATAACAAGTGTTGGCAAGGATGTGGGGAAAAAGGAACACTTGTGCACTGTTGGTGGGGATGTAAGTTGGTGCAGCCAATATGGAAAATAGTATGGAAGGTCTTCAAAAATTTTAAAAAAAAAACCTACCATATGCTCCAGCAATTCCACTTCTGGATGTATATCCAAAGAGAATGAAATCGCTGTCTCAAAGAGATATTTGTACCCCTCTGTTCATTGTAGCTTTATTTACAATAGCCAAGATATGGACACAATCTAAGTGTCCATCAACAGATGAAGAGATAAAGATGGTGTATATATATACAATGAAATATAATTCAGCTATAAAACAAACAAACAAACAAACAAAAACTTTGCCATTTGCAACTTGCCATAGATGGACCTTGAGGACATTATGCTAAGTGAAATAAATCAGAAGGGGAAAATCTAACTTGGAAGAGTAGCTACGTTGTTATTGAAGATGTCCCCTGATGACTGGGTTGGTGGAAGAGGCACTGATGTGAACAAGAAAGACCAGATTTCAGCTTTCGGAAAGTCAGCATCAACTTTGCTATGAATTTTCTAGAGTGCACAAAATGATGTTGCTAGCCTGCTTTTAGAAATATCATGTAACAGTATGTTGTTATTATTTAAGAGTTCTGAAGTTGGTATTCCTACACTTTTTCTCACCTCTTCCTCCTTTTAGCTCCGACAGCTGGTCAGACTGGGTAGCAAGGGTGTGTAAGCCATATTCTTGCTCCCTCTCATTCTCTGACAAGAATCAATTTCCAGAATATAAATTATCAGACAATTCTTTGTTTCTTAGCCATGATCTAGGGAGAAAATTTCTTAGAAGTACGCTTTTAGAATGACCTCAAAGGTTGAGGACAAGGTAAAAACAATGACCATCCATTTAAATATATATTTAAATCATGCACAAAGAATTGTCTTGTAATAACAATATCTACATAACTCTATCTATCTATCTATCTATCTATCTATCTATCTATCTATCTATCTATCTATCTATCTGTCTATATCCTCTATCTATCTCTCCATCCGTGTCCATCCATCATCCATCCATCCATCCATCCATCCATCCATCCATCCATCCATCCATCTATCTTGGGTCATTTCTAAATTTCTAAAATATGTACCAAAAGGTAAAACAAAGCACAGTCTAACCTCACATAATAGCCTTTAATGCACCATATGGACAAAAAAATTTAAAAGCCAATGTTTTGAATTTCTTTGAAAAGAAAGCACTAATGGGATGATGTGAACTAGAACCACAATCAGTCTATGCAGTTGAGCCTTATTCAAGAGCTGGTTGTCAGAGAAAACAGCTGTTTAATATGATATTAAAGGAGAAAACTTTATGTATCAATGCTAAGATTCTAAGAATGGAAAGAAGTTCCAAAGGTCCTGTTGTTTGACCCAAAAGAGAGTCATAAAAATATTTTACGATGACATGAATTTGATGATTAATTAAATTCTTTATTGTTTGTTGAATTTTTGTTATTGCCATTTTTCCAAGAGGTGACAAACATACCAAATCAGATCAGTAGATGTGTTTTGGACCACCCCCAGTGTTTAAAAATTTTTTTTTTAATTACCCACCAAATAGTACATGTCTTAATTTCACATAGCTGAACTTGCAAGTTCTAGAAAAATCTGAGAATGTGGCCCCACTGGGACTGCATTCCTGCAGAGGATGGTTCTGGATGTCCACAACCACTTGCAGCTGATGCTGCCAGCCCTCTTCTGGAGGGAGGGGCATGCTCTCTTCTGGTTCCCCCTTTTGTTTATGCATGGTCAGCTTTGCTTACTTTCTTTAACTCCCTAACTGGCACCGATATTTGAGATTGTGGCCCTTACTCTGGATCATTTCTAAAATATGTCCTGAAATCTGGGAAACATACTAATTTATATGTGCCCTACGAGTCAGAATAATTCAAGATCTACTTAAGTACAATAACCTTCATGGGTCCCTCTTTTTGTATACTTCTCTTTACTGTAAGGAAAGCATTCATACACCTGCCTTCCTTCTATCAACATTGATTAGTTAATATTTATAAAATAAAAGCACTTCATATTTATTGAATGCTTACTCCATCCCAGATACTTTCCTAAGTTGTTGCATGATTCGTTCATTCATTTAAAATTCATGTCAATTCTAGTTGGGTGGTGCATTCTCCTTTCTACAGATGAGACAATTAAAGGACCAGTTATGAAAGCAGTGATGAGTCAGGATCTGGGCCTGGGCAGTGTGGAGTCACAGCCTAGCCTCCACTCTGTGGTGATGAAAGCATGAAGATCTACTGCATTAAAACCATTGCAAAAGGGTTCCTGCACTCAGGGAACGAGCATCTCCTGGGAAGTTTAGGAATAAAGTACTTACACAGAATACTTATTTATGGGGTAAGTCAAAACTATGATGTGCTGGGGGCATCGACATTCTAAACACACACTGTCTATACTCTAGGTGGCTGCCTATATTCTTTTTTGATTCTTGGAAATTCCAATGAAAACTGGAACTCCATATGCAAATTGTTGTTACATAACGATATTCCTTGGACATCTAAATGCAATACCTATAGATAAATGATCATTAAAAAAATGTCCCAAGGGTCCCTTTCTCAATTCATACACAAGAGATATCAGTCACAGACACATTATGTTCTTCCTTTCTGAGTTAAATGTCTCCACAGATTCCTGCCAATTTGAATAGAAGCATTTCAAATAGACAACACATTTTTGTAAACTCATAAAACTAAGATAAAAATAAATCAACAAATAATACACCTGACAGTCCTGGCACTTAGGACTGAAACTATGCTCCTTTAGAACTCACACCCAAGGAAAACCTCATTTGAAAAATTCACCTCTCACCAACTGCTCCATTGATGGAGACATTTCATCATTCATTGTATATTAACCTTTTCTACTTTTACGCCACAGCATCTCTCTCCCTCCTTCCTTCCTTCCCTCCCTCCCTCCCACCTCCCTCCCTGTCTCCTTTCTTCTTTCTCTCCCTCTCTTTCTCAACAATAGACCATCTTTGGAATGGATTCCTATCTGTTAGAAAAATTCAGGACTGTCCTGAAAGATGGCAGAAGAAGATGGGAGACTCAAGTCTTCTGATTCATTCTCAGCTATTTATTCTCATCTCTAGCTTCAGTGCACGTCAGGCCATGCAGCCTCAAACTGCATTTATTACACAGTTCCTTCTCCTCTAGGGCCCATCTCATCTCTTCACTAAGCAGTTTCTAGATTTTTCAAATCACAACAATGCCTTCATTCTTTGAGCACCCACAGTACTTCAAGTCTGCACTTACTCGAGCTCCTTCCTTTAGCTCCCTTTTCATGTTATCATCTCTAGCTCAGCCTTCTCTGCTGAGCTCTAAACTCTTGTGTCCAAGTGCCTTCTTGACATTTTATCTAAACCTGAATGTCTAGAGGCACCTCAACATTATTATCTTCAAAATGAAAATCTTGGTTTCTAAAACAAACCCATTCCACATAAAGGTCCCATACCAATAAATGAAACTTCTATTCTTTCAATTACTAATTCATCCTTGACTCATTTCTATGAAACTCTCCACTGAACCATCAGCATACACTACTAGTATTTCCTTCTAAATATACCCAAGATCCAATCATTTCTCACAAACTCTGCCCTGTCCAAACTACCAAACCTCTTCTCTGGGCTATCAGCAAGAACCTTCAAACTGGTTTCCCCAGGGCTTTTGTACTTAATTTACTTTCTTTCTAGAGATGATCTTTCCTGAATATACCTTCAGCTCACCTTTTTGGAATGGCTTTCCAAGATCACCATATATAAATTAGCAACCTCTCCCATAATACTATTTCCCTACCTTGCGTTATGATTTTCATAGCACACATTACTATCTCCTACATAATATATTTCTTGGTTTATTGTACGTACTCCAGTAGAATTTAATCTCAAGGCTAAAAAAAAAAATAAATAACCTGTTTATCTCCAGTGCTGAGGACAGTATTTGATACATAATAAAGATCTGTTGAATAGGCAAATACATAAATACTCTTGGTAAATAAGAAAACAATATTTGATATGTTTTTACTATTCCTTAGAGTATCTAGCTCAGTCTGAAACACACGCAAAAAAAGCGATTTAGAAACCAATCATTTACTTCTCAAATCCTTTATTATTCAGGAAGTTCCTAGAGTGCATGAGCTGAACAAGTTCTCAGACACTAGCATAAATCATAGCCCATAGTAAGTATTCTCTAACTATCAAACAAATGATCTCAAAACACCAAGCGGGAGGAAATCAAGTTTAAATCGTTAGGACAGAGGTTACAAATTGCTGGCCAGGGGACTAAATATTATAATAGACAACTGTTCCTTAAAAATAATTTCATATAAAAATTTAGGTATCTAATTTCCCTTGAAAAATCAGAAGACCTAGTGGCTTGGCAAGACACATTTGGATTGAGGTCATGTGATTTTATTTTATATTTTATAGTTGTGGGGGCGAACACGTTTTCTCCAACTGGTATCATTTCTGATTTTCAGTTAACAACAATCATGGTGACTGGTTTACTGTGGTGCACAAGAGAAAAAATAGTTATGAGAATTTCTGAGGCTGTATAAAAGGCATTTCCTTAAACTTGTCCTATTTTGTTAAAAATACAACTTGATGTAAGTAGATTACAATTATTCTGGTTTGGAAGGTACAGCCATTAATGGTAAAATAAAACAAACACATAAGTCTCAATAACACAATATGCAGTGCATTTAAAAAGCACATATTTCAATACTGAAGGAAAATTGGGAGCTATGAAAATGGAATCAGTTATAGTTTAATTCAAGTCAGAGTGCCTGATTGAATTTTGAAAGAAAGGTGCACAGGGGTCCACTCACACAGGTCATAGGAGAGCTAGTCGAACCATCTCATTTTAAAGATAAAGGCAATCTAGATGTGTCGCTTTCTAAAGTCATTCAACTAGACTAGAAATTTGATCTCTTCATTCTCATCACTCTTCACTACATCATCCTCTCTTAATTTCTGGTTTAAAGTATCTTAGAAATGACATTAGTTATCATTTTAAATGAAACATAAAATATTCTTTCAGTCTTTCATGAAACATACACCTGGCCTTCCCCATGCGCCCACCCCAAGTTAGGTGCTGGGAATACAAAAAATGACTAAAATAAAAAGGCGAGGTCTCCAGAAGCTGGTGCTCAGTGAAACAGAGTTATTTAAAACATAAACCCATTATAATTGTCTAAGCGACATAAGACACATATTAAAAATAAACACCAACAAAAACAAAATCCAAAACAAAATGGTGAACAACACAGGCCTTGATACTCATTTACATGCTGAGTAAGTTACAAGGAGCTTTAAACATACCTCCTTAATATTTCAAGAATAATCACTACTGTAGAGTTTGTGTGTGTTTGAATTTCCTGAGCTTTAAAAATTTTGTCTTTTATGGTTCTGAGATGTGTGTATTTGTAAACATTTCAAATATTTAAGCAAAAAATAAAAATAATCACACAGAAATCACAGAGCAATATACATGCAAGACAATCCTTATTATGATATTTCAAATAATACATTCTCAAATTTCATTCCATTCCTGTTACATTGGTTCTCTCCTTCTAGGTGCTAATGTATTCTGGATGCTAAGTCAACAGTCTTTGTACATACAGAGAAGATTTCCATACATTATTTCCAGTATCCATTAAATAAGACTTCATTGCCTACTACTTCCAATGATCTCCTCTCCTTGACTCAACTCAAACTGCACCATTAGCACTTCACTCCTTTGGCTGAAATGAAGTTTAGGGTTTAACACCTGTTAAATTGTAAAAGCTGCTCCTGGAGGGGTAACACTTGGCCAGTTGTTTGTGCCACAGTGTGGAAGTGCTAAATGCCTTTTTTCTAGAGAGCAAATGTGAAAAAACACTGGGAAAAAAAAAGCCTGAAGGAAGAAAGGGGCAAGGTACAAAATGAGAGGCAAAAATACTGAGAGCTCAATACCTGCTAACTTCATAGAGTTTATATCATTTAACTACCTTACAAATGTCTTTCCTATCTATCTTTAATTTTATTGCCTGCGGCCCTACCTCCATAGAATCTGATTCATTAAGCTTGAGTCTAGAAGTCTAAATTTTAAGCAAATATCTGAGGTCAGTTTGATACAAGTGGTCCAAAGACCACACAGTCTATTATTATTGGAATCAGGTCTGCCTTATTCCATAACTCTATAATGAAAAAAATTTCCCTTCACAAAATTTTACCTCTTCAGGAACTTAATTTACCATTGTGAGTATGAACTGTCACCTGGGCAATGGAAAGCCACTTAATTATTTTATAAAATGTCGAATCACCTTTGCTGGCAGCTTATCAAAATTCTGGACCTTATAAATTTCCTTCTAACTATTTTTTCTTAACAACATGCTCAAATGTTCTATAATTCTCTGTTTAGAAGCCAAGTGTACTAGCTTTCTACCTATTGCATTTGCAAGTAACAACTTCTGACTTCGAGCTGCAATGTGCCTGTTACGGAAATTAGCTTCCTGTGCAAAGGTTCAGGAGTAATGCTGAGTCACTAACCTTTCTGGCTCAGGACGTGTAATGCTCTTGTGAAAAAGGAATCTGACTTTTGAAAATTAGAAAACAGAATGTTGAGAACTGAGTTCAATTAAACATTATGTAATGTTGAAACTTTTGACAACACCAATGCTATAAAGTCAGGGTGAACACATACCTATCACAAGGAACCAGAATGAGAGACTGCATAATGAGGTGGGAATATCATGGCTGTGTATCAGTACAACATGATGTGACAATATATTTATTCTCAAGATTTTATAAAAAGAAAAAAGAAATGGATTTTATTGAATATGAGGGAGAGTAAAAGGGGGGTCAGTCAAAGATATAAAAATATCCTGGACTCTAAAATAAACAGGTCTTTACCTGACTTCAAAGGCCTTATCATAAAACTTCAGAACAAGAGAAGATGCTGAAAGACAGATGTGTGTACCCACATGGCCAATTTAGGGGAATACTCGACCTTCCCTGTACATATTATGATTGTTCTTTTCATCTTTTACAGTAGAAAAAACATGAGCTTTAGAACCAGACAGTGCTGGGTTCAAGTCCCACCATTTGCATTTACCAGTATGAGTGATTTAGGTGAATCATTTAAACTTTTGGAGCCTCAGTTTCTATAAGTGTAAATTGGAGATCACAATATCTCCTGTTGGGACGACTGTCAATGTGTCAAGCACTGAGTATAACTCTTTGAATATATGAGGTATTCAACAAATGGGATCCATCACCACTAGCAGTACCACCACAACAGCATTATTGTCATAGAGATTTAGGATGAGTAAAAGTGAATTGTGCCCTCCTCTGCAGATAAGGCAACAAGGGTACTCATGGTAGGGGACCAGAGGTGAAGTGGGGGGGGAGTCTATAGGTGATTTGGATGAATAGTCGATTATTATATGCAGAGATGTATTCTGACATGGTTGACTAGATGAGGTTTTAGGATGAGTCCACATCCTTATGGGAAGGGGTGGGCCTTATGCTGAAGTGGGTGAATGAATATTTAGTGTATTCTTTACAGAAGAAAAAATGTCCTCTGATGTTGGGAGGAAGGTAGGGTATTACCCTCTAGGAGTCTTTAAGCTGAATATGAAATAAGAAAGTATAGTGAAGTGCTTAAGATTGTGCGCTTTGGAGTAGTCAAACTCAGATTCAAGCCCGGTCTCTGCTACTTTTTAGCTACCAAAAGATTAACCTTAGTTTTCTTTTTTATTAAATGAGAGTAGTATCTATTTCATTAATCTGGTGTGCAGATCAACTAAAATAATATTTATAAACACAAGCTATTGTATGTGTATTTTCCATACATATTAATCTGTTAATATTATTAATGAGATATACTATCTGACTGCATGTTAGGTTTCCTGTTTATTTTTCTTTTGATATTATCATACCTTTGGTTCAAGCAATCTCATCTTAGCCTTGCTGTGCAGATTAAAAAATATATATATCTTTTGTCTATACTTGAATCAAGTCATTAAAGAGAAAAGAAGGGATAAAGAAATATGAAGGAGGAAGAAAGCAGAGAAGAACTTGCAAGTGGCAGATGGGGACAAATATTAGAGGGCTTTTCCCTCCCAGGAAAAGCTCTATTCTCTGTAGTCAACTTGAAAAATCTGGACAGTGCGTTGTTATGGAATAAGGAAATATTTCATTGGCGACTTTCCCAAAGTTATTCAGATACTCATCAGATTGAAGGGATACAAAACTGAAGCTCCCCATCTCATAACGCAGCACAAATCCATTGATCCTCCATTGCTTCTACTGATCATAGTTTGAGCTTTTACAATCCTCTCTGTGGGTCATAGTCTTTAGTCTTGTAAGTGAATGACTCCATAGCAATAATACTTCTGCTATTCTAAGCCATTCTCTTTCCTTGCGGAGTAAATGAACCTTGGGATATCACTCTGATTCTGTGTGTCCTCCTTTACCTTTTATCCCAGGTCTTACGCCTCCTCAGCCATGCTCATTGTCACATGGCTAGCCTCCCAACGACTTAAATTCTACTTACTCATTGCTTTAGAATCTTCTGGCTGACATGACATGTTATGTGTCTGTGTCTTATACATAACAGGAATGGCAGCCCCATGGTCCAGTTCTAAATCACTGTTTCATACTCATCTTGCAATATGATCGTACAGGCCTATTTTTCACTTTGATGAACCAAGCTTCTGTTTTCGACTCAGACACCTCTTGGATACCCAGAGCCTCAGGTCCTGCCATGCATCCCTTGTACCAGTCTCATGGTAACCTCTTCTGAGGAAAGGCTGCCAAGGATCAAATAAACCCCTGCTCATCCTTTAAGATTGCTCTGGATGCGTATCAAAAAAATAAGCTTTTAAAGACTTAATCCTTTCTTCTCCCTTTGCCTATTCGAGTGTTTTATCCCAATTTTCTTAATGTTTTTCAATTTTAGAAAATTTTACTGGTTTTTTTTTTTACATCATAGTAAGGCCCTTTAATAGGCGACCTACCCTTGTAAAATGTTTTAAGTGTACCATACGGTGCCACTGGCTACAGACACGATGCTGTACAGCAGACTTCTGCAACTTCCCCATCTTGCATTCCAGAAACTTTTCACCTGCTGAACAGCAGCTTCCCATTTCCCTCAACCCCCAGCTCCCTAGCAACCATCACTCTGCTCTGTTTCTATGAGTTTGACTATTTTAGTTTATAAACAGATCCACGGAGTATTTGTCCTTCCTTTTTTGGCTTATTATGGATGATTCCAAACATATAATCAAAAAAACAGTTTAAATAAGTCATAATCTCATCACCCAGCTTTAAGTATAACCACTTCATGGACAACTACGTTTGTCTGCTCCTGTACTGTCCAGAACAATAACACTTGACACTTGTTAATTAGTTAAAATTAAATAACATAAAAAAAGCTTGGATCCTCAGGTGCACTGGCTATATTTCAATGCCTCAATAGCCATAGGTGGCAAGTGACTACTATATTGGACTACTATATAGTTCTACAAAAGAGTTCAATATTTCCATCGTCACAGAACTTTTTACTGGACAGTGCTAAACTATATTCCAGCTCTCTCCTAAACCCCAGAATATTTTGAAACAGATATCATCTAAACATAACACCAATACATTAGCAATATGTTATGTGTATTATAATAATATATAATAACAACAATAATGACATAATAACATCAAATACACGGTATTAAAATTTCCCTATTACAATAAAGTTCCTTTATCTGGGGTATGTGGGGTACATGGGGAACCTTCAAGAGCTCAGCAGAAGCTTTTAGGTTATATGTCAAAATTTGTTAAAGGATATACATGCATTTTTCTTGGGGATGATTTACAGTGGATATAAAATTCTGATAAAAGTCAGTTTTTTCCAAATCCAAGACTCTCTCCCTGAGGAAAATGTGTGGTCAACTAGATAATTAAAAAGACCAAACAGTTTAATTGCAAAAACAACTGTAATCCAACCTTATAAATGGAGGATAAAGAATTTATTCTTAGAAATATCTTTTTTTCCATACATTTGTTATCTTTAACTTGTTAAAACATAGTTGGGTATTTGGAGTTTTGATTTGTCATGTGTTGGTATATATCCAGCCATTCATTCATTCATCTGGCCAACATCTATTTACTATAGTACCAGCCATGTGTCAGGAATATAAATTCTTGTGATATAGGCAAGAGATGTTCTCAGATCTTAACAAACCCTTACCTGGAATGTAATGTTGACTCTTGGGACATTTAGCATTGCTGAGGATAACTGTGCCAAAGTCCAGGAACAAGGTGAGAGAAGAGAATTTTCTTAGTTCAAAAAAATTATCTATCCAATAATTACTATAAGGTGGGTCCTCTACTAAGTGAGCCACACACATGCAGTCTTTCTCTCACAGAGATTATATCTTCCATTTGCAATCCCACCCAACATCCCCATCCTGAGAGTTGGGGGAAGGACTGTCTCCTGATGTATAGTGTTTGGATTGGTGGGAAAGAGAAGATGGAATTCTATAGTTTTACATTTACTGAGACTCCCTTTTTTTTTTTTCACTTTCTGAGTTGTGCTCCTGATTTTTACTCTCAGAATGGTAGTTAACTTGTTGCCCTTTCACATACTGCTCCCCAGGACCACAGGCTAGATACCCATGAGGTTGAGTAGAGAATGAGCAATCCCCAGATACAGTTGGAGTTTCCCTGTTGAGCATCCTTGACCTTTTCTAGAAAGTTCCAAGTCCCCGATTTTCTCTGGTCTTTCTTAAGCTCTCCTATCACAAAAGAGCCCCCATCACAGAAACTGGATGAGTATTCTCTTTCACTCCTGCTGCCAATATCTGCCAAGTGTATCTATATCTCTACACACTCTGCTCCTACTCCCAACTGCACATTAATCATTTTTGAAGTCTTTAGTGCAAAATCTTTCATAAACATTTCTCTGTAAATACATTTTCCAGCAAATTTTCCTCTCCCCATTTCTTTCTCAGTAGTGGTGATGCACTTTCATTTAAAAAATTCTTTATGAAACAAAAACAGTCATGGTTATTAATGTTTGAAATAGTCACTTTACATTTTTCTTAGCATTTCAATGTTGTTTTTCTTGTTAGGGATGGAGAAAAGGTTCTAGGTATTAAAATAGGAGAGACAGGAAATTATTTTAGCTTGTTAGTAACCAGTAGTTTAAGAATCCCTATACTCGCAAAATCTGAAAACAAAATTCTTTTATTATGTCAACAAATCTTAACAGCCTGTTTACTGTGTGCCATGCTCTATGCTAGCCACTAGGTTCTGAATACTGGATGATATAAACATAGCCCTGCTCTAATGAAGAATACATTTTAATAGGGAAACAAACTTTAAACAAATAAATACCAAATATATAATTATACATTACAAGAAGAGCTACAAAGTAAAAAATATATATATCTGACAGTAAAAACCTTAATAATAAGAGAGCTTAGCTACTTTAATTGGTGAGGGAAACTTCCAGAAAAAAAAAAAGTGGCATTTAGGCTGCATGGGTGGGAATTAGCCGAGTGAAGGTGGGTGAGTCGGTTATGGAAGTAAACCCCAGGAAGTGGGAAAAATATTTGTGAAAACAATAAGAGGAGCTGGCCTGTTTGAAGAGCAGCATAGAGAGAATGGGAGAATATGTGGCAATTACAGAGCTTCTGATTTTCAATTTGAAGTGGCCCTTCTTTCAAATACAGGATAAGCTTGGAGTATACTTGTTTTATTAATATTTTCCCCCCAAAATGAGTTTGTCTCTTGTGTATACTTAGTCCTTCAACATTATCATCAAATAGAAGGCTGCAGAATTATTAAGGTAGCAGGTGAGTGTAAAGACACTGTGTGGAACACGCATTTTAATTGTAAGTCCACTGCTTCTCTGATACTTCTGTTGGCGCACTTAAAATCGTCGGTGTTTAAACCTGCTATTCCAATGTGGTCTTTGCTGAGGCTACTGGGAGGAAGAGTGAAATGATCATCCTAGAAAGATCCAAATATCTGCATTCTGTTCTAGGGTCTCGCACTAACATTTTGTGTGGCCTTTGGCAATTTATTTAAAAATTCTGTGCCTCAGTTTCCCTATCTATCAAAACCAGGATGAAAAAGTTAGCCTTGGGGAATTTAGCAGATGGCTGAGATAATTAAATGTGCAAGATTGTGAATTATCTTCAAAAAACATACGAAGTGCTACACAAATGTTTCCTCTGTCATTTATTCGCAGTGAAGTTGGGAAATGCATGGCAGTCTGTGCAATGGCTACACACTTTGGCTCTGGAATCAAAATGCCAGTGTCCAAATTGCTTCTCTCACTTCTACTTGTGCCAGCTTATGTAAAGACTTACCTTGTCTACACTTCTGCATCCTCACTCCCAAAAAAAGAAAAATAACAGTCTCTAGTTCATATACTTACTATGAGGATCAAGTGCCAAATAATTAGCTTCAATAACTGTTACCTAGTATTGTGTGTGTGTGTATGTGTGTGTGTGTTACGATGTAATATGTAGAAAAACATATATTCGGAAGCTGAATGTCACTGGATAGTTCTTGAGTACTCCCAACTCAAACATTCTCTTCTGCTGTTCCCTATTCGTGTCTGAATTATTCTACTAAAATGACCACTAGACAATTTCCACAAATCTATGGTTTAATGCTCTGAACCAACCCAATTATTATTTTCACCCATTTGAGATTTGTACTTAACCTAAGTGGCCCTCATCGATTTATGTAAGCTTGCAAGCTCTGACAATATTATAAATAGTGACATGATTTTCCCCATAAACTTTCTCAGCCGAAAAGATCTTATTATGACTTAATATCACAGAGAAAGCTTAAATAATTTTTAATATTATTCAACTATTTCTACAGTAAAGACAGTCCAGAAATTAAAATATGAAAGCATTTTACAGCTCAATACATTACACTTTTGCTAAATTTGGATTGCTAACTCCATCTATTTCTTTGCGAATATACAGCCTATTCTTTACACAGCCTGGGAGGCTGACTGGCACCTATAATTCTGCCAAAGAATTTAAGGAGCTCTACTTGTTATGGAAATATTGAGTTATACCAATATATTGGAAGAATATGTAAGATTATATCAGAAGATATTTTCCATGTTCAGGCAGCAAAATATCACAAGTAAAACACAACACCTAAAGGTAAGAAAGCAAAAGACCAGCTCATGAGATCTCATAAAAAATGTAACTTCTCTATGATGAAATTCACCATAAGCCAAATTAAAAGATAAATAATTAACTGAAAATAAGTCTTTGTAAATATAGGTAAAGGATTACCTTTCCTCAAACACAAAGAATGAAATACTTTAAAAAGAAAAATTAGCATAGTATTGGCCAAAAATTGATAGTAAAAAACTATCAATATCTGATAAATATTTGAAGAGGTGCTCAAATTGACTAGTGGTCAAAGAAAATGCAAATTAATTAGAGAAAACAGTCTTTACCAATTAGACTGCCAAAAAAATTAAATATTGATAAAATACACTGTTTGAGAGATTGCAATGTACACAATTCTTTAGAGAGCAATATGATTTATCTATAAATATTTTAAATGAAAATACTCCTTTCAATCAATAATTCTAGTTCTATTAATCTATTATTTTACATAATTCAAGAGCGCAAAAACAGGTAGATAATATTTTTTCATTGCCTCCACCAGGTATGACAGTGAAAACCTGGAGAAGACCTAAAGCTTCATCAATAGGATAATGATTAAACAATTCATGGCCCATGTACATAATGCAATACAACATAAGTGTTGAAAAAATGAGTGATATCTATCAGTATTGAGAGGTGGTTACAAAACAATATGTATAGAAAACAGTATGTATAGAAAAAAAATTCCAAAAGGAGTACGTAATCTATTAACATTGGTTGTCACTGGAGTAGAAGGGATGATAAAATATATATTTTATATATATATAATTACTTTGTAAATTTACATTTATATATCATGATCAAATACAAATGTGATCATTTGTAATTAAAATAAATAAAATGTCTGTTTTCGTTTTCATTCAGGTGTCAGGCATGCACCGGGCCTGCCGTGCTCCCTGCATGCATCCTTAGCCGTGCTCCCTGCATGCATCCTTAGCCTTGTGAATCACCGACTGCACCTTTTGCCCACTGGTCCTCCCAGCAACGTATGTTAATTGTGCCGGAGTTGTTGGCATAACAGGTTTGTTTATCCCCACCTGGGACCTCCTGTGTCCTGAGTCTCTCACGCAAGACATGTGAAACACTAAAACCACCAAGTCTCCCTGGAGAAACCTGGAACAGAGAGGCTGCATTCATTCAAGCAGTTCCCAGTCTCACGTCTTCTGTTTGACCCGCTGAGAATGTGTCCTTTAGGTTATCAGAGTAACCTGAAACTTTTCTAAGATTTATGTGTCAAAAAATATATTTTTTGTCAGAACTGGTCCTCTGAAGGATTTCATAGATCAAAGAGCATGTGTTAAAATCATTAGTACAAATTAGTTCCGTGGAAAGTGTAGAATATCAGTACTACACAGAATCCATCTACTCCTTGATGCCAATAACTGTCCATATTTTTTTTGTTTTCATGTTGAAATAGGTAATAAACTCCATGACAGATGTAAGCATCTCCATCTTTTACATCAATCATTTTTCTTTAGGAAAGAACTAGATAGTTAAAATTTAATACTTAAACCTAGGAAGTCTAATATCAAATGTAGTGTTATAAGAAACTTAGTTTGAATAAATACTTAAACTGCTAAAGACTAACACATCTAGAGATTTTTAAATGCCATGCTTTTAAAAAGTGAATCAGAGAATTAAATCTGGGAACATATTTATATACAAATCCTAACAGCTTTAAGGATTTAATTTCAACTAAACCTCATAAAACTGGCATGGAAAGCCAGAAGCAGGTTTTGAAAAAGAAAGTCCAAAATATTAGTTGGTCAGAACACTGAAAACAGAGCTATGATTGAGATTACAAACTAAGTGTACACACACACATACACAACACTTTTCAATTTAAAGTTGCTGTCAGTCCACGAGGTGCAAATTTGCTGGCCATAATTCTAAGAATCCATGGGAGGATTTGAAATAGTGGGAATTTCTGTTTGAATAAATGTTCCTCTGAAGTGATTTTATTAGATGCTCAAAGTATCTACAGATGTCACATAGATAAGTTGCCTTCTCCCTCTGATTCCAACTTGTGGAAAACATTCTAGAAAGATTCAGTAAAAAAGATTTTCAAACATCATTCATCAAAGATGTCAACAGAAGAAGGTTTTAAAAATTAGTCCATTAATATAGTAAAAATAACCATTTAAAGATGCGTTATTCCACAAATTTATCTTTTGCAGCCTATCCATGTTTTTCAAACTGAGAAGGATAATTTGCTGTAATGCTGGCTTTTTATTATACAAATCACATTTTTATTTGCACAACCATTGTCTTATGTAAGTAAAGAACATTCTTGATTTATTTTAACTCTACAAGATAGATAACATGAGATATATTGGCCATTATGCATTTAATCATTCTTATGCCATATAATATCCTCTATAAAATCAGATGTTTTAGATTTTTAAAATTTAGATTTTTTTACTATAATTAAATGGAATAAAGTTTAATCTGTCACCAAATCTTTACCCGTCCTTAAATTCCAATTTATCTTTAATGACAATGCACCGATTAATTGCTCTAATAGAAATATATAATTTTGCTTTAATTTTGAAAAGATGGAAATAAAATCACAAATAATATTCACATGATATACTATATACCTTGGATAATTCCTTCCTTATAATCTCATGTGCAAAATAAAAATAGACAGCTTTATTTTCATCAATCCCTAGCTCAATTTTTTTCAGAATCACAGAATAAAAAAGAACTTATAACCCAGATATTCTAGCCCTAATTCTGTCATTAACCAGATTAATGACCTTGAAAATACTGATTACTTATCTGTAAAACTGAATTGTTGAACCAGACAATGTGCAACTCTCAATTCAGTGCACGCTATTATAGTAACAGACAATGGAAATAATATCAGAATTTGATGCATCCAAATTAATGCTTAAACCATTAGAAGTTAGTTTTAAAAGTTTGCAATCAACCAGATCATCCAATTTAATAGGATGCACCACATCGAAACTGTAGATAATTAAACTTCTAAAATATACTCCTAAAATGTTTTCATTCTATTGACTCATGTTCAAAGCATGTGTGTGTGGGGGGGCGGGGGGACTAGACCTTGATTAATATCATCTTTATACTGAAGCATAAGAAATCTCATTAATTTCACCAATTAGTAAGATTTGTTTTGAAAGCATGATTCTTCATACATCTCATATACAGTATTACATTTATAGATAGATAGGTAGAAAGGTAGACAGACAGTTGGTAGAGATATACACACACATCTATAATGTGTTTATGTGCATGTGTGTGTGTGTGTGTGTGTGTGTGTGTGCGCTGTGTATAGAGAGAGAAAGAGATGAGAGAGAGAAGAGGAGGGGACTAATGAATTGTTTTGGAAATTTTTTTTAACGATATTGATGAAAGGAATCTTTTTATAGACGTTTTCATCAATATAATATCAGCATTTGGGATAACTCAATTAAAAACCTCTGGAATACATCCTTATTATATTTTACATGGGCTCCTCTCAGAGAAAGAAAAACAAAGCACAGGAGACCTGATGAATAAATAGAATGGATCTGGAGTCTGAAAGACAAAGGTTTAATGATGTATTCCACAGATATTATGAGTTGTGCTACTGAGAACTATACGTTTCTTGAGCTTACATGTCCTTAAATTCAAGATAAGGATAGCAATAACTGTGGTGATGATGATGGTGGAACATTAATAATAATAATAATAATAATAATAATAATAATAAAACAACACCTAATTCATAGGGTCATTTTGACAATCAAATGAGGCAACATATATAATGCACAGTGCCTGATGAATATTACTTGGTATTATTTTTCTTTGTGAAATAAAATTTCCCTATGACAAACTCACAACCAGGGTTTAAAACTAATAAGACCATTAGTCCAGTTTCATCACATGGCCTTTAAACGGGCAAATAAAAATATATCAGTGTAGCCTTGCTTTCCTCCTTTGAGTCAGCTCTGAATTTTGTATACTTTCTGAAGAAAGTAAATTAAATATTTGAGTGGATTAGTCTAATTATGAGAAATATCAGACAAACCCAAGTTGAGGGACATTCTACAAATACCCGACCAGTACTCTTCCAAAGCGCCAAGGTTATGCAACAAAAATGAAGATTGAGAAACTGTCACTGTAAATGAGACTAACAAGGAATGATGATTAAATGCAACATCCTCATTGGATTCTCGAACAGAAAAAGGCCTATAATGGAAAAATTGGCTAAATCTTAATAAAGACTAGCTTAGTAAATAAGAATTTTACCAATGTTAATTTCTTAGTTTTGATAAATGCATCAGGATTATTTGAAATGTTAACATTAGGGGTAGCTGGGTGAAAACCCCAGGAGAGCTCTGTACTATCTTTGCAACTTTTCTGTTAATCTAGTTATTTTAAAATAAAAAAGCTGAAAGAGTTTTGGGTGCAATCTGAGAGTTAATACTCTTCATAAATGATCAGGCCTTTCTGTTAGTCTCTATTTCCTTTCTCCCAATCCTTTACCCCTAGGTTTCTCCCATAACAGGAGGCTCTCAGCACTGTCCTGAACTCCCCTACATTCATGCATCCACACCAGTACTCCAAGGAAAATGGTTAAGAATAGTATACCCACATTTAAGCATCTGCACTTCTCAGGTTTCACATAAGTGTCAAAAACAGAAAATTTATGGTTCGGGGGCCATCGGTATCATTGAACAGAATTCATTCCAGCTAAGTTTTAAGAGCACAACATCTTTTTATTACTCTAATAAATTAACCAGCAATGACAGTTTTGTGGCAATTAGGTTATATAAACTTCTTACCATAAAGATACATCATTAGGTTGTATTTTTAAACTTCCATATGTCACCTAAAGTTAGGCAGAAAGAAACATGCAATGCAATCTTTATGACAGATTTTCTTAAATTTACCAGTTTTCCCATTTCTTCTGACATTCTGTTGAAATTTTAATACTCGACACTTTGGCATTTGACAGGTTTACTTCAACTAACTTTGTCAAGCAGGAGCATATGTTATAAAATGGCAAACCATGCCCTCTTCGTGTGTGTGTGTGTGTGTGTGAATGGTGGGTCAATTTAACAAGACAGATTTTAAAAAATCTGTGATATCAAAGAAGCGTTAGTAGTCTACACTTTTTGCAAAACAACTTTCATTTAGTTTCTTTAATCACTGAGATATTCTCTTGGGATGGAATGGTGAGAGTAAGAGGAAGTCGAATGTGAAATAGTTTCACCGGGTAGAAAAGGCCTTGTTCTATTTAAAATATAAATTCTGAATTCTCATATGGCATAGAAAACTTAACATCATAGCCAAGAGAGAATATATAATATTAGCATTAGGAATCATGCCAGAGAGAAAACTGAGACCACATACTAAGAAATGTCTCTTTCTTTTTCTTTGTATATGCAAGATCTAAGTAAGCATATTTCATTATTTCTTCAGTTAGAAAGATAACAGATACTGATCTACCAAACTTGGCTGTAGATATCAATAAGATGTAATAGAAAATTCTGCTGTTCTAGTGTTTAAAGGGCAAGAAACAACAGAAAACAGACCACCAAACCGAGAGACTCAGCATTCACTGATGGCTCATTAGTCATCGCTAAGGGACAAAATTATGTCCCTATATTAGGAAGCGTCTCCCATGCCAAGCTTATTACTATCAGAGCTGCAGCCTAAGACTACTGCAGAGAGATTGAGAGCAGAATTGGCGACATAATTTGTAAGGTACAAAATTAAAATAATGTGTCCCTTTCTCACAAATTATTAAAAATTTCAGAACAGTGACAGCAGAGCATTATGTCAAGCATGGGTCCCTCTAATCATGGCGCACTAACTGCCTGCCTGGGTCTCACAGCCATGAAGCCAACCCTGACAGAGAAACTCTGGATGCAGACAGAGCTGTGCTCAAACTCCAGGTCTGTCACTTACTCAAACACAAAAATATTCCCCTTAACAAAAGGTCCATCTGATAGTACTTATGATTCTCTTTGCCTCTTCTTCGTATGGAAACAATTATGGATCTAAGTAAATGAGAATAACCATAATATTCTGTGTAAAAAGACTCGTGACTATCTGGTTTAACACCTCCACTCTGAAGAACTTAATTGATGCCTAGCAGTAGTCAATGGCCCTGACTTAGGTCTTCTGACCCCAAATACAATGCCCTTTCAGTAACTTCATGGTATAAGAGTGGTTGTTAATATTAGGCTCAGGCTTTGGAATCAAACAGCCTAGGCCAAATCCTGACTCCACTACTCTGTGAAACCTTGGGCGAGTTACTTAACTTCTCTGTGCCTCAGCTGCCTCATTTGAAAACGGGCGGACTAACAGTACTTCACAGGATTAAAGATTTCATATAATTAATTCAAAACACTATCATACAGAGAGCATTTAATACATGTTAGGTATTAATGTTTCATGTTTCACCTCTAAAACCCCTTTTTTTGGAAACTCTGTGGATAATCATATTGATTGGGAGGTCAAATGAAAACTAAATTAGAGAGTTAAGTGGGTCTACAGCCAGTTGAATATCTTTATAGAACAAATTTGTATTAATGAGTTGATGTGTATGTAGCAGGGCTACTCTTGTATGTTATTCAAAATTTTTACTAATAGTTTAGGTAAAAATATATGTGATACATTTATAAAATTTGTTAAAGGAACCATTCTAGGAGGAATTCTATTTTTTAAGAATCAGAATGCAGAAATGACTGATTGAAGGAAGGATTAAAGTAAACAAGATGAAATTTCACAGGGGGACCTCATTTCTTTTTTTATGAAAAAATATACAAAAGCTTTGTGACTGTAAAACTGGCCACACGCTACATGTAAAATCATGAGATACTGTGATTTCCCAGAAATTTAGTACAATTTTAACCTGTGTTAATAGGGTAACCAGCGAAGGAAAGAGTGAAGAGAGGTCAAATTTTAATGTCTCTTAATAGTGGGTCAAAACTGACAGCCCAGGTCTAAGGTTTCTCAATATACTCCTTTTCATAACAGTTTAAAAATCTAAAAAACATTTTTAGCAGTACATCATATAGAAAAGGCTATAGGCTAGATTTGTCCCATGGGTCATCGTTTGCCAACCTCTGGTCTAAACATTTTTATTCAATTAAAAAGCAGAGATTGTCAAACATATAAAAAGTAAGATGCTATTATGTGAGATCTACTTAAAAATAAAGGCACAGATACACTGAAAATAAATAAATAGAAAAAGATTAATCATGCAAAAAACAAGCATGATATTGTCAGATGGCTCTTTTAATATCAAATAAAATACACTTTGAGGCAAAAGTACTACCAGAGATAAAAAGCAACATTTCATAATAATAAAAGGAAAAATTCATCAGGAAGGCATAATAACTATCAATGTGTATGTCACAAATAACAGTCTTAAGATGCATGAAACAAATGTTTGCAGAATTAAAGAAATAAAAATTACACAAATATAGTGGAAAGGTTTTATAACCCTCTCCCAGGATTTGACAGAGCGAGAAAATAAATTATAAAGACTTAGAGCATACAAAAAACTACTATTAACCATCTTGATCTAACTGTCATATGTATAACAGTATATCCTTCAAGTATAGAATACCCATTCTTTTAAGTGCACGTGGCATATTTGCCCAAGATAGACAAGCCCCATAAATGTTAAAGGAATAGAAACTATAAAGTATGTATTCCCTGATCATAACAGGACTGAATTAGAAATTACTAATAATACTATACCTAGGAAAATTCTAATTAATTATAAGTAAAATAATAAGGTTTCAAATAATTCATAAGACAAAGATGAAATCACAAGAGAAATTAGAAAATATTTTGAAAAAAATAGATGACAAAAATACACTGAAACTTTGGAAAAGTGAATAAAAAAGCAGTACTTAGAAATTTGTACCTTTAAATCCTCATATGATAATAGAAAACATTCTTTTCATCCAAAAAATTTTAAAAAAATGAGTAAAGTAAATATAAGAATGTAGGAAGAAAATAATAAAGAGCAGAAATCAATGAAATACAAACTCAAAAAGAGAGTAAATTAGCAGAGCCCAAAGATAACTTTTTGGAAAATGCTAATGAAACTGACAAACCTCTGGCAAAACTGATCAACAAAAAAGAGAGAATGCAAATAACCAATATCAAAAATAAAAAAAGAGATTATCACTACAGATGTTATGGACACCAAAAGGATAATAAGAATACTACGAACAACTTTATGCCAAAATTCAACATCGCAGAATAGAAACATTTGAGAAACATAACTTACCAAAATGATAAAAGAAGAAACAGAAAATCTGATTAGCACTAGATATATTAATGACATTGAAAACTTCCCCAAAGGAAAACTTTAGGCACAGATAGCTTCCCTTGTAAATTCAATCAAATGCTTAAGAAAGAAAAAGAAAATACCAAACTTATATAAATATTTTCAGAAAATAGAGAACCAATGTCTTCAGTCATTTTTGAGGCTAAATCCTAACAAAAGCATTTTCCAAACAAAAAAAAAATTACATTTCAATATCCCCCATGATACAAAAGTCTTTAACAAAATATTAGAATATCACATCCAACAACATGTGAATATGAGAATGCACCATTGCTAAGTAAGATTTATTCCAGGAAGGAAAGGTTGGTTTATTGTTCAAAATTAATTAATATAATCCACTAATTAACACAATGAAGTTAGTAATAACCTTTACATTCTAAGGATTTCTAGCTTTATGAAACACGGCAGTCTCATTTTTCCTTCCTCATATTTTTCTCCATCATTTGAGGAGGCAGTGATGGCCCGAGTTTGAGGGTAAAACAGAACAGAGTTCCCCTGAATGCAGCAAATGATAAACATGGTTTGGACTGGCTGTTCCTCATTCATCCAGTCAACCAAACATTCATTTATTATTTGACGAAATCTTCTGAGTTTTACAATGCTTTGCACTCAGCACTTTAGACAGGATGAAAAAAAAAAACCATGGTACTCATACTTCATGGGACTTATAGTCAAGAAAAAAAGGCAGACATGAATTATAAAATAACACAAGTATTACAACAAGTGAACAACTGCTATGAAGAAGTGGTAAGGGTTCTTTGAGAGAGAAATGGGTCAATGCTAAGAATTAAATTCTAGCTTTAGATTTGAAAGATGAATAGGAGTGAGCTAATAAGCAAAGAAGAGAAGAAAATATTGTAGGCAAGAGAAAAGCAAGTTAAAAGTCTTTGAGGCTATTAAAATTTTTTTTCCTGGTGTAAGTATAGTGACTTCCCCTCTGGATCTTAGGTAAAAAAAAAAAAAAAGAATTGGGCTAAAAGGCCAAGGCCGCTCACTCCACTTCATACCTTTTGCCTTGCAGTCATCAAGAAGTAGTTCTCACCAATTCAGTTTGATCTGCAAGAATGTAATAATTTTAATATATCTTCTTTGGGGAACTTGTTAAGTTCCAGAAAAGAATGTCAAAGAGAAGCTTATAATCTTTGATTCTCTCTTTCTGCATTCCATGGCCAAAACGAAAGGAAGAAAACTTACTTTCTTTGAGAAATTTAGACAATAGTTCTCTACATGTCATATTTTACTTCAAAAATTGTCGTAGTTTTTGTTTTATTTTTGAGTTATAGATGCACATAATGGTTAACCAAAAGTTTACACTATCAGAAAGTCTGTCTTAAAAAGTCACAATTTAGACTAGCCCTGTAAGGAAGCAGAGAACCACAATGAGTTTAAGTAAATTCCATCCATTTCCTCTGGTGTAAGAGCTGGATCATGGCCCCTGGGATGTTAACATGCTAGGGCAGAGTGATTAGAGGGACTGACAATTTCTCACTGCTCCAGGACAGTCACTCATCACCTACTTGGCAATGGAAAACCAGGCAGCTTATCCCCTCCGCCCCTTTCTGGAAAACCCCATAAAGCATCCTTATTGTCTTAGATTTTCCAGAAGAGGTGGTTAAAATGACTATCACAAAACCCTATTGCTTACAATAAATCTTCTCGTTGGTACTTGGACAAGTCTTTTTTATATAATTTCCCAATTATTTCCTTGGTTTTCCAAGCCCAGGAAGGTACCAGTAAGTATGTGTTTAAGTGAATATGAGCTACAATTTGAGCTCCATTTTCACGTCTGCACTGTTTTTATTAACTAAATGATGAATATCAACAGCATGGTTAAATTACCAGACTTTGCAGTTAGACTTTCCAGACTAAATTATTTCCAATCTCATCACCTCCAAATGTGTTTTAAATTACTTGACTTTCAGTTTCCCAATTTATAAAATAGGGATGACACTTACCTATCCAAGCGGCTGCTGTGAAGATGAAATAAGATTATTAATGTGAAAGGCTTGGTGAAATGCTCAGCACGAGTCTGGGGTTCCAAGTGCTGGCTACATTGAATATAGTATTACACTGAATATACTTCTTCAAATCTTAAAGGGTTCTTTTTGTTAAACTTTAAAGGACATTCTGCTAATGTATCTTCACTACCAGAAAATTTGTTGCCAGTTAGTCTAAGTAGAGAAGTTGGAACTGGAAAGACATATTCAAGTAACAACTTTTTTTTTTTTTTGCATATATAAGTAATTTATAATATACTCTGTCTTTTGCTTATATATTTAGTGATTCTGATACAATTATAATTCAGAGCAGCCAGTTATTCAACTCAAGGCCAGGTCATTCTTATTGTATTTTTCTCATTTCTGTCCACCAACTCTTACCATTTGATTGCAAATTTGATTAAGTATACATTCAAGTAGTACATTATGTAAGAGGTTTAAGTGCAAACAAAATGTTTCAGAATATATATCCATAATAAATGTTTATTTCTAAAGGTGGTAAAAAGGGGCATTTGAAATCAATTAATCTAACAATAAGAGTGACTTTCTCTTAGTAAAAAAAATAAATCTTTTAAAAAAATTCCTGTTTATTAGAAAAAATTAGAGAAACAACCTGACTAGCAATGGTTTAGGAGATTCTTGATGCATTTATGGATATTATGATATTAAGATACATAAACGAACAGATTATAAACACTCCCTTAATTACATGAACTGAAAGGGACTAAAGCAACAGCTTAACAACTTAATGCCCAGTGCCACCACTGTGTTCATTTGACTTTAGCATCAAATTTTATGGTATGGTAGTCCCCCTTATCTATTGGGGTTATGTTCCAAGACTCCCAGTGGATAGTACTGAACCCTATATGTGCTATGTTTTTTCCTATATATATATGTCTATGATAAAATTTAATTTGTAAATTAGGCATGTAACAATAACTAATAATATACAGAATAATTATAATGCTATATTGTAACAAAAGTTACATGAATGTGGTCTCTCTCTCAGCATGTGAACATGAATTTCTTTGTCTTTCTTCAGTTTCACAGATAGAAGGTTAGTTCTTACCGTAGACCTCAGCAACCTCGGCATGCAATTTTTTTTTCTTTCCTTCTTCAGTCGAGAACGTTCACCTTTTCACTTAAAGGAAGCACTTTGCTGCTTCCCTTCAGCATATCCGAATTGCTGGCATCACTACACTTGTGCTTTGGGGCCATTATTAAGTAAAACGAGGGTCACAAACACTGCGAGACCACGACAGCCGATCTGCTAACCAAGATGGCTACTGTGTGACTAGTGGGCGGGGAGCGTACACAGCGTGGAGACGCTGGACAGAGGGATGACTGCACGTCCCGCGTGGGTCAGGGCAGGACTCGCGAGATTTCATCGCACTACTCAGACTGGCATGCAATTTAAAATTACGAGTTGTTTATTTCTGGAATTTTCCATTTACTATTTCCAGACCACAGTTGACTGGACAACTAAAATTGCAGAAAGTGAAACTGGATAAGGGCGGGCTGCTGTGCACTTTTAAGCAGATGTAGCTGGGTGATATGCTGATTTTTAAGAAAAAGGCCCTTGACAATGACTGTCTAGGACTGAAACCTGACTCCATGCCTGAGGTGTGACTTAATCTCTAATTCTCATGCAGTAGATATAATACAATGAAACAATAAATATAAAGCACTTAGCAAGTGCTCAATAAATTTTATCTATAACTCTATCATCGTCTACCCACCCACCTACCTGTCTACCTACCTATATATATATTAGTGTGGTCATAGAACAATTCACATAAAATCTCTAATGTTTTTATTTAAGTAGCCTGAAATCACTTGCCAAATAGCTTGGGGAAAGGGAGGGTGAAAAATCTCAACGGAAGGGCATACACTTAGGGAATTCCTAATTCTACTATTTTGTTTTGGGAGGTCCTAGATCTAGAGTAAACTTTGGTGATATATGTGAATTAAATTGGTAAAGAATTTCCTGACTATCTGTCATCTGAAAATCAATATAGAGATAAAAGATAATAACAAGACATAACCCTTCCTTCAAGAAGCATACCAATCTAGTTCTTAGCTGTAAGCAACATAAATTGACTTGGGTTAAATTAAATAGATGAGACATTTATTAGATTGATAGTGAACAGTTTGTAGGAGGCCAGAGATCCAGGTGTGAAGCTACGAAGTCAGGAAACATGTCCAAAATCGATAGCAGAACTGCTCTAGTGAAGTTATCAGTGCCACTTCCATGGGACAGAGGTACTGCAGTTCTCACTGGGGAGACATTAGTGACATGCACCCTGAGCACTTCAACTATCCACTGCTTTGGCTCTTAACTTTTCTTAAGTAGGAATTTCCCACAGTCACTGGTTCTTATGGTACAGATTTCCAGTTCTACAATTGCTATATAATTGGTAGTGCCTTGGTCTTACACCCACTTCTAGTTGCAAGGGAGGCTGAGAGAATGAGTGTCTGTCTTTTTTAGCTACTGTTATGCGAGGTGAGTTCTGTCTTATAAAGTAGGAAAGTCTTTAAATCTACTATTCGGATATGAGACTGGGCAAAGAAAATAACAACTGTCCATAATTCATAAAGCACATAATTCAGCAGATAGGATTTAATAAGTACAGAATTATTAGAAGTACATTACTTATAATACAAAGAGGAAGGTGTTAATTTTATGTTAGGTATATAAACAAGGAAATGATATGTATACTGGTTAGAGACATGGGCTCTAAAATCAGACTGCTCTAGGTTCACATCTCAGCTTGGCCATTCTGCTCTGTACTGGATACTGACTTACTACGTTCCCCAGGCTCACTTTTGTCGATGGTTCTAAATGTGCCAATCAGATGCCTTTGCTGGTGACTATAATTCAGAAATGAATTGAGTAGAGGGAGAGAGGTAAGACACAAAACACCCCTTTTATTAGTACAGACTACCTGAGAAGCAGCGCGGCTTTGGTCTAGAGCAGCGGCTAGAGCAGTGGTCCCTTTATTCATCAGGTGGTCACAATACCTCTGCAGAAGCAGAGACTGCCTTGCCAATACAGGGCTGGGCTGTGATTGTGGGAATCACATCTAAAAGCTCAGCCTAGAGTCTGTTTCTTCAGTCCTCTTAAGAATTCTGTAAGCCAAATAAGTCTCCTTTTATTTAAATTAGCTATGTTGGAGTCTGATTTCTTCAACTAGACATTCATTTACTAATCTGTGTGGCCTTTTGTAAGTTACATGACTTCTCAAAGGCACAAAAGAAGAAAATAATGTAATATAAAGGGGAAATAATATTAGTAGCTGTCGCATGAAAGATTTAGATGAGATCATATCTGTATATATACTACACAATGTCTGGCACCAAGTAAAACATTTAATAAATGGTAGTTACTATTATTGATGATGATGATGATGATGATCGTGATCATAATAAATATAATAATCATGGTACTGACTGCATTGGAGGTAGGAACAGGGATAGATGGTAGCCTCTGAAGAGTATCATGAAGAAAAAGATATCTGATTTGCAAAAATGAATCAGCAGTATTGAAAGCTTACTGAAAGGAAGTATGTTCAAGTGGTAGCATAGGGAACTAGGTTCAGGGTCTGAGAAAAATCAGTCTTAGTTATAATTCACTGGGCTGTAATTATCACACAAAACAACATGAGCCTCCTAGAAATGCTTCGGAGAAGGTCTGTGGGTGTATTTACACCTCTGGATTATGATGTTCACAACAGGTTTCATGAAGTGCTCTCCAGCCTTCACTAAAAATATTTTAAAAGCCACAAATGTGGCATTTTCACTTAATTAGGGTCGAGTATAAAATGAAGTCCAGCCCAGAAGAGACAGTTTTTGCAGGATGATGGCATTTTTGGCACCTTTCCTGAGCCTAAAGAAAAACCACATTAATGAGTTTGTACTCCTTCCCCCACCTCCCATGAGATTAGCCATAGAAGACGTGTAATATACATTGAGCATCTAAACTGTCTTTTTACCTCTCATGGGCAATTTCCAACAAGAGAAAATTGAGCACTAGAAACATAAAAGAAAGTGGACATCACCCTCAGAAAGGAAAATATGCGAATGTGAGTTTTTGAGTAGAGCCTCATTTAACAATGAGTGTCCTCAGGGACTTAATAACCCATTTAGTCTTTAAGAAAATGCTGTGCCTTTAGGAGGCCATAATGGGAATTAGTTTTCTTATAACTGATCCTGACTGTCCTTTGAGTCACAAGCTGAACCTGTGTCAACACATCCTGGGGTTTTGCAGCTGATCTTACCACCAGTCCCAGAAGCTGCACTCTGGGTTCATATAATCGTGCAGTCAGCTTAATACAAGTGAGGGATGGAAGCCAGGGCATTCAACTTATCCAGGTTTTACATAGTATTTATACTGATGTCCTTCCAATGTTACAGGGCAAAAATCCTAATAAGGGACTTTGTTGCTAAAAGATTTCTCCTTGAATTCTCTGTATCTAAAACTCTAGATTCCAAAGGTAACTGATTCATGAGGAAGGCTTGGTCACTGCCAGGATAATATAGTCTACCCACATTCTACCCTTCGGTCCAGCGTTTACTATGGTACACATACACGCCTCATAAACTGCTTCACTTTGCACGTCATGTCAGAACAGCTAAATGTGCATTCAGGAAAATGAACCAAGCAGGCAGTTGTTCACCTGTGACGTTGGGAGATATAATTCCATACTATCAATTCTGCTTCTTTTTGGGTTTGCCCACTTAGGAATAATAAAATAATAGTTTCCTTTGCAATTAAGAAATAACTATACTTCTTCAATTCTAATGCACTTTAGGTTCCTTTTATATTTTAGTAATTCTGAAATCAGAATATATCTATTGAAAGATGAATATATGCAATGCAGGGTTTTATTATTCTTATTAGTGTTAATGGTGAATGTTACAATCAGTGATATTTAAGAGAAGAAAAATAGTTACTTGTCAGATATTGACATATTATAAATAGACATCTTGCATTGCTATCATATTGACTCAAAGGCTGACCTATAGTATATACAATAATTCTAAAGCTCCTTAAGTCATAAGTTCTTTTTGCTTTAGGCCAGTCCTCATCCTTCTACAACTGTCTGTGGTGACTGTGGCCAAGAGAATGCTGGAAGAATACTCCTTGAATGCCTGTGTTCCTAGATTTGATATTGGGCTGAAGAGAGAATCAGAACCAGCCCCAGACAGCCCTGGGCACCTTACACATGGAGAAAAAAAAGATAAGTTGTAGTTCCATCAGCTCCTTTGAGGAGCCTCATGATGGTCTTGGTCACCTGTGAAAGGGCCCGGTTCACTCTCCTAAAGGCGCAGCTGTCGGTCTAGCGTGCCCGCCGTGCTTCATGCTCCACCCACTCAGACAAGAGGCGGCTATGGAAACGACCATATAAAATTGCTGAGGAAACCCGTGTCAGGTCAGAGAACCTACATCAGTAGCTTGTTCTGGTCAAACTAGTCCTTTATTTGCAAACATGAATTGACTACCAAGATCAGTAGACATACAAGGAAAACCAGCGGCATGAAAAAGAAAGACCATGATAAACAAACATACATGATCACGAAAGAAAAAAGAAAGATAAAGAGAGCAGAAGAAAACTTGTTAAAGAAATTTAAATTGATATCCTTTAAATAAAAGTAACTTTACATCTCTTATGAAATGTCAAAATTATGATTATAACATTGCAAGAGAACAAATGACTATGAAAAATGAGTAATCAAAGAATAAGGAGGAGTTCTTAGAAATTAAAAACATAATTGCCAAAATATAATACTAGTAATAATTTCTTTAGAGTAAGATAAATATTATTAATTTGGAAGATAAAGATCTACAAATTTTAGTTCGGAGCCATGGCAGGTAGATGTGGAATATCCAAGATCTATCTAGTAGGAATCTCAGGAGGAGAAAATAAAGACTACAGAAAATGAAAAATGTGAATAATAATAAAAAATTGTTTCTTCACTTGGTGCAGGGGGAACTGTAGAGTTCGCTATTTTCATTGTTCATAATCAATATCAAGATGAGCACTTTATAACCAAGTCACTTTCTAATTATGGAAGAACTGAAGAAGTCTTAAAGTCCAGATACACATGAAGGCCATGAATAATATCTGCATGAAGTGCCAGAGATTCTAAATACTCATCGTGGCACTTGCCCATGGTCACAAGGAACTAATGACAGTTAAGTGAAGATGACTTTCCAACCAGGTATCTGCACATAGCAAGGATGGAGAGACAAATCCTCCACTTCCACAAGACTAGATATAATTTAAGAAAATATCAAAATAGGATAGCAATACTAATTAAATTTGTATGCAATGACACCAGGGAGCATTTGCAATGTTTTTTGCTTTTCCGTCAATAAATATGACTAAGTCTCACTGGAATGTCACAAGAGTATTTTTCTAATTTGAAATAATTCAAGGATCACCTAAAATACTGGTTGTGATGATTCTTTTTCTTAAAGCCTTAAGGAAATCAAAATTATCAATGGGGTTCTAGATTATTTAGAAAGACAGGAATATGTAGGGGTCTTAAGCTTTAATCCTCACAGATACTCCTGTGAGGAAAATCTGAGAAAAGAAAAATTGCTAGATAAATAGCAAAAGATCAGCAGCAACACACACACACTGTTCTACTTAAAATCTCAGCAGAGATGTGATTTTCCTCTTTTCCTAAATAGCACTGCTCCCAGAGGTATATGCATATGGGATCTGCACCCTCATATAAACCAGTGCTTGCCTAATAGCCTTTTAACTAAAGTTCTGCATATTTTTGCTGGTGCCAAGGAACCATTAACCCAGGGCTTCTTAGAAATCATATAATCTCATCATGTGCCCAATGCAAGAATTTCTTCTTTCCCAGAAAATGGTTTTACATCATACAGCAACCTACAGGATTTTTCATCAGCTATAATTGCCATGACTTTTTTTTTTTAAAACGGTTCAGCCTAAAATTGCCTTTTGGCATTTTTTACCATTAGTATACTTTTTCCCTTAGGGTAGACATACTCTGCTCTCTTAAGAGGAAATTCTGTAGTTATTTGAAAATAGCTATACCATTCAAATACTACCACCCTCCTTTCCTAAATTTCCCTTCCTCAAGGTAAATGCACCTTTTTCCCCACTCATTTCTTCTACTGGTTCTCCAAGCTCAATGGTTTCTATATCATTTACATTTTGGTTTTCTGATTGCTAAATATCTCTCTTAAAATGTTGTGACTCTAACTGAGTACAATATTCCAGGTGTAAACTGATAATGATAATAATATGCTATAATGCTATCAGCTGCTACTTATGGAAATGTTAGTACTAAGGACTGCACAAAGATCTCTATCTTGATTATCTCATTACTTATGAAGTATCACAATATTGTAGAGATGAGAAACCGTAGTTTGAAAAAGCTTAGTGACCCCTATTTAATTAGCTTGAGGAACGCACACCATTCACTGAATATTCTTATCCACTATACCACACTAGCTCAAAACCCTATAGGGAATGCAGTCAGCTGTAAGATAATGGCTATGTGTAGAACTAGAGAGAAAATAGAATAATCAGGAGGAAAAAAAAATCCTATCTGATTACTACTTCCTCTGCGATAGGTATTTTGAATCTACTGACACACTCCAGGGAGCCATCAATTTTCACATTAGGAGTGGAAGAACACAATGTACTCTCGTTTCATCCAAGCTCTTAAAAATACTAGATGTTTATCACTAAAATATTGACCGACACATAGTATAACTGGATCCAAAATATATTAACCCTATGCCATAGTAAATTTGGTCAGTACCTCAACTCACTTAAATGTATGAATCCATACTGACTGCTTTAATAAGGATTATTACTTAGTATGAAATTCTGAAAATCAAAAATCTAACAGACAGTTGTTCTATGTGATATCAAAATTGGAAGTCTATGACAACAAGAAGCACATTTCTATTTTTTGCTTTCCTAAAGCATGGTGAATATCTCTAAGAAGAAGAGATACCTGTGCCAACACACTCACACACTCACAGGGACCTTTGGTACATTGACCACGGAGGCTTCAGATCATCAGCAGGTGATAATTGTCATCTTTGGCCAGTTTAAATGTTAATCAAACCATACGTGGATTATACTTTAAAATGGACTGTCCTTTTACTTCACTCAAGTACAGATGTCAAAGAGCTTTTAACTCCTCCTCCCTGGACTGTGTAGCTAGCTATTAATTATCTTCTCTTTGGCCAAAGTAAAATAAGTTAATTTGCATTTTATACTTTTATACTGTAGACACACTGGCTGAGACATTCTCTGAGGAAGTAGACAGTCCTACGGATAATGAGACTTAATTGGAATATAAATGCAAGGGCTAGAATAAGATCTACAAAGGTTGAGAAGGGCAATGCTGAGTTTCAGTTCTCTCCTTGGCTGGATATACTAGAGTTCATAATTAGGGCAAATATGTGGCAGTATGGGACTTTTTAAATATAATAACCCCAAACTGTAATTATAGTAATAATCATTAATTACTGAAGTTACTAATTATTAGATGTGTACCATTTTACAAGCAAAAGTGCTAGATTCTTAATGTTAGTTCATTTTAGTCTATATTAGTTCATTTAATCCTCTTAACTTTATGTGATAGATATTATTATCTCCATTTGAGGATCTGAGGCTCAGCTAAGGAGAGTGGCTTTCTCAGTGTCATGTAGGTAATTAGTGACTGTGAGAGGCCATGAAAAACTGTTTTATGATGCTGCCACAAAGGGCAGTGGTAGGATTTTTTTAAAGATTTTAAAAGGAACTAAAAGGATTTTTTCAGGTGGGGGAATCATAAAAGGTGGTGCCTGACTGGCTGTCTTGGTAAACACTTGGCATAGTCCTGAGAAGTTGCCTGTGAAGAGCTGCTGAGAAAGTCTTACACCTTCTAATTCACTGTAGATTGTACCAAGGCTGAGGATGACTGAAAAACCAACATTGTTGAGAATGAGAGCACTAATCTTATTCTCTGAAGCACTGAAGTTCTCCAGTCCAACTCATCCAGAGGCAGGCCGAGATAAAAGCACACAAATGAGAAAAAAGGAACCTCTGAGTTTTAGTAACATGAGCAGCCGGTCAATGAATCCAGCTAAGAAAATTCCATATTCCCTTTCAGACCAGCAGTTCACATGTCTCAAGAGGAGAACCTGCAACTGGAACTGAGGACTGTATAAGACAGCATTACTTTTCTGAGGAGGGGAGAGAGTACCCTCATAATTAGTAGCTGATATTGCTATTCAACAGCTCATCTTGCTCAGCAAGTAATACAGTAGCCCCTAACTCTTCCCATTTCGAAGATGTGTAATACTCCCCACATCTCTCTTTTCATTATTTTTTATTTCTGGATGGGACATACTAAGTAGATTTTCCATATAATGGAATGTTGTGTCCTTGTGACACGATCTGAACATTATATATCTTTAAAATGAGGTAAACCTTTGGCTTGTCCTAAAAGTGTTAGGACATTCTTAATATTCTTAAGTATTAATATATTTAAAAAATTGGCACACTTGGGAATTCATTATTTCTTTATTAGATTTCATTTTATTCTGAATTAGCAAGAATATTCTAAAGAATTTGTTTATGTGGGCTGGCACATAACTTTGCTGTCACTAGTATTTTGAGGATGACATTTCCCTAGAAATATAGCGAGTATTCCAGATTGCCTTTTCCAATCTGACTGAAAGATTCAGAGGAAGATATGGACAAGATGTACACGCATAGTATATACGTAAGTTTATTTCCTGCATGGTGACAAATATTATCGGGGCCCATTTAGTTCAGTAAATCTCATTAATTCTGCAGAACTTCACCATTCCTTTAACTTTAAGAAAAGTTTTGAAGTAAGCATAGTTTATTGACTTTCTAAAATCATCAGCACTTTATTTCAAGACTTACTCTAGTCAAACTAAATTTTCATCTTGGCGGCATTTTTCACTAATGGAATTTTACATTCTTATATGTATTTATTTAAATAATATCTATCACTCTCATCATAATATGGGAAAACAGCCGTATGGTCTACTTTTGTTCACCATTATATTTCTAGAGTTTATTACAATGCCTTATAAATAATTAGTGCTCAATACTTAGTAAATGACTAAATTCAGGAATGAATCAATGTAGGAATGAATGAGCAATGAACTCAATCCTAATATTTCCCCACTCCCAGCTGCCCAGAATCAAGTTATATTATCCTCTCTAAAATCGAACTAATACACTAATTGTTGATGAGAAGACAAGATGATAAGGATTTACGATGCCACTATTAGGGGCATAGGGATTTGAAAGAAAAACAGAAGATAAGTAAGGAGGGGAACGAGGGAGAATGAAAGGGAAATAAGGAGAAGAGAGATGGAGAGGAAGGGAGAAGGGGGAAGGCGGGAGAGGAAGGAGAATGAATGAAGTCCTAGAGTTTACTTAATAAAAAGGAATAAACAAATGAAGTATCAACTTCAGAGCTAGTTGTTTAAGGGGTAGGATCCTAAACGCATTTCAATATACTTAGTTAGTTAACTACCTTCTTATAATAACGGGGCCTGGATATCATGTATATTATTAATATAACACCATATTTTATTCTCTATAACAATGATTTGCCATTTGGATAAATATGAATAAGCCTCAATTTTTCGTAAGCACAGGCTGTTCTCCCAATTTTTAGAATAGGAATCTTCCTGTTAATATGGTCTCTTCATAATCAGTGGTTTTACTAACATAAATCAGCTATCAATTACCACATCATCTCAGGGCACCATGCCACTCAGTGGCTGCATGATCTTGTGCACATCGCTTTATTTTTGAGTCTGTTTCCCTAGTTGTAAAGACAGGGATATTAATATCTACCCTGTAGACTTTAAGCTATAAATGCTTACAGGAGACAAAAAGATCATTATATAATAATAGAGAGGTCAATTCATCAAGATGATACAGAAATCATAAATATTTATGCACCCAACACTGGAGTGCTTAAGTATATGAAGCAAATACTAACAGAACACGAAAGAGAAATAAACAACAATACAATAATAGTTACGAATTTTAATATCCCACTCTCAACAATGAATAAATCATCCAGACAGAATATCAATAGGGAAACAGCAGCTTTGAAAAGCACTATAGACCAATCAGACTTAAGAGACATATACAGACCATTCTACCCAGTGGCTACAGAAAACACATTCTTCTCAAGCACAGGAAAACAACAGAAAAGATTGTAAATATAAAGACTGGTTCTTGAAAAAGATAAACAAAACTGACAAACTTTTAGGTAGATTAATCAAGAGAAAAGAGAGAGGACTCAAATAAATAAAATTAGAAACGAAAGAGCCATTACAACTGACAACACAGAAAGACAAAGGATCATAAGAGATTACGATGAACAACTATATGCCAATAAATTGGACGACCAAGAATAAATTTCTAAAAATAGACAATCACTAAGGCTGAATCACGAAGAAATAGAAAATTGAAACAGACCAATAATAGGTAAGAAGATTGAATCAGTATTTAAAAACTTCTCAAGAATTAAGAGCCCAGGAACATGTGGTTTAACTGAATTTTAGCAAATATTTAAAGAAAAATTAATGCCAATCCTTCTCAAATTCTTCCAAAAAGTTAAAGAGGAAAAATTTCTCTGAAACTCATTATAGAATACCAGCATTATCCTGACACCAGCCAAATAAGGATACTACAAGAAAACTATATGCTAATATTCCTGATACATATAGATGCAAAAATTCTCAACAAAATATCATCAAACCAAATTTAGAAAAGCATTAAGAGGATCACACACCATGAACAAGTGGGATTCATCTTTGGGATGCAAGGACAGTTCAACATATACAAATCAATAAATGTGATACATCACATATTTGAAAGATAAAAATCACATGATTATCTTGATAGATGCAGGAAAAAGAATTTGGCAAAATTTAACATTGTTTCATGATAAAAATTCTCAACAAATTCGGTAAATTGAGAATGCACCTAAACATAACAAAGGCCATGTATGACAAGCCTACAGCTAACATCATACTCAATAGTGAAAGGTTGAAATCTTCTTCTAAAATCAGAAACAAAACAAAGGAGCCCACTCTCATCACTCCTATTCAACACAGAACTCTGAGTCCTAGCCAGTACAGAGCAATTAGGTAAGAGAAGAAAATAAAACACATCCAAAATTTTTTAAAAAGTAGATAAATAGTTTCTGGTTTCAGATAGTCTGATCTGATATATATAGAACACCCTAAGGCTGTGCAAAAACTTTTAGAACAAATGAATTCAGAACTATTAGAACAAATGAATTAGAACAAATAAAGTTATAGTACAGAAAATCAACATACAAAAAATGTTACATTTCTATACATAAATAATGAACCCTCTGAAAAAGAATTAAGAAAAAAATCCCATTCACAATAGCATCAAAAATAAAATACTTAGAAATAAATTTAACCAAGGAAGTGAAAGTTCTGTACACTGAATAATATAAGACATTGTTGAAAAAAATTGAAGACACAAATAAATGAAAAGATAACTCACGCCCATGGATCAGGAGAATTAATATTGCTAAAATGTCCTTATTACCCAAAGCCATCTATAGATTCAATCAATCCTTATCAAAATTGCAATGACATCTTTTACAAAAATAGAACAAACAATCCTAAAAAAAAAAAATCTCTGGAATCACACAAACTGTGAATAGCCAAAGCAATCTTGAGAAAGAATAACAAAGCTGGGGGTATCATACTTCCTGATTTCAAACTATACTACAGAGCTATGGTAATCAAAACAGTATAATAATGACATTAAAACAGACGTGCAATGAATGAAACAGAATTGAGAGCCCAGAAATAAACCCTCATGTATGTGGTCAAATAATATTTGACAAGGGAGCCAACAATATTCAATGGAAAAAAGATAGTCTTTTCAATAGATGTTACTGGGGAAAACCAGATATCCACTTCCAAAAAAATTAAGTTAGATCTATCCTACACTCACAAAAATTAACTTGAAAGAGGTAAAGACTCAAATGTAAAACCTAAAACTGTAAAACTCCAAGAAGAAAACAGGGAAAAATTTCCTTAATACTGGTCTTGGCAATAATTTTTTGGATGTAACACCAAATCACAAGTAACAAAAGCAAAAATAAACAAGCAAGACTACATTGTACTAACAAGCCTCGGCAGAGCAAAGGAAACCGTCAATGGATTAAAAACGCAACATATGGCATAGAAGAAAATATTTGCAAAAAATATATCTGATAAGTGGTTACTTTTCAAAATATATAATGAATTCATAGCACTCAATACAAAAAACAAATAATCCAATTAAAAGAAGTCAGAAGAACTAACTAGACATCTTTCCAAAGACATCTATGTGGGTAACAGGTACATGAAAAGGTGTTCGACATCGCTCATCATCAGGGAAATGCAAATAAAAACCACAATGAGCTCTCATCTCATCTCATTCAACAGAGTAAGAGCCCCTCAGTTAAACTTACTTTCTAAAAGTCTAAGGAATTATCATGTTAATTTTTCAAAATTCCTGTCACATTTATAATTTAATTACACGAAACACTTGGGTGTTACCTGTGTCCTTAAGCATCAGTTCTTTAAACTAAAAAGGCCATGTTCACTCACCTGAGAAGGTGAATGAATGAAACGGCATCAGTACAAGAGCCTTAAACCATCTACAACTAGGATTACTTAAAATTTTGGTCAAATTCTACCATGAAAAATTCTCTTATCACAAAAAATCATGAGTGGTACACAGCAACATATCTTACATCAAAAATTTGGATCAACTAAAGAATTTGGATCTTTAAGAACAATTATTCTGTACTCTAAACCTTACTGTAAATTATGAAAAGGCAAATTTATCCCAAAGATATTTACATAAAAATAATCATAAAAATCCTATACAGCAATTTTATCAAATTATTCTGCATGGCAAAGATCTAATGTGAAAAAAATGCTTTGGAAATATAAGTATGAAATCAGGTTCTTCAAAAAAATGCATGTAAATTTAATTATTCCTGGAAGCTATTTTTTGAAATGGGCAAAAATACCCGCAATGTGTCATAAATGCTATATTTCTGCTCAGAGCAGTGATTTAGAGTCACGCTGCTTGCCACAGCTAGAGTTCCTGACAAAGGCTGAGGGTATCCGCACAGCAGTCAAGTTGCTCATTATCTAGAATGCTAGATATAAAACTGTCAGCTTCCAATTGTTTGGTGGGATGAGGTATGAACATATTTCAAAGAAATGACAGAGAAAAGAGATTCAAAATTCCATTCCACCTCAAACGACCTCCCTGTGTTACCTCTGAAACGGAGATGGGTTATGAAATCAACATTTTTACCAAACAGGGTAGGTGACTGAATCATCAAGAAGGACACTGACACTATGGCCTAGAAATGCAATTACACTGCAAAACAAGTCAGCACAGGTAAGAGAATTAAATACACACATATACACCAATCTTGCTCATCATATGGCCTTCAGCAAGAATATAAATTTTTGACATTGAAAATATTCCTTTGAAACAAAAAACGTTCCACTAATCCACATTCTATGAATGTTTTAGCTAATCTGGAAGGTCACATTTATGTTGCAACTGCCAAGTGATATTGTTTATGAGAGGCAAAAATAATCTGGACACCTTGTGCCTCCCTGCCACCTTCACCTATTGTCCCAAGCCTGTTGCACCAATACCACACTTGAAATGCCCAGAAGAGCCCTTGGTTTCCTTCCAGGCTCTTAGCATCTCCCTTTTACTGCTAGATTACTTCCCTTCACATCTCTCCCAGGGATTAAGGGACAAGACTAAGAGGATGGCAACACCACTGAGGAAAGATACTAAGAGTACCCTCCTCCATCAAATTTAGTGTGCTAGCAGAACCTCTGCAGGAACTGTGGTCTGGACATAAACCAAGGTAGGAGGCCTCTGAACCTTAAAGCAGATTTGAATTTAGCTGAATTCTCAGAAAAACTTACAGCTTTCAATTTCCAAGGTGCAGTTTTGCTCATCCAGTGGGTACCGCCGTAGGTCCATCATACAGGCAGCTGTGGTTGTGATTCTAGAGAGAAATAACAATAATATAAGCTGTTAGCTGGTCCATGGCTGGAGGTGGAAAAATTAAATCCAAGTATCAAAGAGGACAGAACTGAGCCTCTGGGAGATTGATTTAGCTGAGGCTCCAATGAAAAACACTGCTGCAACTCTGGATAACCATTTTCCTTTATGAGCCTCATGCTGATTTGTAAAATAAAAAGACTGGTCCAAACCAGTATTTTCCCAAAGTGTGATCCATTACCTATTTGTATCAAAGTCACCTAGGAGTGTTTGTTAGGCAGTTTCCATGCTCCAGAATATTCTGGGGTGGGGCAGGGACCCAGGACCTGTATTTTACAAGCATCAATAGGTGATTAAGAATATCAACACAGATATTCCTCTTCCATTCACATTTGTTTTCTCCTCCCTTTCACAAGACCCTAAAATCTAATCTTTGATCAATCCTGGCTTTGGTCCATCATTTTTGACCTTCCTGTGCAAGTACAACACACAATCAGCCGTTCGTCCATCACCTGAACTGCTCTGTCTCGAGTAATCTGATATTCTTATGACCTATGTTAGAGAACTTCTCCCTATGGGCTGGCAGAGTTTTTTATTTAGAACACTTGGTACTTTTATTATTTTATCAGAGAGAAATGAATATGTCTTTTTAATGTTTTTATATTTGTCATCATTTTTCACTTATCTCTCTGTTGAAGACCAACTAGAAAGAGCCAAAAAACATACGGTCCTAACTGAGTTATCAATATATGTTTTCTAAACAATGAAGTAGCATAAGGTCATGAAAAAACATAAGTTTTAGAATACACCAGACACAGGTCTGAATTCTAACTGCCTCATTGACTGCGATTCACATCAAGATGGTTAATATTTCCTAACCAACTTCAGTTTCTTTCTCTGTAAAAAGGGAATATTAACAATAATAGCAATTATCTAACAGGGCTTCTGGAAGAACTGATATACTAATTTATATTAAGAATATGAAAGAGTAACTGACATGAAGTAGTAGGTCCTTTAAAAATTTACATCTGCTGAAGAAAACTAAGAGTAGAGACTGATGTTGAATTTGACCAACTTTGGCTGACACTCCTCTGAAGGGCACGATACAATGTGTTAGGAACAGAGAAATAAGATGCAGCCCCGTCTTGGGAGAAATAGTCTAGTTAGACTTTTTTCATCAAAAAGGTTTTAGACAGAGCTTGGATGAGCAGTTGGGCTGAATCTATGCAATTCCTCAGTTAGGTGTGAGAGTCCCACTTCTCAGTTGTGGGATGAAAATACAGTTGTGCCCCCTCATTCATGGTTTTGCTTTCTATGGTTTTAGTTACTTTCAGTCAACCGTGTCTGAAATAATGAAATAGAAAATTCCAGAAATAAACAATTCATTAAGTTTTAAATTGCATGCTGTTCTGAGTTGCAGGACAAAATCTCGCACTGTCCCACTCTGTCCTGCCTGGGATGTGAATCATGTCCTCAGCCAGTGTCTCTACCCTGTATAGTTGTGGTCATCTTGGTTATCAGATTGGCTGTCACAGTTTTGCAGTGTTAATGTTCAAGTAACCCTTGTTTTACTTAAGAATGGCCCCAAAATGCAAAAATGCTGGCAATCTGAGTATGCTAAAGAGAGGCCAGAAAGTGCTTCCTTTAAGTGAAAAGGTATGTATGCACAGGAAAAAAACACTATAAGTAGGGTTTCAGGCATCCAGTGATGGTCTTGGAACATATCCCCTGCAGATGAGTAGGGTGACGTACTGTGAGTAATTAATTTAATATAAGTAGTTCATGCCTCTTTAGTTTGATTATTGCTTCATTAAGGTTTGTGCTCTGCTAATTTTCGTTTCCTTTTTAGTATTCAGTGAGTATCCTAGGGCCAATGTTCATCTGTGATTCTTTCCTTTCCTTCACTGAGACCTGCCGGCGGCTCTGCATCAACCCCTTTCCATCTTCACTGCCTCTCTAGCAGTGCATGGCCCCACTGCCTCTCCTCCATGTTAGCACGGTAGCCTGGCCTCCCAGCCTCTATCTGCTTCCCCGCTTACTATCTTTTATCCACACAGTAGTCAGAGCTCTTTTAAAAACATAAACCAGATTTTATCACTCTTCTGCTTACAAATTTTAGTGGCTCTTCCAACAGAATCCAAAGTCTTGGCTGTGACCTACTATGGCCTGAATAACCTGATCCTTCCTTCTCAATAATATCTCATACTTTCAAATCCTCAGTATCTTCCAGTCTTTGTACTTGCTCCTCTGCCTAGCATATGTGTCCACCTGGTCTTGATACTTCCACTTAAAAATCGCCTCCTCTGAAAGGCAGCCAGCCATCACTGAGCAAGCCAGCCAAAGCAGCCAGCCAAAGTCATTGCCATAACTAATGCTCCATCTTGTCTGTTTATTTCCTTTAAGCAATTATCACAATCTAAAATTATCTTGCTTATTTTTTAAAGAACTATTTCTCATTATAAATCTTTTATTTAGAGGATTATTTCATTGTATTATTTCTCTTCTTTTTTAACTTAAAATTATAATGTATCAGGTTTTAGACATTATTTTTATATTTTTAACAGTAAATAAATCTTAATCCACTTAATTAACATTACGTAAATAGTTCTAGAGTTTATCTTATTATCAAATTGCTTGTTTCTGCTTTCAATGAGAGTCATCAAGTTTCTAAATTCTATAAATTCTATAAAAATTAACATACACATTTCATTCCTTGCTTAGGGTTAAAAAAAAAAAAGACAATTTTTTGGCTATGTGATACTTGGCTGAGTTTCTCACTAGTCCACTGGAATTTTTTTTTTTTTTATAGTAGATACAACATGAATTGTCACTAATTTAAAAGAACCTGTATTATGCAGAAGAGAAATTTCCAAAGGAAATAGGATTAGGTCTATAATGGGCATATCAAACACCCATGCTATTTATGTAAAACAGCAGAAATAAACCCTGTCTTGAGAAACTAGAGAAAATCAACTTCATCTGACAGAATGAACATAAAGGACATGAAAGGTACAAGGGCACACATATGACAGAAAAGGAAGGAGCTGTAAACAGATGCCTGACTGTGCAAATGAGCCAAGTTTGCAATGACTACTATAGATATTCATGGCAACTGACATCTGTGAACTAGTGCTGTGGACAAGAAAAATAAATCAACTAATGCTATCACAGAAGCAATGAGTTTCTACTCATGTTTTAAAAGTAAAGTTGAAGAAAGTGTTTTTTCTCATATCAACAATATACATATTTATACCAGTTTTACATTTTTTAATGCTGCAATACACTCCATAAAGTTAAGAAAAATAAATGCTTTATAATCGATGTTTATGAAGCATTTGTGTCTTCTTTTGGATTAAAACAGAAACTTTATAGCTGAAATAATCCATTTGGAATCTTGATCATACAGACCGGTATGAGTGACCTGGGACAAGTCACTTATATTCGCCAACACATGGTTGCCCTGGAAAATTTGAATTAGATACCTGACATTGTAATTTGTTGTGGGATGAGATGTAGGAAGAGATTTATAACTCTTAAAATGATTTACTACTCTTGTTATTACTACTGGCTACTGAGAAGATACAGTGATGACTCATCTGACCAGCGGTTATTTGGTAGTATACATATGTATGCGCTTGTGTACATAAAGAAATATAGGATAATCACACTTATCAGCAAAGCAGAGATATAAAATAGGTTCTACATAGCTTCCCAACACATAATTATGCAAAAATAATTATACCATGTGTGTATATAGAACTTTAACAGCTTCCAAGACAAAATACAGACATGCATCTGTGTGCTTTGTGAGATCAGGAACCACATCTGTTTTTTTAATTTTATTTGTATCTTAAGCACTTTGCCAGGTGCCTAGCACCTGTCACTTACCCAAGATTAAAATTAATAATAATAACAACAAAGACAAAACAAAGAAAAGAAAGCCATGGTCACAAGCATTCTCAAACTGAGGATTTTGAAGCAATTCTCTATAGTGTCTGATTTAATTTATATAAAAAGTTCTCGAATAAGTTTTAAAGTAAAAATCATCTTTATACAAGAAGCTACCTGGAATGAATCTTATTCAGAAAATCTCTGTGAGGAGCATCAAAATCTGTTCTTTGGGGTGTTCTGATTTGTAACAGAACTAAGTTTTGCCAGGAAGAAGTCAGAACAACAAATATACTTAATGGGTTATCCATGATCATGCCTTTCTGAATTCTGATAAGATCCTTAATTTACTCAAGCCTACTACTAGGAATCCTTGAAGTGAGGCTTGTAACTCATTATGCAGATATCCTGGTTAAGTTTTAAGACCACTGTGAAATATATGGAGACAGCTTTGTCGTCAAAGGAAACCGTAAATGATGCCTCCAGAATCTCATTTACCTGTGGCAAATCTGTAGTTAAAAGGAGAAATGAGTCCTCTCTGGAGTTGAATTCTATTGCATGATAAAAGCTACCTTTGCAAAATGCTAATATTCTGACTGAGCTAAGAGATCTTAGGATAAACTATTTATTCCTTAGCCACTGGGCACTGTCATCCAAAAGTAACTGGTGCTATAAAATCCTTACACAGAGTAAGAAAATTAAATATTTTGCATAGCTTAAAACCATCTCTGAAAGGCATCTATAAAATCAAGAAATACAATCGCTATGCCAGCATTTTGTACCAAAGTATAACATATGTGTTATGGTGTCACTTGAGATTTAATGGTGCTACCATATTACCCCAAATTTGAATATGACCAAAGGTAGTTAGTTAATAAGTAATAATAGCTGCCTTTGCTTCTCAGTTAATAGGAAATAACTCAGAATCATAATTAATGTGACATGTTTCCAGTCTTTCAGCAGACTCTGAGGTGGCTTCAGGAGCTAGAATACTTGGTAGAATATGAGCCTTAACATGTAAGAAACTTGTCAGGATTTCATCCAGAGATTATAAGAGAATTTGAACTCAACTTTGATTTCTGTATCTAGATAACCATTCATATTCCAAAAATATCGCTTTTTCAACAACTTTGTTTTTTTTAAAGAAAATTAGATGCCTTATCCCCAACTATATTCAAAACAATGTTTTATTTCACAGTATGCTTTTACTTTGTCCAAAATGTATATTTATTTAAAAGTACAACTTATTCTAATTACAAAGGATAAAGGAATCTTACAGCATTAATAGGCATCATTACCAGTGAAAAATTAGGATGTTAAAAAAGATCAATTACCAAAGAAATATATATTGATATACATTTTTGCTAGCTGTAAAACAAACTAATTAAAAACTTCAGCTGGGGGAGAAAAGATCCAAATACTGAATTTAAGCATTAGTGTACGAATTGAAATTTTGAAAAGTTCTAAAGAACATATCTTTTGTTTCCTTCATCTGCTTTTTGAAAAAATAACTTTAAAGAATTTCAATTACAGTTGACTTACATTAGTTTCAGGTGTAAACACAGTGATTAGACATTTATATAACTTACAAATTGATCACCCCGGTAAGTCTAGTACCCATATGACACCATACATAGTTAGTATAATATTATTAACTACATTATTAACTATTCCCTATGCTGCATTTTATATCCCTGACTGTTTTTATGCCTGGCATTTTGTACCTTAATGAGCACATCTGAGTCACTTCCCCCAAAGGTACTTAAATTTTTTTGCTTTTATATTTCAATAAGTTTTGATGTATTTTTGTGTCTCACAACTATTTTTAGTTAGGAAACTTATTTCTCATGTATATTCCTCTTGTGATATGCTCTTGCTTTTTCTAGAGTAGATAGAACATTGCCGTAGGAGTTAGGTGATTCAACTCTGGCATTCTCATATTAATTGATCACTTACTAAGTTTTAGACACCATCTAGTATTACAGAAATGTATCATCTCATTTAATATAAGGAATATCCTATTATTTCCATTGTATAGATGAGAAAATTGAGGCAGAAAGGTAGAATGATTTTCTCAAGAGTCACAGAGTGAGCGGTGGAGTTGGGATTTACATTAAGGATGTTTTTACTTGAGTCCACGTCCCTAACTAGTATGCTAATACTAGTTAGCTAGTAGACCTTGATAAAGTCATTTATCTTCTCTAGAGGACTGGCTGGTTTCTTACATCCCAAATGAGCTTAGAAATTTAATAATCTTATGAAAATACGCCACATGTTCTGTGACCCTGTATATCTTGTAATTTTGTTTTACCCACACATTCAAATGCTGTATTTCACAGCTGTTCATTCTGTTTGAGTCAATTATGTAGATGAGTCTACCCCAGACACGCGAATGCAGGCCTCTCCTTAAGCTCTCCCACTTAACATTCTCCTCCGACTGAAGGTCTCCCTCAGTGCTTTTCTCCCGGCCTATGCTCTTCATTCGCCTCCGCAGAGGCCTTCTGCTTAAATTAAAATCTTCAACACTCACGCGTAATTGTTTGTAAAAGCTCTCTACAAGTCCTCATATAGAGTCACATGTACTACTAAGATCAACCTTGTAATCACCAAAAAAAGTAAGATTGCTAGCAATCATGTTCCCATTTGATAAATCGTGTGTTTCAGATTAGAGCTATTTGTACTCTCCTGCAGCTGTTTGGCCTTCTGTGACTCTGCTGTTTTAGAACCTTATCCGTTGTCAAGATACTGTGACTATTAAAGGGCTTCTGCTAAAAACTCAGGTACTACTATGAAAGACATTTTCTTAAATAACATGCCTGTGGAATCCAAACAGCAGTCAGTATTCTAACAAAATCCTACTGCGTAAGCATATAAATCCTACTCAAAAAATAGTAATAGATATGGCCAAAGCAATCTAAGCCTTTATTATTCTTGTCTAGTCATTCACTTTCTACCAAGATCTCCCATATTACATTCCTTAAGGCCTCATCTATAAATCCTGTGCTTATCTCAGAATGAGAATATCCTCTATTCTAGATTGTCCTGAAGGCAGTCTGAGTCCTTGAGAAAAAAGTAATCATTCTGTTTTTTAACTCATAATCTAACAACTAAAATCTGATTTCAAGTCACCGTAAGAGCTTTAATTCAATCAGTCACTTACCGACTAGAAAGACAGAGAGCTGGGACTCATTATTTCAACAGTGATTTTTGCTTGTTTGTTTTCATAATATAAAACAATGATTAAATATGCCAGATATTTCCTGTTACATTAAAATGAATTTAAAATATTTTGACTTGTGACACATTAGAGTCATAGCATTTCAGAATAAGTTCATCAGTTTTATTCTAGCCATTAATTTTTTTTAACAAATAAAAGTGGCTTACAGATAATTGATTTATAGTTAGCCAGTGACAGACTGAGGCTATAACCTCAGCTGGGACTGCTATCATAACTTCCGAATCCCATCCGGTATTATTTTTAAATATAAACTACACATGCTGGATGTCTTCTTTTGCCTCTCCAGCTCCACCCTCCACCACCAAACTCTGTAGCTCTAGCGTCTAAATTGTACAGACTTCAAAAACTGCCTCCCTGGTTCTCTGGTGTTGGGTTGAATTTGGCCAATGGGGAGCAGATCAGGAGTCTGGGGGAGAGAGGAGAGTGAGGTCAGGGGCTCTGTTCCCCGGGCTTCATCCCTGACCATTCCCTTCTCTTCCACTTCAAGTCTGTGATATTAGGGAGCGGAGGGCAACCTGCTGATCCTGTCTCTGGGAGGGAGGAAGGGGGTGCTTGTTCTGTTTCTTTGTAAATTGCCTTTTTATTACATTCTCCTCAAATTATCTCATTTTCAGTACGCCATCTGTTTCCTGTCGGGCCCCAGACTGGTAGAATATATTATAGAAATGTATTTAAAATCTGAGGTTTTTCAGTTAGGCTGTCAAGAAAATTAGAAGCATTTAATTCCTGGGACCTTTATCTTGGGTTTTTTTTTTTTTTTTAAATCTTTATTCTGTACTGAACTGATATTACCAATTAGCCAAAGCAAAGACATGCCCTTGTAACACGATTTGCTTAAAGCGGAGTTGATGCTAAAAGACAGTAAGAATCCGAAGGCCCTCTGCATGGCAAGTTGAAATGTTAGGGATGAAGAGACGAAGGTCCCCTCCACCTTACATGAACTGCCTCCTTCACAGGGGTCCAGTCTCAGTAAGCTACTGCCCACCCAAGAAGCTTTCTCCCTCTACCTTAGCTCCTGCGCCACTGGTCACTGCCTCGTCCTGTTTTATTTCCTTCATAATACTTACTACTATCTAAAATTATCCTTTGTATACATTTATTTGATATTTTCTATTTCCCTAGTAGATTTAGGGTCTTTCTAACATTGGGTTTCCCAGAAGCAGACCCTGAAGCATGCTCATTGAGGATCGTTATCTGTTAAAGAAGAAAGAAGCAAGACTGGACAAAGGGAGATGTCAATGTAGGATGTTTGCCCAGTGACAGGAACTTTCTAGTAGGAATATCATTATCGAAGTAGGAACACTGCTACCAATCCACATGGGACTGAAATGGCCTGTAAATCACCTTCCTCCTCCACTACTACTACTACTACTACTACTACTACTACTACTGCTACACACACACACACACACACACACACACACCATTTTTACACACACACACATACTTCTTTGAGCAACTGACATAGGATGTTGGAGGAAAAGAAATGCCCGTTTAACCTTTTTCTCTCTCTTGAGTTAGAGCACTTGCTGAAAGTTCAGTGGGAAACACTGATTTTGCCTCTAACACACCCTCACACAGATTTTCACTGCAGTGCATGGTTGCAACTGTGATGGCCTTAACCAGAAAAGTAAAATAGGTTTTACTGCTGTTACTTTGCTGTTATTTTTTAAACATGAAAAATAAATTATTCAGAGCTGCCTCCTATCACATACTGGCAACTCAGCTTGTACTTCTGACACCAATAAAATCCACAAACAACGTAGTCTCAGGCCTTTCATCATTACAATCTCTAATGGCAAAAAGATTCCATCTAAATGATGTAAAGATTAGTCAGCAGAAACCTCGTTTAAACTGGAGTTGGAAGTGCCTGTGGGGTGAGCTCTGACACCCCACCACTCATCAGTTACTCCAAACAGGAAGGGTGTGCTTTCCATCTCCGGCAGGAGGCTGTCTCTCTACTGCCTTAGCAGGAGGGGAGAGAATCTTCTCCTACAAAAACAGCTCAGCCAATGAAAATCCACTACACTTCAAACTCCCACTTTCCTCCAACGGGCTCTTTGTTTACAAAAGCCCCCTTCAACTCCCCACTCCACTATAACAGAACCTTTCTCTCCTTTGGTTTTTGGACTTGTGAGTGATTCACCATTAGACTGCCTGACCTAAGATGTAATTCTTTGTTCTCAAATAAACACATTTTGCTGAAGAATTATCTGGCTGTTTATTTAAGGTCAACAATGGTATTTTTACTACTTAAGAGTTAAGTCTTTAACATAAAATAGGCACCAAAAACATGGAAAAATGCTTACCACAATTAGAAATTACAAATTTGTATTAGAAATACAAATTAAGCCATTATGATTATTGATTATCTAGTCAGCAAAAATTTAAAGAAATTACAATATTCAGTACTACAGATTCTGCAAGGAAACGCTCTCTCACAGATGCTTCTGATAGAATTTCAAATCGGTACAAACTTCCTGGATGGTAGAACATTAATCAAAACCCACAAAATGTGCAAATCTTCTTTCCTAAAATTCCACTTTAAGAAATTAATTTGAAAACAAAATAATGTAAAACTATATACAAGAATGTTAAGTATAACTTTAAACAAGAAGTGAATATATTCTATATCACATATATGAATATTTAAAAGCATTCTGATTTAGTTACATAATGCGGTAAAAGGAATACTTTGAGTGTAGACACAGAAAAGTGTTCTTGATTTTTATTAAAGAGAAAATTGTATATTAGAAAGCAGTGATTTACATAAATTGTATGTTAATCTATGTAAATTGCATAATTGCACAATTTATTTAAAAACGTATATTGAGTGCACAGTTAAATGACTAAAAGTATACTAAAATAAACAGTGAAAATATCGTTGCTTTATATTTTCTTATATTTTCTGTAATTTCACTGTTTATATGATGAACATGTATTGCTTTTCTCTCTGAAAACAGCAGAGGAAATTCTCCCTGTCTGCTTTAGTCTCCATCGGGACTATGTATCGTTAATCATTTATTCTATTTGCAGTAGCATTTGTTTGTATAGAAGAACATTTTATAATACACAAGATAATAACATTCCATGGGCTGGAAATGTTGGTCTGCATGCTAACGGTACCAAATGTAGGCACTTCAATAAATTTCCTATGCCACTAAAATGTTGGTGGAAATGTCATCATTTGATTATGTATTCTTAAGGTAGAAAAGATGATTAAATACTATTCATATATATCATTTATACACAAATAACTTTCTGATGATTAAAATCCTTCCATAAGATCTTTACAATCATTGCTCTAACTTGAGTCTCTCCAATGACTTGGAACTCATTCTTTCCAAAAGGAATGTATTCCATTTTTGGAAAGCTATGATTACAAGAAAGTTTTTCTATATTTAAAAAGAAGTTTGAATTTCTTTCATTGTCAATTGTTAATTCATGTACTTTGCAGTTTTTGGTCTAGGGAGTGTTTCTCTTTTACTTAGTGATTCATTTGAGTTATTGATATTAGTTTGTTGTCATCGAAGCTATCAACCATTTACATTTTTGTTTCTTAAACTGCTTCATGTCTGGACAATCCTACTCCATCCTGAGATGAGATAAAGATTTCACTATATTTCTGTTTCATGGTTTCGAATTTTACAGTAATTCTTAAATCCACCTGGAATTGATTTTGACATATTGTTTATGCTGAGAACATACCCTACATTTTTCGTAGGAACAATGGACTAACATTTTCTGCCTAGCAAATTGTTTTATTTTTTTCTCAAATGTAGTAACTGGTGAGAATATAAATAAACCGGGCTGCACAATTGTTGGTAAGAATATAAATTGATTTAACCTTTATAAGGACTGATTTGGACATCAGAATCTTTCACATATTTGACAGTAATTTTATTCTTATGGGTTTATCAGTGGAAACAATCAGAGAAGAGGACAAAGAAGCATGTAAAAGGATGTCTATCCTGACATGACATATAACCGTGAGGAGTGGTGAGCGCAGTGCTTGGCAAACTAATGTAAGACTCATATACATGAGCACGGAGACCAATGACAGTGCACTGAGTAAAAAGCTCAGCTGAGTAAAGAATTAAAGCAGAATAAAATGAATCATCATAATAAAACTGCAACTTCAAAGAAACAGAAAAGGCTCACACACACAAAAAGATCATAAACACATGGAAATGACAGACAATTTACAATAAAGATCACTAAAATATTACTATGGCACATCACAAAAAGAAAAAGATGAAAACAAGTGCACTTGATTCCTGGATAAAAAAATGAAAATTTATAATAAGGGAAAAGGTGTGTAACACTGTTTTTATATGAACAATTTCACTGCATCCAAGCTGGGAGATGGGAGCAGAGCTGGAGAATGGGAGGGTACACAACTGAGTTAAAGAACAGCTGCCCTGTGAATATTTTCTCCAGCTTGCCATCCTGGTCTTCTCACTCTAGAAAAAAAAAATATGGCAAAATGTCTTCATAAATCAGTAAAATATTATTGAATATAAAACTCAATTAATTGTTTAACAAATGGCTGGATGAGCTCTACTGTTCTAGCTGGAGAAGAGAGAGCCGACTGATAGATTTAATAACAGCCTCTATTTATATGGAGGGCTCAAGGGAGTGATGATCGGATGTTCGCATTTTCTGCTATGGAACGAACAGGAAGCTACGGTCATAAATTCTACCATGAAGGACATGGAGGATTTAGGTTAAATAGAAAGATGACTTGGCTGATCGTGAAGGCTGTAAAATAACGAACTGGCTCTCTAGGGTAGGTGGTAGATTTCCCCTTCTGGAGCAGATGTGTAAAGAATAGGCTCATCTGTCACAGTGATGAAGGCAGGAGTAACCACGGCACAAGGATGGTTGGTGTCAGTGACAGGCTGCACTTTCTGGTTCACTAAAGTAGCCTCTATCTTCAATTTTCAGCAACTGAAGCAAACGTCTACATCCTTTGCAGCCTCAGCATACCTTTGCGAATTTGGCTTGTAATTGATATTAGCTTAATAAAACACGGTAACTTGAGGAGTTGCTAAATGCAATTAAATAAAGAGTTGTAATACAGCCTATAAACACTAAAGTCTTTCAGCTCTTGCTTAATGACAACAAGCGCTAGGTAAAGATATATTTATGTCAGATAATTACTAAGAAAACCATTAAAGACTATCCTCAGAGCACTCAGATGCAACATTACATGTTGGTTATAATTTTCATACTCAGAGTTTGCATTAATTAAGACATTTGTGGTGGTGTAACACTATAATGTTGCTAATGAGTAATTATTTCTAGAGCAATATTTTTAAGTGATTAAGGTGTATTGTATTACTTTGACACATCTGATTTTATATTTGCTTTCTATATAGCCTCCTTTTCTTAGCCAACTCCTTACCTCCACCTGAATAATATACCTTTGTATGCCATCTCTGAGAGAAATACAATGCAATAAGCTAATGGCTGCTAGTTCTTAATCTACCATTAGGGAGTTAAAGACTATATAAGGATTTTGAATTGGATAATGTATAAATTTAAAAACCTAAATTTTGTAAGTCTGTTATAACTCGGTCAACAAGTTTGAGAAAGGTATTAAGTCCTTGAATTGTAATATGCATGAATGACAATAAGAGAGTAGACCAATATTAATGAATCTACTGAGTGCCTACATTCTATTTGCTAAACCATGGAGAAAATATATTTTATAAAACTATTAAGATGTGATCTGTGACCTTAAGAACCTAAAAATCAAAGCCCAGATACAAGATAAACTGATGTAGGAAGATATCAGCTTTGTGATCTTGGATACATTATTTAACCTCTTTGAGCCTCAGTAATGATAGCATGACAACAATAAGTATATCTACCTCTTAATATGGATGTTAAGAACTGAAACAATACATAAAAATTGTTTAGCATGGAATATGCTAAATAATTCCTATAAAATTTTGCTATATACATAAAATAATTATATTCATTTTTATTTATATTCATTTTTATTAGGCACGTGTTAAATATAATTTATGTTATAAGAACTCCAGTAAAGAAGGTGATTGGAAGCTTAAACAGTCACTGCAGGGACAATGAGCTATCAGCTAGGTAATGAAGGATGAATGTGATTTTGCCAGAGTGTAGCTAGAAGGGTTTCCAGTCAGCATGGCATGGTGTGAGCACATGCCCAGAGACAGGGCACTTAGGCAAAATGGATAGATTGTCTTGAGAGGTAAGCAAACTAGTTGAGATTTATGCTTGGTGAAAGGCAGAATGAAGGCAAGCAGCTGTTAAACTTAAGTTCTCAGCAAACTAGCTTATACTTTAATCCACTGAATACTGCAGAGTGTTGTATGACATAACACGAAACAGTGATAATATTCTAAGATACTTAAATTTAAACGAGGCACAAACTCAGATGTCTAGTGAGTCAAGCTTCTGGCCTCTGTAGTGTGTGGAGTAGTCTCAACATAGGACAACAGGGAATGATGGGGACTGTGGTGACCAGGAAAGAAAATACCTGTCTGAACCAGGTGTCACTTCTCAGGTCAGCTGATATGATAGTTGCCACGTAGGAAGTAAAACCCCTTGTTTTTGATCTTTAGATTTTTAAAAAAAGATAATTAGGAAATACATATTTTAAAATGAAATGTCTTAATTTTTAAAAGTACTGTGTTGGTCAAATAAAATACATTCATAAGTTTCATCTGTCTTCAGGGCTGGCGGTAGGCAGCACTTGCTCTCACCTGTAATTTTATAAAGGAGGAAAGGAAGTCTCTGAGACATTAAGCGACTTGGCTTAACTGACACATAAAGAGAGCTAGCGGCAGCGCTGGGTTCTGAACCAATGGCAGCTTTATCTAAGGCTCAGCTAAAACTCACCGGAGGCCAGTGCTCTGTGCCAGCCAGCATGGGACCTCTGGGGCCGTGTGCTCACAAAGCCAGGACATCTGTGAGAGTTCAGTGCAACTTCATTTAGCTAATACATATCTTCAAATTTTAGATTATTTTTCATTACGGCCTCAAAGTAAACAATGTAGCATACGAATACAAGTCAAAATAAAAATTTAAAAAGAAAGTACAAGTGTTGGTTCTCTTTTCTTGGTTTCAGTGCAGTAGAAAGGACCTGTCTGGGGCGTCATTCAGACTCAGGCACAAGCACCAGTATTTACTGAAGTCACTTGAGGAGGGGACTAGTGAAGTCACTTGAGGAGGGGACTTTACTTGTCTTTAAAATGGAAATAATGATGATAAGCATTACAGAGTTGCTGGAACATGACATGGGACTGGATAACTTGATGACATGCTATCACAACTGCTTGAGTGAAACTTGGTTTTAAAATACTGATGTAAGAAAGTCAGGAAAGGAAGGAATGATTTAAAGATTAGAAGTGAATGTTCTGATATGAGTATTTATGGTCAACTTCCCTGGGAAGTATAATTTAAAAGTCAGAATGATAACAGCCAATTAAGTACTCACATAATATGGGTTGGTGAAAAATTCAGGCCATGTTAAAGCAGAAATATGTAAGGATAGGTTACACATCCTGTTGTTATTAAGATCAATTGCTTTTATAATGCAATATAGAAGAATTGTGAGTTAAAGTCAGTTCATACAGTTTGAGTAAATGAGCTGTATATTTTTGAGAAAATTGATGAATTGGGGAAATACCAAGATTTGTAATAGAAGAGTTCTCCTGCATTTATAACTGTGACTTCAAAAGATGCAAAATTAGCATTTTTGGAAAAGAGGTGGGCTAATATTTGGAACCAGTCTTGGATTTAAATCAAGACCTGGCATTTCCAGCTTTGTGACACTGGGGATATTATTAAATCCTCTAACTCTCAATTTTTTCTGTAAAGTAGACATTTTTATCCACATAAAAATGTCTACTTTATAGTGGTGCTATTGAGAAATCAAATAAAATGATGTCTATGAAGCATTTAGAGCAATCATTTGCAAAGCCTAAGTACTCAATACATGTTAACTGCTCTTATCATCGCTACTATAATCTATTTTAAGACTCTGAAGGAGGTCAAGAGGAAAAGTAGAATATTTTTTTAAGAGAAAAAAATGAGAGCAACTAAAAATACTATTGCAAAAAAAAATACTGCAATCAATGCTTTGGACAAATGGATAGTATGATGGGTTTTTATATTAAAAGTCAAATGACTTATGTCAGGTTTAGAACAGCAAATTCATGTTCAGATCTTCCTTTTATATAGTTAGCAGGAAAGTTCCATCAGATAGTAGCCACCATGACAACAGGGGACATAGTAAGTATACCCCATTTTAATAAACCTTTTGTGTTTGTCATAACAACTAGTAAAGTATCCTACAGAAACTATGTAGCCAAACCACTTAATAATAAAGAGTAGTTTCTAGAATTCCCCTGCATAATCTTTATACTTTTTTCTCTAATAATGGGGTCCCTAAAAGAAGAGATGCATTAAGAAATATAGTATTTCCATCTTCAGATTCATTTGAAAATAAATATCTAAAATTAGTAATTTCTTAAGGTGAATATTCAGTTTTCTCAATTCTGGAAAATACTATTTTATATTTAAAGCATAATTAGTATAATATTTGATTTAAGTAGATATTAAACTGGTACCATTTATAAGGCTGGCATTCAAAATGTTCAATAAAAATGTTGCGAGTGCTTAACCTGTCTGAAACACAGGGCCATGCTCTGTTAAAGGAACAAGTCATAGAGAGCAAGGGTCCCCATCCTCTGGGCTACAAACTGGTACTGGTCATAGCCTGTTAGGAACTGGGTCGCACAGCAGGTGAGAGGTGAGCAGAGCTTCGTCTGTATTTGCAGCCGCTCCCCAGCGCTAGCATCACCACCTCAGCTCCATCTCAGATCGTCAGGCGTTAGGTTATCCTAGGAGTGCTGGTCTCTGGTGCCAGAAAAGTTGGGGACCTCTGGTTATAGAGAATAATACTTTGTATGGGCCAAACTATTGGACCACAGGCTGAATGTGACCAACTTATTTCAACTGGTCAGCACATGGCTATAAAAATGAGAGCCCGAATACCATTAAGGAGCACATGCATTCTCTAGTTTCTCTAAGTGCCCATTCTTCCCTATTATGCCTTTCCAGATTCTCTTCACTCACTAATCCACCCAGCCCCAGCTACAGCCCTGTGGAGGTCTGAGTTTGTGGCCTTGTTTCATAGATATCAGTTATACAAGACCAAAATCATAACAAGCTTTCACATATTGGTTGGACTGTTCCTTGCTCTTTTTTTATGAACATTGTTGGAATTAGATGAACATAATGTATACTGAAGAGCTTATTCCATTTTTTGAGTGAAATAACTCTTTTCAAGTCAAATGGACACCTTTATGGGTTATCGGTGCAATGAAAAATCAAATAAAGTAAAAAGCAGTGCCTTTAAGAGATCTTACAGAGATAGTGTCCTGGAACTCTTACAGTTCTGAGAGTCACTCACATGCTCCCTACAGGCAGATTTGGCCATATGTCACCCATTCTACAAAAGGGTTCAAACTTTATAACTCTATATTGAAATACTTTGTTTTTAAAAACTTTATTGAAACATACATCCAGAAGGGTGCTCAATTTATAACTGCATAACTTGATGACTTTTGGGGAGTGTCCCTGAGGGACAGCACCCAGTTGAAGATGTGGATTCATTCCAGCTTGTTAGCAGCCATCCTGATGGTCTTTCCAGGCACGACCCTCCCACAAGGTAACCGTTGCCTGTACTTCTCTCAGATTAGTTTTGCCTCATTTTGAACTTCATATAAAAGGAATATTAGAGTATGCTCTATTTTATGTTAGCTTTTTTCATTCAACTTTACTTTTGAGATTCATGCTTATACTTTTTGCGAACGGGAGTAGCAAAATCATCTCACATTATGTGGCAAGTGCTTGAATAAGATGGGCTCAGAGGGACTACCTGTATGGTTTTCTTACTTATGTGGGGCAATTTGGAAGGAAGATGCCCATTAAAGCTGGGAAATAAGAAAAATATACATATAAGCTATAACATGTATTATTGTTAAGAAGTTCTTCATGGAAAACATACCCAATGTTTCTCCATCCATGGAAAGAGAAAAGACAGAGTATGACACTCAAAATGTTGAGGCAAAAATCACTATTACTAATTTACACAGTTTCCAGCAATTCTTTGACAGATACTGCCTTTGGCCACAAGAAAACCATGAGAATTATGCTCCTTATTATTTTTCCTAATTACTGTCTTCTCATCGATTTCTGATTATTAACTAAATATTTCTTAACTTTATTACAATCATTCCTAGAAATACTTCCTTAGTATATTTATAGATTATTTACAATCAGAAGAACCTTGCAGGATGTTTCTCTGTCAATGTATTTAAATATTGAAAAAAGTATTATGAAACAATAATTTATTTATCTTTCCATATACTTAAATAAAAGTATCATTCATCTGTTTGACAGTCCTTCATGATAAAAAAGTTATATTTCCTAGAGAAGGTTACAGATTTCCTAAGAATTTATGCCAATTCTCTGTCTAAATGCTTAATATTTATTATGATGAAAATATTACTGAACTGTTTCAACCATCCCTTCCTGTGTTTTTAAATTGTAGCATAATATTTTAAAATAATTCCCAATGCATGAATTTTCTAAATATCAGGGAAATGTATTGTGGATTCACGCAGGAAGTACACCCAGATTTCTCTCTGAAATGAGAAAAATTTAATATTACACTGCAAAAATACTTACATGTATTATTTTATCAACTGATGTTTTGTAACTAACTTCAGAAGATTTTCAGTGCAATGATAAATCTATTTGTAGTCAAGTTCTAAGAACTCAGATTTTAAATTGTATTGAGTTATAAAATACATGAGTAAATGCAATACACATTAGATCATGCGCTCACCCTCGATTAAAATGCTCAATGGCTTCCCTTGCCCTAAAGTCCAAACTCCCCAAATCTTACCAACAAAAGGCCCTTCTTCTCTGGCCAATGTATCTCACTTCTCATAACTGCTTCCCCCCGCCCCCCCACACACAGTCGATGCTCCAGCCATTCTAAAATTCTTTTACCTGCCATTCTTCCTTTACTTCCATTGTTCACACGTGTGGTTCCCTTCATCTGGAATCCCTTCCCTCTGTTCTTCCCCACACGATTTCGCTCGATTAACTCAACATCTTCACTCAGGTCTCAGTTTACGTGTTATTGTCTCCTCCGCGCACATGTGCACACCAAGCTAATTACTTGGAAGACTTTTTTTTTTTTTTTTAATAATCTTTTGATAGGTAGCTATGCATCTTAAAGGCAGATAGGATTTATAACCACTATGAAGGAGGCAAGAGTAGCCCAGTGAAATCTGATGTCTTCGAATTCGTGGCTGGAATTTAAATTTACATATTTTTTTCTACAACAGATAAGCTATAGCTAAGAAAGAAAAGTCATCCACACGTTATCTATCTTCAAATATGAAGACTAATTTTTTGTCAATTACAATGTCATATTTTTAGAGGAAAGTAAAAGGAGCAATGCAGAGTTGCAACTTCAGGAGTCCAATAGACTTGGATCCAATATTCATCTTTGCCATTACCAACTGTGTAACTTTAGGCATGCTACTTAACCTTTCTGAGGTTCACTCTCCTCCTGCACAAAAATACCTACTTACTGGAGTTAAAGCAGGTAAAACATTTAGTATAGTGTGCCTGGCACAAAATAACTACTCGATAAATGTGAATTAAAATGAATGACTGAATTAGCAAATGAATGAATGAAGTAAATAAATATGAAAATAAATAAAATATCACGAACAAAGTATATGCTCGGTATCAATTTAAGGACGTATTTACAACGATACATCCTGTCTTGTGTAGAATCTTCTACAACCAGAATACTGAAGCAGCCGTTTTGCTGGCCAATGGTCACCTGGAAAGCTTAATGGGAATTATAAACCTTGCTATACACTATGGGAGATTTTAACTAACAGCACCAGAGAGCTCCTGTCAGCAGAGAGAGCAAAGGAGGTGTGTGCACATTCCCAGTCTGAGCATTCTGCCTTGTCCCACATGCAGGCATCACTGTCCTGGAGACCCTTGGATTCCACTGGTGGCAGCCACTCAGTGACCATTACCTGGGTCAGATGGCAAAGAATTCCCAGCCACTGGCACTCATCTGTTCTATCCTGTCATCACATTCCTTTTTCATTTCCTGTGTGTTTTTTTTTTTTTTAATTGTGTGTTTGTGATCTTGGAGTCCCCCTCTAGCCCTATGACATGTTTCCCATCTGTTCATGCAGATGGTACTATCAAGAGAAGTCAAGAAGTCTGGTGTCCCCAAATCTCTTGAATCGGTCAGTTCTCTTTACCACAGAGCAGTGGGGAAAATAAATTAGGACTTGGAAGCCATATTTTAAAGTACAGAAAGGTCACGGCTCACATAAGGAAAACATTCATGTTCAGTGTCTGGTTTGAAGTGAATGCTGTTGACACAGGGAAGCCCTTACCCTGACATTCTCTTGAACAAAATTGTGTCTGCAATAGCTTATAGCACCTGGCACAAAGAATCAATCCCTCCCCTGCCCTTCCCCCACCCCTACCAGGTCTCAGTACAGAAACTAAGGCAATGATCTCTTGTAAACTTGGTTTCATGTATATTTTATGCTTTTTTTTCTACCCATGCCTAGTGAAACTAAAAACTTGCAAGGGCAAGGTAGCTGTTTGAAATTAAAGAAGGTTGTCACTGAATGATGGTAGCTTGATTTTGGACAATTTTAAAATACCGCAAGAGAAAAAATTGAGCCAAGCATCCTACTTATGATGGAAAAAAAACCCAGAAGTCTGAGCATCAATTGAAAAGAGCAAAATCACAAAGAAAGGAAAAGTAACCAGGATAACGGCCTCTTCCTTGTCTAAGATGTCTGAGATGTTTGCTATAAAATAAAATAAACACTGAAACTAAAACTTATCCAGTGACAGACTAAATTCAGCCTTTCAGGTGATTTCAGAATCTTAAGTTCTTCAAATTGGAATGTCTGTTTATCCATATTATTTGGAACTTGGCTTTTCAGAGTAAAACACTGTTTTTCTTATACATAAAATTTAGAAGTTCATTTAGAAGATTTTTCTCTCTGTTCTTTCAATGCATATCCCTGTCCAGCCTCTGACCACTCATGCAGTAGACATAGATTTTTCTTCCTCCTAAGTAACTCCACCTATGATCAAATAAAAATCAGAGCTATGGTTTGTCTCATCCCCTCATCAAAGGATAAGTAGATCAGATAACTTAACAAGACTCCATGAATTAGCCTTTGATGAATAACGTCAGTACAGCAGTGAAATATACAATTGTCACACACTAAATTAGCTAAGAAAGAGCCAGGTGGGGTGTGGAGCAGCGCTTCTCATTAATATATTATAAGCCTCTTTTACATGGACATAGAGTGACTGTTGTGTTATGATTCTAGCCAAATGGGCTAAAATACTTAGGGTTTGGGGAAAACATTGTTCTGAGCAAATGTACGTCTTCTTTTCCCCTCACAGTAGTCAACCTTCTACTCCTCCCTCTGCCTTGTCTCCTACAACACAAACATGGAAAACACACATGAGCATGAATGTGCACACGCATACACTTCTGATGTATAGATAAGGCAGAATGACACAGAGACATATTCTATGCTAAGCAAAAAAATGATATTTCTGCTTTGTAATCAATAAGAAGCTACATAGATTTTTAGTCATAAAACATTTGACTATCAAGAATAAAAGAGAATTGCCCCTCCCGCCCCCCACCGCCCCCTTGAACTCAACAGTAATGAATTTTCTGAGGTGTGTATCTGAAAAGCACTAGCTCTCATTAGAAAGCATTTTCTCACGGTCTCCTTCTGTGGTAGAAGGCTAATATGGGTCACCTAAATTCCACCTTGATACAATTCTTGGCACTTTCACATCTCTGTCTTTTAAAATACCACACAGATTGCAAATGATAAGGTAATGTAAGAAAAACACCAAACCAATGAAACTTCTACACAGTCAATTCATATATGTATTTAAGTCACAATTTGAAAAGCTGAACTCATGACAATTCCTGATCTTGTCTTTGTTTTCAAAATGCCTTATCAGCTGTTGAAACTGATAGCATCTCAAGTACAGTGTCACTGCTAATATAGTCCCCCCTCCCCCCACTAATAAAGAGAAATGCACTAGCAGGTAGGACACCTCATCTGAACATAATAATCTTTGATAACTGGGTTCTAAATGATACCACTTTCATTTTATGCTTCTCTTTCTACTCCTCTTAATTGATCTCATGTGCAAATCCATGGTTTAAAAACATTAGATATGATTTTGTATGAAATGCCTACATTGAGACAGAATAATAAATCATTTTGAGAGAAATCCTACAGATCCCATTCAACTGATAAACAGAGTCAGATAGTTGGATTGATAAAATAAGAAGTGCTGTGGGTAAATCACAATTATTCATTCGTATACATAATCATTCAACAAATATTTTTTCATTGACTCTTCTGAGGGGTTTTGGTCAAGATATTGGGATACAGTGAAGAACAAAACAGAGGTCTCTGCTTTCATGGAACTTATATTCTAGTGAAGAGGGGCCAAACAAAGGAATAATACGTTTAGTGATAAAGAGCATAAAATACAGTAAGGAGAAAGAAAGGAAACAGAAGTTGTGGGTAAAGCAGTGTTACTTAACTTTCTTCCCGTGAGCACATGAGTTTGTCCTGCCCTGAGGACCACTGCACTTCTGTCCCTTCTAACTGGAACACTCATTTCTCAGATCGCTGCTGTCAGTCTTCATAAATAACATCTTGGTTCAGATGTCACCTCCTAAAGTAGGACTCTACCTCTCTCTTCTAGTCACTCATTATCAGATCATTCATTCTGTTTAATTTTCTTCACGGAATTCATCATAATTTTCAGGCTTCATATTTATTGTTAAACATTCCTTTCTTTGGCTGTTTAGATGCTTCCTTCGCCAAGTACAAGCTTCTGGAGATAGAGACTATGTCTAGTTTACTCACTCTTGCACCCCCCACTCCCCACCTAGAGCAACAAGAGCTACTTGGTAGCTGATTGGATGGAGCAATGCATAAATGAATTAAATGTTCAGCAAGTTAGTTGACTACAATGGCCCTGTCTCATTAAACATAAATCAGAGCTACTAGGATTTGTTCAAGCTTCCTTCTGGAACGCTACACAGACATTCCTAAATAAGTAACTGTAGTAAACTATTAGTCTTATTTGGGTATGTCCATGTCTGTGCTGCCACCTCCCAGTCCATGCACTTGGTCATTTCTCTGTATTAAACCTGTTAAAACATGAAGGGTATGGGTTTTGGAGTCAGATAGGCTTGGATTCTGTTCCCAGCTTAGACACTTATAGTTGAGCTGCTTTGAACAAGCACTGAATTTGTTTAATTCTCAGTTTCCTCTCTTTGAAAATGAAATGTTAGTATTTAGCAGATGGGATTATTTGGGGATTAGGAGATACAGTGTATGCACAGTACATGATGCACAGCATGTACCCAATCAATTTCTACTATTATAATTATCTCGGTAACTATACTAATCATCATAGTCACAATAACAGTTATTATTTACTGGGTACCTACTGTGTGCCAGATACTTCACATGGCTTCTATTATTTAATTCTGACTACATTCTTATAAGTTAAATGATATTAGTATTTTTTAATCAAGAGTTGTTAAATAACTTTTTTAAAAAGCACAAAGCCTATAAAAACAAATTCTAGAGCCTGGCTACTGTCCTATCCTGCTTCGTCTGTATGTCAAGCTAGTACAGTGTTGCTTCATAAGTATTTACACCACCAAATATTATCCCGTGCTAATCATGACGGCAAACAGCAGAAGGGGTCAAGGTTAGAATACACGAATGTTTACAAACAACTTGCTATGTGCCCAGCACTTTACTAAATGCTTTAAAAGTATTCTTTCATTTAATTCCCCCAGGAATCCTATAAGGTAGGTACTGTAAAGGCCTATATTACCGATGAGGAAGCTGAAGCTTAGAATGATGGAGCACAGCTAGTAAGTGATAGAGGAAGGCCTTGAAAAAAGGCCGTCAGATTCCAAACCCAGACTCTCAACAGTTGGCAGGCACTATTGCTACTCCAGTGCTTTTCTGTTCTTTCATTTTGCTTTGCAATGATGTAAAATGCACAGATGCCCCCTGGTATTTTGATGCCTAAAGAAGTTTTAACTTTTATCCTAGTCTTTTCAGTATTCTCCCTTAGTCGTCAGCCTGTTACAGTGGTTATAATATAAAGTCCTAATTATTGTCTATATTATGGCTAGTGGGAACAATCCAACATGGAATTAGTAACTTCCTCCAAGGACTTACAGCCATTGAGCTTTTTGTCACCTTTTATTCTGTCCATAAGAGTGCAGATAATGAGTTGCTTCTAACAAGCAGAATAGCTTGTGCATTTCATTATATGGTGACTGTGATGTGAGTCATTAACCTATTATACTGGTTTGGTTTCCAAGGGGAAGATTGCTCTACTTGTTATGTCCAGTACATAGAGGTGGGTGGGCTAGAAATCCTCTCTTACCACCCATTTAGCAAAAAAGTAATTAAAACTAAGTTTTAATGAACAAAAAACCTTAGGTGGTGATTTCCATAGGTTGAGTAATTTTTTTTTTTATCTCCTTCTTTTCTTTCCTCCCCATAGGGAATAAGGCTGAAAAATACCCCAAATGAAAGAAATCTATTTTACTTGTTCTAGAAAATAAATACAGATTTTCTTCAGTGTACTCTGGGATCTTCTCCAACGGTCTGGTAGACAAAGGCACTTTTCCGGTTGTGTGAAAGTTAGTGGCCTGGCCAACAGCTCAGTACACTCTGCTTTCCCTTTCGGGATGAGCGTATGGATGGTAGGGTCAGAGTCGAGACTCTCAAAGAGAGAATGATGTCTATAAATCTTTGACATTAAAGAGTATCAGTTATTTGGGTAATTACTTCCTGGATTATGAAGTAATAATTGAACTTCTTCAATCCAGCAGAAAAGCCTGTGGACAGGGTAACGCTCACATGGCCTCCAGAGTCTCTAGGAGCCACAGAAGCCATGTGGCCTCCTCACTTCCAGTAAGGCTTTGTATTTGGGGCTAATTAAATTGAAACAATCAATTCTTACAGTGGTGGCTTTTCCTTAGTCTGTGGCCCTCTTGAAACTCTATAATATGGTTGTATAATTCTGAAATAGAATAGAATTCCAAAATCCCTGTATCCCAAATTATGAACCACAGAGCATATTGCTTTTCCTTAAACTTGGGTATTTAGAGAAGTGAAACCAAAATGACTTTCATGTCTAAATAGTTGCATAGAAGAAGATCCTTCAAGAATAAAGGATGAAAGGAGGAGTGATTATATTGAATTATACTAAATGTGCTGTTTTTATTGAAATAGGTATGGGCTTCCCAAAAGCAGTGCACAGGTCCTTCCTGTGGAGTCCTGTTTAAGACTGAGAGAGTCATTCTCATTTATTTATGAATGATGACCATGACAATCTCTCTAGAGGGGAAATGAATGACTATTACAGGTTCCTTTCAGGGGCCTTGAAAATTTAGGCTCTATGTTCTTCCTCTCCCATCAAGGTTCTCAGGACCTTTCTCCAAGAGTCGTTCACAGATATCTACCTAGATAGAGACTGCATTTTCTCAGGCGCTGTGGAGGTGACTGAGATCATCCCCCAAATTTAAGTTTCCTCAATTATAAAATGGTGCTAACAGTAGCCTCCTTCACAGGATTGTTTAATGGAGATAATTCAGAGCTTGATGTATAGAAATTATTCAATACATGTTACTACTACTACCATTGCTAAAACTATCTAAATTAAACAAGTGTTCATTAATATCTGCTTTGAACAGGTCTTTGTCTAATTAAAACTTTGTCATGACTGAACTCATTACAAAGACCATGTAGTCTAACTCTGTATTTTGTCAAGCAAGTTGCCAGCGAAATGTGCCAACGAAATTCACTGATTTCATGAAATCTGGTGGTGCAAAATTTACTCCAAATGTGATTAGAGAAAACTTTTTCTTTAAACTAATGCTGAGGACACTGAATTCTTTCGTGGTTTGACTTATGGAAGTCCTTTCTTGTGGCTCTTCAGTCTTAATGTAAGACAAATAGAAAAAATGTATATATGTAATCCTATAAACTGTATATATGTATGTTTATAACCTTAAATGAACACACACATACACATAGACAACAGCAATCATTTTAATCACCCACTAGGAACTACCTTGCTCAAAATAAAGTAAAACCAAATAAAATAAAGATCTGGCTTCTTTCCATGATGACAATATTCTCAGGATCCAGAGGGTTCATGCCTAACGAATCTGAGAATATTCAAGTACTACCTCCGAATGTGCTATGTACAGCAATGCTGTATGTAGAGACATTAACAAGTCTATGAACAGTGTGTTCTCAATGGGTTTCAATGCTTCTTCCTTCTGCAGACAAGGTTCGATCCAGTGACGCCACTGTACTCATTCTTTGAGCCTGCAATGTCAGATCCATGTCTTCCCTGGGAATGTAGCTGTTTTTTTTTCCTTCTTTGAAACCCCTGAAGTCTCTGACAATTCATCTTTTCTGCAGCAGTCCTTTCATAACTTAGATTTCAGTGCTGCCACATCAGCTATCATTTAATCGAAATCGATGGACATGAGGACAAACAGGGATCCACCCAACTGGCAGTAAAGGAGGCCCACTGACGACCGGAATGTGATGAGTCAGCAATACTTAAGAAAAAGGAAGTGGGCAGACTTTCTTTTCATCGTCAAATGTTTTTATCTAAAAACCAAGACAAATGTGGCAACAGAAAGAATCCTGGACTATTTCCCAGGGCTGTTAAATACATACCGCCTCCATTTCTAAGGTCTGGAAAATGGTGTAATTCTGATGCTGCTAGCTTTGATTGAGATTTGACATATTTGCTGATCTCAGGAGACAATGATGACTCCAAGAAAACAAATGACTCTGGCAGCAGCAACAAGAGTAACAAACTATGGAGTGAGCTAGGAGTGGGATTCCACGCTATCCTTTGCCATTAGCTGTCCCTGTGATGTTGGGCACAATCATGTCCCTCTCTGAACCTCCTTTTTCTTTTCTAAGAAGAAGATAAACTTGAAGATGTCAGAAATTACTTCTAAATTTATTTTACCCTAAATAATTTTATCTTATAGGGAAAACCACTAGCAAGATTTCCTCGAAAAATTGCTGACAGCTCTTTAAAGAGGATGTAGTCTACGAAATTATATTATATGCCTCTTTTCCCACAGAGGTGGAAGTACATGAGGTGATTTTTGCTGCTTAGGAGAACTGAGGAAATCTAGAAAACGGGTTTCACACTTTGGCCAGGAGGACTGATATCCTTAATAAAATCTCTGCTGTTCTGCTTGATAGAATACATTCACTTAATACCTCTATGAAAATAAATTAAACCAATTAAGAAATCTGAGTTAAAAACTGATATATTAATGTTGGATAGACTACATTTCAGTGTGCAATGGCTACTCAGTTATTTACTTGCCTAATACCCTGCGGTGAAGCTTTAGGAATAGAGGAGGAAGATAAAATTAATAAACCCTGCCTGTCTAAATTCATTACAGGCTAACATTATCCTTTGCCATTTTCCCAATGACAGAACATACATAGCAGGAGGTGGTTGAATTGCCTTCTGCTTCCTGCTGAATCTTTCTTTAAGAATGTGAACCTTTAATCAGAAGTGACATGTTTCTGATCTAATGTTACATATGGGAGATATACAGACATATGAAGTCAAGGGCTCCCCCCTCACACCAAATGACAAACAGCTATTTTTAGATGGGTCAGCTACTACTGAAAGAGTAAGAAAGTCATTCCTTTCATAAGAACTGTCCTAATAAAATCAACATCAGTACATCTCCTGGGCCATTTATTTAACCTATGAGACTACAAATTGCAACAACACAACTATAGGATTATAATTTGTAGCACTAAATATTAAATAAACTTTAAATAGCAGTCCTACATTTTATCTCAACAACTACATATGGTACCTTATCTCAAAACTACAAACCATATCCTATATTAAATAAAGAATTGTATCCCAAATATGTCCTATAATGGTTAAAGACTAATGGTTAGAAAGGATTTACTGACATGGCAAACACGTTTATGATGCATTTATTATTAAAGAAAAAAATAAGGTCACAAAGTAGTATAAATAATGTGAATCCATGTTTATGAAAAACTATCCATATTTTTTTTTATCTAGAAAAATATCTGGAAGAGTGTAAAGCAAAGTATGGTTTAGTGGTTAACTCTTGGTGGTAGTATTAAGGGTAATTTTATTCATACCTTATCTGAATTTTCTAAATTTTCAATGTTAAATATCACTTCATAATAGAAAAAGTTTTATTTTAATTGTATTTGTTGAAGAGTTTTAATAATGTGATAAAATGCTTTTAATAATGTGATACAATGTTAATGACTTTGCATAGATAATATGCAGTACAATTTGGACTAAATTCTAAGTTTTAATAAAAATATGCATTGTTTTGTTCATAAAGATGCCATTAGTCGATAACTCAGGTTTTCTTGCATACCCGAATACAATGATTTTGTTTTTATTTTCCTAATCAGTAACATGTTTTTCAAGGAGATAAATGCAACTACTAAAGCAATGAAATATCATGTTAAGTATCGCTATATGCACAATGAAGTAGAAGTCCTAAAAATATTTATGCCAAACATTAGCAAAATCACAGGACTATGAGATTTTTGGAGCTAGAATAAATTTAGAACTCATTTAAATGAGTAACTATAAGAACCACTAATTTTAAGACTAGAATGCAGGTCTCCTGATTCTCTGTCTGGTGTAATTATTCATTAGCTTTTGAAAGTGAATAAATATTTTCTTTTTAAGTCAATAACAGTCTGAATAGTATCTATGTAATATTCTTTATGATGCCATGTCAATACCAGATTAAACTTGATTTTTACCTGCTAGTACTTCTGCTGGGATCATTGACAATATCCTATATTTTAATGTCATTTTTCCTTGAAGTATTGTGAAAATGATTTTAAAATATGGTTAATCTGGTTAAAATGCTTGCTTTATAAATGACTAGAAATTCTTCAGTTTAGTCAACTGAAAAGTCCTGTGTCACCAATTCTATAGTTGGGTTACTCTCAAGAAGATATTCTCACCACCTCTAGCTGTATCTTCTGACAGAAGTCTCTAAATAGTATCATAAAAGACAGGAAGTATTTAATTTTATGATTGAATTGGTATAACTGAGCTATTAACCAGCCAAAAGTGAAGGTGAGAATCTATTTTTACGAATTTTATTATTTAGCCACAAACTATAAATTTAAGCTTAAAAAAAGCATTATTCGTAACTTTCAAAAAAAAAAAAATTATTTCTGTATCCTGTAGATCTTTAAATCAGTTGAAAAAACAGATGAGTAGTACAACATGATACGAATAAAGGGAAAGGCTTGTTTTAAGAGAAACCACACTATGCTTCATTAAATGAAAATGACTGAGTGCACGCTGCAAATGAGGCACTGGGCTAGGGCTACTGGGCAGCTTTTAAAGGCTGCTTGGCCACTTGAATTTCAAGCCAGGCTTCTAATTTCCTTGCTCTTGATCTCACGCTGCCAAATGCAATGCTGATAACAACTGGTTCCACTGTAAGTCTGTGCCCTCAACACTGTTTGAACATCCTTTATATTTTTTTTTACAGCTCCCTTTCCCCTCCAGATAAGCCTGACCTAGACCTTTTGCATTCTCTTCAATTCTCTTGCTCACTCCCACTCTTCTCATGCTAGACAACAAACCTAGAGTCTTACTTCACAGAATCATGAAAAGATAACTGGGATAAAATTCTATCATCAAATCTACTGACTTGATATTTAAAGCTTTCCCCGTTCCATTCTTCTATTTATTGATTAAATATCTCCAGCACTCATTTATTAAACAGTAAGTAACACTGAACACTTTCGATCTACCATATACTGTGCTATTCTAAATATATAATTTTAATTTCCAGTCTGATGTTAGCTTATCAATTATTTAACCTTCATGGATCATTGATTCAGAGGATGACTGAGAGTACAAAAAATTGGTACTATATAATTTATCCCCCTTTTATATATGAAGAAATTAAAACCTGGAGAGGATTCCCAAGGTTCAACTAGAAGTCAGTGACAAAAGTCCCAACTAAAATCCATCCCGTCATCATTATATTTTGTTAAGAAAATTGATGTATTGCCTAGTTGTGTCCATTTATCTCTCTGCGCAGTATTAGAACTCTGTTCCCAGCACCTCTAAAATGACTGTCAACCTGGAGAACAATAGAATAATAGAGTAAGCTGCTCACTGGTGTTTTTGGAGGTGGGGAAACAAAAATCTAATCAGAACAAAGACTATTAAAACCTAGCATAGAATGTCTAAAATACATTCCATATTTCTAAAACTCAATCTCCATTTTCTGGACTCCCCAAGGCCAGTGTACCTTCGTGCCAGTTTGCTGAGTAGCTGGGCACTATCTTTAAAACTCCTGCTATCCAAACATAATATCTCAACATGGCCAGACTCAGAGCTCCCGCAGCAGTCAGAAGCAATGGGCACCGCATATCCTTACAGGAAGACAATTTCACAAGGAGGTTTCCAAGGTTTTAACTGAAGAGCTGGGCTATGGCCTAGATTGGCTGTCTGTGTCATGGGTCCCACCCACTGAGCCACACATCCTCCAAGGTGAAATGGCCTCATTTTCAGACACAGCTATTGAAAGTAGATGTCAAGTATAGATGATTCTCTGCCTTCAAGAGATCAAAAATATCATTCCTTGGCTGCAGATTTAAATCTTCAGTGATATTTTCTACATAAGAGAACCAGAGATTCCTAGGGTTCTAACACACATTTTTCCTTTTGCAAATTTTATCATGCAAATTTTTAAGTATACAGACAAGTTGAAGGCATGATACAATGAACACTTACATATTCACCATGAAATTTGACAAGCATTAATAATTTACTATTTTCTATATCTTCATTATGTTTCAATACCTGAAAATTTCACTGAAGAAAACCCTACGAAGAAGCCTACTCAGATCCTCTGAATGACCTCCCCATCATCTCTTCCTGCCAGTCTCTGTGGATCTCAGCAGAAGGGAAGTTTAAGTCTTTTGCTTTTGCTTTGAACTCATTCATTCATTCATTCACTCATTCATTCATTCATGACATTCAGCTCAGAAATCTTATTCTACCTGGTTTCTTCATCAGTGCCTTGATATTTAAAGCTTTCCTTGTCCCAGCCTTCTAGGTCTAGGCCTTCACAGGCCTTTCAGTTTGCCTTTTCAATTCAGACTGATGAACTTTGTCACTAGCAAGTTCTTCACAATGATCTTGCTTATGTCACATAATTCCACACAGCAAAATTCATCTCACAGTAAACTGGGACAGGTGTGAACATGAGATCTAAAGATGCATTGTCCATAGATGACTCAGGCCTACTGTTCTTTAGGGCCTTAGTTTATCAGTCGAGGACAAAATCTGTATCTATGAATCTAATGAAAGCTGTTTTGATCTAACTTTTCTTTATCTCATTTATTTCCTTTTTCCCTGTGTGCTCTCAGGTGATTCCTACTATTCTTTATTTCCACATTGCCAGTACCTAAGGAGTAGGACAGAATGGTGATGAAGAACACCTCTGTGTTCAAATACTACGCTTTCCTGTGCAGTAACTCTGTAATTTTAGATGCACTTTCCTTAGTGTCCTCATGTAAGATGGGAAAAAGCAACGGTGCTTTGTAGGGGTAAAATCAATATTAAATGATATGATATAAATTCTGACACAGTGACAAGTGAATGTTTAGTCCTTTAATAAGTATTAGCTGCTGATATTAATACTATTACTAAAGTGTCATTTCAATGCAGCCTCTATTGAACAAAGACATAAGATAAATTTCTTACTAGACATTCAGCAATAGAGAATGACTGGGGTGGGAGGTAGGCAAGTAGGAGTAGAGGCTAAAGCTGAATCAACCCTGGCAATGGTGATTTTAATTGAATTCCTTTTATTTATTTATCACAAATGAACCTCCTGGAGTTGATAAGGAGATAGATGGTCTGCATTAAACGTCCAGCCATGAAACAAATTTTTCTACTACTTATCATTAAAAATTGGAATGAAACACTTATATTTTTCCTGAAAAATCTTATTATCAATTTCAAATTAAAAATTAACAACACAACTGATAGAACAATTGCAATTCATGAGCCTTCTCAGTCCAGAAGTGCTCATTTTATGCACGTCAGACCTGTTTAGGAATCTGTCCTTTGTCAACAGCCCCCATGGGAAGTGGGGATGGGAGAGTGACGGTTTCTTACTGTTGGGAGTTTGAGTTACAGCAATTATGTCCAGTGTGTCTTAATAAGTATGAACAGCGATCAAATTTTTATATGATTATTGGCTTACTGATATGAATAGGCACTTATCATCTCCATTGGTCCTTTCTTTTCCCTCTCAATTCCAAAGACACTCTGATTGTTGATTTTCCTATCCATTCAATTTTGCATCTGTGCATTCAAAGTTCACTGACAACCTTTACTGAGTTTATTTCCAGTGCAGGTGCTTTTTTAGTACTGGGTATACAAAAGAGAATACAACTTGATCTCTGCTCTAAATGTGAGTATCCCAAGGAAACTGGAAGAGCTCAGGGTAATTTCTACATGATTACTGTAAAGATTAAATGATTCAATGGGCAGAATGCATCCAGCACTGGGATTGGTGCTTAGCCAGAGCTTGCTACTTGCTCGTCATCTCTCCACCTCATTCACTGCTAAATAACTTATTTCTATGCCTCCTTCTACCTTCTTCAGAATTCTGACGTCTCTCTGTGCTCAACTCTTAAAAAGTATAAACCGCAATCTCTTTTCATTCTCCATCTCCTTCACTGCCCACCGGTCACCCTCTCACCAAGTCTCTGTAATACCATATGTTTTGTAGTTAATTCCAAGTAATACAATTAGCACAATGTATCTGCTAACACAATTATTTCCATTAGTACTTTCAAAGTACACCACTTTGGTCAAATCTTTACAGACATCGCCAGTCAACTTATTTTAACTTCCCCACGGTTTCTCTGTTTTCTGACGCACGTATATGAGCAGAACCAGTATCCAATTCACCTCTTTACCATCAGTGATTAACACAAAATACACACGTGCTCTCTCTCTGCCTCCCTCCCTCTCTGGTCAGTCAAATGCCATTTTTTTTTTATACAAATATGATAAACAAACAAAGAAGCTGGCTTATGGAGATCTAACACAATGCACCATTTGGGCATATTCAATATAGCAGATAATAAAAACGAGAGACTCCAGATAAGAACGATGTGGGAGTGAGAGTGATCCCAGTGTACTGGTTAAGAGCTATGGCTCTGAACTTGGAACAGTGTCCAAATCCCGCCTCCAAAGCTTACTTTCCTGGTGATCTTAGGCAAGTTGGTTCAGCCCTGCTTTCTCTACTTGAAAATAAAGATCATACAGCTTCTAATTTAGGAGCTTGTTATATGGATTAGCTGTATATTAAATACATTAAAAGCAATCAGTTCAATGTGTGACCCCTAACAAGTGGTCACTAGATACTATTATCGTCATTAGTAAAGTAACTACGTAGTTAAGTAAAACAGAATAGATCAAAGGCAATTGAACAGTTCAGAATTTAGAGTTTCTCCCCCCTCTATGCAGAGAAATCTTTACATTGTAAGGTATTGAGAGTAAGATATCTTTTTCTTCATTTTTTTTTTTCAAGAAACCATCTACTGCTTCTAATATAAAATAAACTTTAAAAGAAGAAACTGTCTCCTCACTCAAACAGCAAAGCGTCACAATTCTTTTCTGATATAAAGGTACATTTAATAGTGAAAACTCATTATTAATATATATGAGATCATGACTTTATTTGCACATCCGATTGCTCTTTGGAAGGTGAGAGGGCACAAAAAGCCTTCTTGTCATCGAAGGACTAGACCCAGTTCATGCAGCTTAAGAGCAATTTATGAAATAGCATCTGTTACATTCAAACAAATATTAGGCATTCATATTTTTTCCATTTTAAAGAAGCTATTTTGGTATTGTTTATCCCTGCTCCTTAAAGAAAGCAGCTTTAGGATCAGCAGCTGATATTGGAAAATATTCAGAAAAACTTAGTCTTAGCAAGGGCTAAGTCCTTTTGTAAGCATACTCCTTTAGAAAGCTATCAGATGTCTGCTGGATAGGAGGTTTAACTGCTTATCAGTAGACCTGAAGGAGGAATAAGGAAAAGAGCATAGAATGTTCCCCTCCAATAAAAAGCAATAATTATATCATTCAAGAAAAAGTTCAATTTTGAAATGGATGCTACAGACCTGAGGCCATAAAGGACAGTCCCATCCGGATGAAGGCGGATCATGCGGTTCTTGACGGTCACTCCATGCACAAATGACTTCTTATCATTTAGGAAGTAGGTATCGGGCACCCAGAGCTGGTCTGCTACTCTATTGTCCAGAGTTAAGTTTAAAGGTATTACATTGTAGGACAGCCTCTTATCTCTCCAGGCTTGTTGAAAATACATTGTCAAGGTATAATCCTGTGAAAGTGAGAAGAAAAAAATGGTTATTTTGTCCCCAAACAGACTTGGAAAATAGGCAAATACTTCAGTATTCATAAGAAAAGAAAATATATGCAGCCTTACACTGTAAACATATACTATTCACATATAGGCAAATGTTAATTTATTAAACTCATTCTTCCTGAGCACTTACTATGCGTCAGGTACCATGGTAGGGACTGTAATACAGAAGTTAGAAGAGTAAATCCTTGTGAAATTTATTATATACATTATCCAGAAAGAAAACTGGTAAGAAATAATTGCTTCATACTTAATCTGTCTTTCCCTAAGTTGGGTACACAGGAATGTTTTAAGATGGGGCATAAATACAATTTTAAAAAGTGGTTAATTTATTATAGTAGTAATTGCAAGAGTCTGTCAATGAGAATCCTAACTGGTCTAATCAAGGTAAGTTTCCCAGGAGAGGTGACATTTACACTGAAACTTATGCAGCTTCCCAGCTAACTAAACAATATTATCTTAATCAGTACTTCATGAGAATTTTAATCCCAGGATTATGAATCAGCAAGACAGGCTCTTCCCTTTTGAGAAATAGTTGTTAAAAATGGAGTACTAGCCTTGGAGTCTCAGAGCCAGCATTTCTCAATTGTGTCTAGGATGTAAATTTATACTATTTCTTTGCATTTTGCTTCCATTAACTATACATAGGGCTTTTAATACATGCCTGATCTATCCAGAATATTATGATGACAATTAAATATATAACTCAAATGCAATCTGTAAACTACAAAAAGCTAGATACAATGAATAAAGCATTTACATATATATTGCGACATGTTTCATCCATTAGAGGCCTAAGGGTCCAATGTAATTGCTCTTTCACCCTTATATGGAGGACTAAATGAAGGGCCAAATATTCATTTGAAAGGATAATTACCATTCTATTTTAAAATCAGTTCATAATGTCCTACTTGAGGGCTTAAAAAAAACTAGAATCATGTATTTATTCATCTCTGCAACCTGAGAGTCTAGTGCAGTCTTAGGGTATAAACCGAATGAATGAGCAAATGTGTATTGGGTTTTTGCACATATCTGCATACTTCTGTGGATAAAATACGCCTTTCAATCTCTGTGAAGTCCCTGATTTTTCCTAAACCTTGTTGACATTTATACTCTAATTTGTTTATATAATTAAAAAAATGATTTTTAAGATATTATCTACTAAAAAAATTGGACAGTTTTTATAGGAAAAGTATAATCCCTTGACTGAAAAAAAATTAAACATTTTTCTGGTTTCACAAATATATAAATTTTGATCGCATTCAGAAGTCAGTATAGGGCTGACTTCTGCATGAGTATCATAGAATCAAATTTCTATTCGAACGAAAGATATATATGAAACTTTTCAAGGTATATTAAATAATTGTAGGTAAAATTTATTGTAGTGGATCACTTTAGGCAGTATTCTAAACTATTCTGTAACATCTCACTTTAGTAAAGAATTAGTCTGAGGATTTCTAGAATAGCATCTCGACATAATAAAAATAACCTTGAAGACTTATAAATTATATAACTAAAAAATAGAATATGGACCAAATGCATTTTTTTGCATGTGTCTATGTTACAAATAGCCTAACAGGTAGGACATAAATAAAATAAACAATTACTATTGTACTTGAGAGAACACATTTGGTGATCTCCAATTCTTGGAGATAAAATGGAATATCTATCTGTTTATTATTTCAACTAGAAGATAAAGCTACTTAAGCTTCTTTGATAATAAGCCCTCTTAAGATTTAGGGGAGATAATATTGTTTGGATGGTGCTGGAGTTTATCAGTCAGCTGAGATGTGTTCGGACACAGAAAATTGTATTCTCTTTTGTGCTAAATAAATGGTAATATTGGGAGATCCTGTGTCATAAGCTAACTCCCGTTATTTGTCAGCAAGGCAATGCCTGCTAAGAAATGCTCCCAGACAGACACTGGTGATTCTGCTAACTGTCACAACAATTTTCATTTCATTTATTTTTATGTGACACATTATGACACTGTCAAGAATGGAAGAAACTCCTGAATCTAAATAAATGTTATTGGACTTAAAAAGCCTCTTTCCCAGGCTTCCCTCCGCCCAAGATAAACCCTTTGAACTTTCATGTACAGAGCATACCCTCCACATTCGACAACCCCACCTTCAATAATTTGTCTCACAGCTGGTTTATTCAAACTGAAGAAAAAAATCAGAAACCACTTCTGGGTGCTTTACACTCTATGGCATCACCAATCAAGAAAGACTTAATCACAACTAAAACCACTGACTTTCAATGCGTAACAAGATGGAGTAAGGCCACTACAGACTCTCTCACACACTAATTACAACTAACCATCCTAGAAGGAATTAAAAAAAAAAAAATCACTTAAAGACTAGGTAAAGTAAACCCTAGTAGGCAGTTTGGGGAGGGAATCAAAATGTGTAGAAAGACCATTCCAATGGTGAGATTGTTTATTTTTTTCTCCTTCATATGTCTCCTTAAATGCGCACACATGCAAAGACATATGTGCGCACGTGCGTGCGCGCGCACGCACGCACGCACACACACGCACACACGCGCGCACACAGAGCCACCATAAATAAATGGAAAGATATACTATGTTCTTGGATTAAAAAGTGAGTACTGTTAAGATGTCAATTCTCCCAAATTGGTCTATAAATAAAATTTGACCCCAATTAAAATCCAAGCAGGAATTTTTATAGATATGCAAAAGCTAATTCTAAAATCTATATAGAAAGCAAAGGAATACAAATATCCAAACAACTTTAAAAGAAAAGAACAAAATTAGAGGACTCACTATCTGATTTCAAGATTTACTATTAAGCTACACTAACACAGTAGTACTGATAGAAATATAGATCAATAAAATAGAAGAATCTAAAATAAACCTGCACAAATATGTTCAATGATTTCTGACAAAGGTACAAAGGCAACAGATTGGAGAAAGCATAAACTTTTTAACGAATAGTCTGGATCAACTATAACATCCACATGTGAACAAATGAATGCATGAAAACCTCAACACATACTTTATGCTTTATATAAAAATTAACCCAAAATGAGTCATAGACTTAAATGTAAAATCCGAAACTATAAAACTTTAAGAAAACATGGGAGAAATCATCTGTGACCTTGGGTTAGGCTAAATTTTCTTAGCTACAGAACCAAAAGAACAAGCAATAACAAAATATTGATAATTTGAACCTCAACAAAATTTAAAATTATTCCATGAAGGATGTTAGTAAGATAGTGAAAAAACAAACTAAATTTTCAACTCATATATCTGACAAAGCACAGGTATCCAGAATACATAAATGTATAAAGAATTTTCAAAACTCAACAAACAACCCCATAAAAAAAATAAGCAGAAATGTGAATAGACACTTAACCAGTGAGGATGTACAAATGGCAAATAAGCACATGAAATGATGTACATCATTAGTCATTATGGAAAATTAAATTAAAAACTAAAATGAGATCATATTACACACCCATTAGAAAAGCTAAAATAAAAGCATTAAAAATTCACTGATACTTCCATGAGCTGGTACTGATACAGAACAATGAAACTCTTAAACATTGCAGGTGGGAATACAAAGTATCAGCCACTTGGAAAACAGTTTGCCATTTACTTGAAAAACAGTTTGACAGTTTCTTAAAAAGTTAACTTGCTCTTGACATATGAGCTAGCAATCCTACTCCTGTGTGCAAACGTTTACAGCAGCTCTACATTAATCATCAAAAACTGGAAGCCATCTGGATGAATGTTCTTCAGCAGATGACGAGATAAACTGTGGTACATTCATGAATCAGAATACTATTCGGCAATAGCAAAGAAAGAACTACGAATGTGTGGAACATCGTCAGTGGTTTTCATATAAAGAAAATTAAGTAAATGAAGTCAGATTCCAAAGCCTACATATTACATAATTCCATTAATATGCCTTTCTGTAAAAGGTAAAACTGTAAGGACAAAGAATAGATTAGTGGTTCCCTAGAAGTAGAGATGGGGGAGAGGTTGACCACAGAGGGCCAGCATAAGGGAATGATTTTGGGTAACAGAAAAGTTCTGCATTTTCATTGCAGTGGTGGTACATGATCTTAGGCATTTGTCAAAACTCATACAATTGTAAACTAAAGTGAGTGCATTTTTCTGTATGTAAATAAAAAATAAATTAAAACTGTTTTTAAATATACATGGTCTCTAGGGTCAGACACATCCAGGTTCATGTCCTAATACTTTCATGTCCCTTTGTAGTGACCTTGAGTGCATCCTCTAAAGTCTCTGCACCTGTTTCCAACTCAAAAGAACAGCTAAAGCTAATTAACTTAGGATTGGGTAAATAAGAACTGCTTTGATATCTAGGGAAAAATATGTAGAATGATGCTACAAAATAAATCTCCACCATACATACCGGGGTCATACAGCTCCATCAGGGTGGATTGACAAGACCACCACTGAATAGGGTCATGATTCTACTGTATAATATTAGAGGCAATTGGACTAGGTAGTTTCCAAGGCCACTTCTAAGCATAAGATGATTCCATTCCAGGAAATGCTTTACTGACCGTGTATTCAAATGCATCCTGCCACTTCAAAATCTTCTACACATCTAAAATACTTTTTGTATTTGTTTTTTGCTGTCTTTGTAACTCGTTTTCTAATACCAAGACTCAAACTTTTCCTGTTTCTTTGGCTTAGTGTTATATATAAAAAACAGTACAGCAAAAAAACAAACAATACAGTTAAAAAATGGGCAGAAGACCTGAACAGATACTTCTCCAAAGAGGAAACACAGGTGGTAACAGACATATGAAAAGATGCTCAAGGTCGCCAATCATCAGAGAAATGCAAATTAATACCACAATGAGATATCACCTCACACCTGTCAGAATGCCTATCATCAATAAATGAAAAAACAGCAAGTGTTGGCGAGGATGTGGAGAAAGGGAACCCTCGTACATTGTTGGTGGAACTGCAAATTGGTACAGCCGCTATGGAAAACAGTATGGAGGTTTCTCAAAAAACTAAAAATGGATATACCTTTTGCCCCAACAATTGCATTTCTGGGTATTTATTCAAAGAAAACCAAAACAATAATTCATAAAGATCTATGCACTCCAATATTCATGGCAGCACAATTTACAATAGCCAAGATATGGAAGCAACCTAAATACCCATCAAGAGACGATTGAATAAAGAAATTATGGATCACATATACAATGGAATACTACTCAGCCATTAAAAAAAAAATGAAATCCTGCCATTTGCAATGACATAGATGGACCTAGACGTTATCATGCTAAGTGAAATAAGTCAGACAGAGAAAGATAAATACCATATGATTTCACTTATTTGTGGAATCTAAGGAACAAAAAGATCAAACTAATCAAAAACAGACTCATAAATATAGCGGACAATCTGGTGACAGACGGAGGGGAAGGGGGTTAGGGGACTGGGAGAATGGGGTGAAGAATTATAGAAGTACAAATTAGTAGTTGATAGGTGGGCATGAAGATGGGGAGCACGGCACAGGGAATGCAGTTAGCATTAATATGATGGCTAAGTGAAGGGTCAGGGGAGGAAAGGAGCAATTGGGGGAATCGTTTTATGAACAATATAGAAGTCTAACCAAATACTGTATACTTGAAACTAATTTAAATAAATAAATTTATTTTAAAAAAACAATAATTTGTGTTTCTTATCTTTTTTTTAACTTTATTTTGTGAATTGCCTATTCATGTTTTTTGAACACTTTTCTGCTTGAATGTTTATCTTCTGCTATTAGATATTTGGATATATACAATAACATTTTGTTACTTTACTGTTTTCTTTTAGTTTTTATATTTATTCTAATTTTAATTTTATAGTTTAAAACAAAAATAGATTAGGATTCTAAGTTATTTCCTCAATTAAAAATTTCTATTTATCCTGTCATGGGAGAAAATACATTATATGTGATGTAGAAATAATCACCTAAATATCACACAGTAAGATATATTAAGTACATTCATAGTAAATTCAAAGTATATTCTCAACATCATAAGCTGTCACCTCCTTGAAAGCAAAGATTGTTCCTTATTCCTGTGTATGTAGATGATATTGTGCATACTTTCTAGTAAATCGTATAAGCTAAAATTGCCTGTTAAACGGTATAAATCTCCTTGTGAACGCTTGGGAGTATATACAGAGTTCTATAAACTATGCATACCCTCTGCTCTGACATTTACATTCCTAGGGATATTTGTAGAAAATAATTAAGCAGTACATTCTGACAGCTCTATCTCCAAATATTAGCACAAATCTCTTACTTCTCTCTGTCCCCAATACTAACAATTTCGTTTAAGACACCATTATTCGTGAGTGACTGTAATGCCGCCATTACTGTCTCCTTGCTTCTAACCCTTGCACAGATCACATGTCTCCCTTAGTCAATATCATCCAAAGGCTTTTCATCACTCTTAGAATAAAACCCAAACTTATCACCTTGGCCTTTAAAGTCCCACATGACCTGGACTCTCTACATCTCATTGATCTTACCTCCTGTTACCTTTTCTCTTCCTTCACCTCAACTCACTAGACCCATCCATACTAGCGTTTACTCTGTTTTACAAATACTCTAATCTCCTTTAGCACTACAAGCTTCATCTTAATGACTGACAAACTGGAAAATCTATGTTCCTATGCATAGATAGTTCTTCCCTGGGACTCAGAGTTCAACCCAAAGGTCAAACAAACTCAATAGGTCCTTTCCTGATCATCTTACTCCCCACCCCTGTAAGCCCTATGGCATCCTCCATTTCTATTATGTTTATAGTATCGACCATTTTTTTCAACAAAACATATTCATTTACTGGTTTGCTTTTTTATTTTTGATCTCCACCAACTAGAAGATAAGTTTCATGAAAATATGAAGCTTTCTCAAACTTGTTCATTCTGTATCCTCATGCCAAAAGAAAGCTTAGCACAGAGTAGCAATAAAAATCTATTGAAAGATATGAAAGAATGAAAGACAGTACATATACATTTCTCTCCCCTAAACACTTATTGCATTAGCAATAAAATTTAAAAAATTAGTAAAAGCCATTAGCATGAAATTGAGTAAATAAAACACAGTACAAATATATAATGGAACATATACAAGAATTAAAATATTGCAAAAATATTTATTGACATGAATAGATGTTCTCAATACACTATTAATATTTTATATTATGTGTTATTTTTAAAAAGAATGCTGCAAAACAATATGCACAATATGATCCTGTTTTGTAAATATATATCTATATATTGGAAAAATATGTCTAAAATAAAATAGGAATATTAATGGTGGTATCTCTGTGTGGTGAGATAAGCGATTTTTAATTCATTTGTTAATCTATACATTTTTGTTTTCTAAAAATAAATTATTTCTGCAACAAAAACTATATAAACAAACAATTCCTGTTGGATTATAAAAATAGCATCTAATATTACAAATATGTCTTTATTCTCTGCATATTTTAAAGCTCAGTATGAAGAAAAAGGAAATACGGTCACAAATAAATTAGAAACCTTCAGCCTCTCAGCTATTGTTAACTAATAGCATGCATCTCCTTTGTACTGAGCAAGAGGTTTTATCTAGAAACCCACAAGAAAATATTTGAGTGATCAACCATTTTTCCTTTTCCAGAGAGTTCACATTTAAGTTATCACTGAGAACTAAAAATCCATCCCGTTTTTCCTCCTAAACATGAAAAAACGTAGATTCAAGAATATTCCTCTGGCACCAACTTCACCCTCATTGCGAGGACATTTCATTTGATGCTTAACATACAGCCTTCACATATGTTTCTTGTTTAATATTCAGGTTAGATGAACATGTGCCTGTGTGCATGGGTATGTATATTCACTCTACTTTTAGCTCTAATAGTACCCCCTATCCTGCAACACGAGCTCAAGTCAATGGATTCATCTACAAAGCTTTCAAAGAGACTCCATTGTTTGTAAAGTCCAAACTCCTTACAAGGCTCTTCACAGCCTGTTTTACTCTCTTCCCTTCTCTGCATCTCCATTTCCTCATCCAAAGTGAACAAACTGACTTAGAGTAGATAACCCCTGTGTAAGAGTCTCAGATGTATTAGGATTCTGTCATTCCATTTGTCTTTGACTAATCACTTTTCTGAAGCTTTTGTTTGAACAAACCTTTTCTACCTACCCAACATGTCTTTTAATTTCCATTTTCCATATTCTTTCCCCATGCCCCTCCTTCTCAGCCCACCCGAGTCCTACCCATCCTCTGAGCATTCATAAAGACCTCTCCACTTCTCCCTCTGTCACAGTCCACATTTATCCTCCGAGTCCTTTAATGCAGTGATCTGTAGCATCCTAAGCATTACTAAATTGAACTGTTACCTCTTGTATCATTATTTAGAGAGGGGTAATGCCCCCAACTAAACTATACTGCGTCCTCTGAAGTCAGAAACCATGCCATCAGTTCTTTACAAAGTGACTCAAGCATCTTGTCTTTAACATGACTGATCCTTTATGAATGTTTATTCATGGACACATGGAAGCTTGCTCTCAGTTCGTTGCTTTTCCACATGGGTTTCAAATTTAGATTTTTTAAAATCCCTTTATTAATCATTATTCTTAAATACCCCAAGAAATTTGTTCTCCCTATTGCTGCCATGTGAAAGCGAATTTTCATTCCATGTCTACCCAAATGTTCAAATACCCTCAGAGCTACTGGTGTTCTCCCCATTTTTCATAGCTTCTCTAATTCTACTGGAGAAGTCCTTAGGGTTATGAATGAGGATTTTTAAAGGACACAAGTCATCTAACCAAAGCAAAAAAAAAAACACCTCAGAGAGAAATGCAAATATTCCTACAAAGCCCTCTCCAAGTTCCTAGTTCTTTAAATGCTCTCTTTCTTCCACATCTGAGCCCACAAATTGCTGATCTAATTACAGGTCATGGTAATATTGCCACATTCTCAACCTGCTAAACTAGAATGCAGCAGAGTAAAACTCAGCTTCCCTTTAATAGAAGTCATCACGCCAGATGTTCAATTGCAACATTCTGTAAGAAGCACATGGTAGCACCTCTGACTAATTGCTAGAGACACATTCAGGATATGAGAGATGCACCTACAATCACCCATAAGGGAAATCCAAGTTCAGAAGTGATTGATTATTTTCTTATATGTGAAACTAAAATGCACATGGTCAAGGTGATGAGCTTTTCCACTCTTTTGCTTAGTACATTTTGCATTTTATTACAGACTTATCATTGATAATGAGACTAATTCTAAGGATGGCTAAAAAATTGAGCCAGTATACCTTAATACAGCAGGGGGCTAAATTCACCCTGAAATAATCAACATTAAAAATTCACTTTGTATTTATGATTTGTCTCCTATCGTTTTGTGCTTTTGTATTACCCTATAGGTTCATTTCAAATTGCTTTAGAGTATTTTTTTAATCCAATTAGTCTGTCCCCTATTTTAATATCTAACATTGGCCCTAGGCTAACACTTTTTACACACATTATCTCATTAATCATCACAACAGCCCTATAAGTTATGTACTGAATTTACAATTTATTGGCTGTTGTGAGACCATGGGCATGCTACGTAACCTCCATGAGATGTCATGCTCTGTAAAACAAAAGAAATAATAGTTTCTACTAGTAAAATAAGTTCACCCAAGGAAAGTGATTAGTAGAATGCCTGACTCAGATTAAGTGTTCTATAAATGTCTGCTGTTTTTATCATTATTTCCATTTTCCAGGTGACACATCTAAAACATAGAGAGGTGAGTGACTTTTCTGATGTTACTCAGTCAATAATTTTCTAATTTATGATTTGGCTAGGGGGCTCTCCGACCATAGAGCCCACGTTCTTGAGCTAAATCAGCCGACGTGGAACACTCCCCTCACTGGCAGTTTTGATTTGGACCGATCATTTCCCAACATTGCTCCTATTCTCCTCTACCCCCCTCCAAAAACTGAGGGAGAAAAATCTGTCTATCTGTCACCAGCCAGCCAGCCACCTAGTCGTCTGGCCATCCAGCCATATAGCAACAACAACAACAACAAACCTACAACAACAACAACAACAACAACAACAAACCTACAACAATTTTGGGCGAACATAAAATAAATTATTTTTGGCTGGTAAAAAGACGAATATTGATCCCTGAGAATTCTCTGAGATCTGAGTGCTGAAGTTGTACATACATACACATATTCCTGAATACACACAAATACAGAGACTCAATTTTATACAAAAGGTGACTGCATTAACTCACTTTGATCCTGCAGAATAATTAAACAGTGTCCGGGAGAGTATATAACTTGCTACTGAGAAGCCCAAAGTGACCAGAGGGACTACAGGGTGCTAGTATAGTAATATACTTATTCAGAAGTAATTCAAGTGGAAAACTACTTCTAGCAAACTAAAACATGCTCAGCTTAGATTCATAACATTTCAAGAAGTTTTTTCAGTAGAATGGTGGCAATGATTATTTAACTCTTTATTGAACTACAAGAAGTAGACATTTTTTGTTAGTTAAAGATGTTTGAATTTTGTCAGTTTTATGTGGTAACCATTCGAAAAAGAATCTCAACAGATTTTTCTAAATAATATTATAATGACCATTTATACAACCTGATTATTACAAAATAGCAGAAGTTGGGCACTATGCCATGATTCAAACTGAAGAAAAGTACAGATAAAAAGAGATAAGTTTCATAAATATTTTTAAATAAATGAAACAAACTTCTTTCCTTCTAATAGAACATGTTTGGTGAAGTAGATCAGGAAAAATTAACTTGGGATATATATATATCCTTCAAGGAAAACTACATTTATGGCTCATTGACATGATGACATTAATTTTTAAAAACTCACATTGAATAACAGAAGTTACATGCATACCACCATTCTAATTTCAAACCAAAGAAATTCATTGAGTGATCACTGATATAAATTGCTACTTTCACTGGCTGTGGTACATATCATGGTGATCTGGAAAGTGATCTTTGAAATTTGCGTGATTCAGTTTTAGGAATCCATTTTCTGTCTACAGTATACTTGCCAGTGGTGCAAATTATTCTTAATTACACCAAAATAAAATGATTTATGAAATGATTCTTGCGTTTGTTTATCCCCTGTGGAGTTTCCTACAATGGTTCACTAATCTGCTGGTTACAAAGAATAACTTTATGAGAGAGATTGGGGAGAAGGGAGTAGACAAACAAATCTCACGTAGATTTACATGAGCATCCGTCACGGTTGACTACAAAGCATACTACATATTATATGTCCTCCTTTCAAATAAATTTGTTTTACGTTATTTATGCATACTTGCGATGGGTAGAAACCATCCTCTATTTGACTATTTTATTTTTCTTTCAATTCTAAGTAGTGATTTTATAGGAAAAGTTTAAAGTAGAAGAAAACTGACAGAGAGACAGGAAGGGCTATGTAGACTTTTTCTGAAGTTTTAGTTGCTTGTTTTTGTTCTGCTCAGCATGGGATAGGCTTATTCCCTCTAAAGCAGCAGCCTCTGAAGAGATCTGACAGTATCAAAAAGAAAGGACATTTTAAAATAAATACATATCACTGCTTTCATACTTTTGACCAGCCTGTAGAAGATGAGAGGGTGGTCAATTTGAAGACCTCAGCTGGAGCAAAGAGAGTATGCTGAGTCCACGCATCCAAGAGAATACCTGATGTGCTCAGATGAAATGGAAATGCATATGATTCACTTTGGAAGCAAAGATGATTTAAAAAAAAAAATGTTATGAAAGTGGCATTGGGCACACAGCTTTACCACTGACTCTGGCTTCATCACTCTTAATATTCACTGAATGCACCAAAAGGCTAAAATTGGGAGTGGGTGTTGAAGTCACATGCCCTTCCTTTGTGTAATGACCCACTAGCTGCCTTTTGCAAGTGCAGAGTCAGCACTTGACAATCCTTAAATTGGGTGCCCTCACACCCCACTCTACTTTTGGGCCTGCATGATGTACAGGCATGCCTCTCAGCAGCCTTCAAAAATTGTGCTGACTGGTTTTTATTATCACAAAACTGATTATACAAAATATGAACACTATATAAAGATATAATGAAGAAATTTAAATAGCTCGAAATATCACTATCCAGAGTAACCATGTACACATAAGAACTTTCCTTTAGATAATTTTTCAATGACATTTTCTCATTATTAAAAATTGAGGATCTTATCCCTTATGAGTACACACATACATACACACAACTTCATAATCTCTGTATTTTTATAAAGCCAAGCAGGGGACAACTGTCCCAGCCCTCCCCCCACACTCTCTCCTAATTATTTTTGAGGACAGCAAATGCAAACCAGTACACTGTGTCACGTTCAGACCACAGTGGCCCTCTCTCTTCCCTTCCATGACCCTGGGGAATGACAGAGCCCTAAATGGAAAGAACCCGAGTCTCTGAGTCACAGCACAAAGAAAAGCTGCCTGCTAAAAATGGAACAACTTTACTAGTCTGTTCAATGAGTGAGAAACAAATTTTTATTGTGTTAAGTCACTGAAATCTGGGGGTTGATCATAGGAGCCCGTGTTTAGCCTAATGCTGCAGAGAGTAATAAAGTCACCAGATGTTTACCTATTAAATTCATGGATCATGATAGAACTGGAGTTTCAATGACTAGGTTACTAACTTCCTGTCCAGCCTCCAAGAGGGGCCCTACAGTCACCTCCCTACAAATTGCAGAGAATGATGCCTATCTTGCAAGATTCTTGTAAGAATTAAAGAGCACGTTTAAGTGCTTTTGTGCCTGATATGAAGTAAGTGTTTGGTAGTTATTTTTTAAGCAAGCAAATAAAACAAAAATAATTACTCTTAATAGATAGCTATTATTTTTCTTTTACCAAAGTAAAAATATATTTTCGTTTCTCTACTACTTTGTATATTGTACTGCACTTACTTCTCAAGAGGATTTGAGATGACTCATTAAAACACGTTAACCAGGAAGCAGTGTTGAAGCAAATCAGATACACTAGAAGTGTAAACTTTGTCAACTTACCATCATTAGTATATTAATAAAGTATAAAAAGTGCTACTTTTATCCATTAAGAAATGCATAAAAGTTTATAGTTTGATAGCAAATGTAATAATGCTTCTTATTTTAAGATACTTAAAATTATGGGAAAATCTTCTGTCAACTAAGCTAGGGCTATCAATTTGGGTTTTTAAACCAATAGTAAATTTATACTTCTATTCTCACCTAACAAGACATATAGGACAGAAGAAAAACAAATATGAAACTATATACATATTTAATAACTTAAATATACATCTATTTAAGCAATAAATACATTTAACCAAATATTTGGTTACCTATGTTGTATTAAACACGATACTAACTGTAATAATATATAGGCCCAGTTTTCAAGTACAGTATTTGATACACTAAATTTAGTTTCCCCTGAAAATGTAGATTAAAGGCAACTAGGTGAAGATGGCCACACAAGTGAAGAAGCCTCCCAGCAGACACTTAACACATGTAAAGGCCTTCGCACAGAACAGGAACTCCGTGTGTGACCGTTTTGTCATTCTTAGCACTTTCTCTTCAATACATCTCCTTCTAATAACAGCATTTACTTATTTCTAAAGAGAAAAGAAATTGCCATAGGTGTACCAGGGCCCTATGGTAAACTGTGTTGTTCTAAATTACTGACTTTCTCAAAGCGAAATATAAATGGCAATTTAAAAATATGTTATATACTTCTACACATAGCACAGATGTCACTTAGAGAGTAGGCCTATTTTCTGAATTGTTTTTCTGTGAAGAGGAATGGTATCTTACCTCACCAAAAGCAGGAGCATGCTAATAATGTACGGTTCGTTCCATCCCCAAATCTGGTATTAACCATGGTAACCTTTAACCCATTCAAGGAAGATTATAATAAAAATATGATGAGTCTTATAAAAAATTCATGTACATTCTCACTCCATGCGCTTTGAGGGCAGAGTTGTCCATGTGCTTTCTAGACCTGATGCCAAACTGAAATGCAATCTGAAACTAGAATGACTCAGCCATTCTATCTTTCCCTGGTCCCGAATCCCCAAATCATCGCAGGGAGTCCAATTCTCAGAGCTGGGAGGCCCTTCATTTGAAGTCTAGTCCTCTAAATTTACAAAAGAGGACAGTGAAACCCTGAAACTTGTAATTCTGCCCATGACCATTCAGCCATCTAGGGGCTGGGGGGAGGCACACCATCCTGTGCTCTCTCCCCACTCTCGGCTTCATCATGAATAGTAAGCTTTGCTGCTTTCAAACTCGCTCATTCAACATTAAAATACCTTCCAAGTATGTGGGTGGAAAGGTGGCAGGGGAAACACATCTTTCACAATGTGTGCATTTGTGTCTTGGTTTCAGAGATTTAAAAAATAAAAGTATATGCTTTCTACAGAAGGAGAGCTGCCCGAGCTTCTGCTGTGTCTATCCAGCAAAATGTGGCCTCATTTGGTTCCCTGTCATAGGGTTGGTTTCTGATTGAAAGAGAAAAGTTAGGTAACTTTGTAGAAATATGGTTACTGTGACAGTTTTCAAAGTCCAACATCATTCTTTCTCACTTTAATTCTCCTTTCTCAAAAGTGTCTCAGAGGCAGTCTCACGGCAGAGAAAGGACCTTCTTTAATGCATGTTAATAATGATGCTACCTTTCTCTATACAAGTTGATCTTTGGGCCATTGTCAAACCTATTTAGAACAAGTAACTTTTCTCCCATACAGTGCTGAACCTACAATATCAGTCTTAAAAAAAGGTGGTGCCCTAGAGTCATGAGCTTGATCATATTACTTCTTTTAAAACATACTTTACAGAGCTGTATCAAATAAATACTCAAAGATACCTCCTCTGGCATACAAGTCCATTGATGAAATCTGCCTTATTTAACATGGAAGTTTGAGAAGATTATTTATTTTGAGTTGGGTATTTTATTTCATGTTTAATTGCCGTTTTTGAAGGGTTTTGAAAGAAGACAGTGAGGCTCTGACTTCCGACTCTCTAGACTTTCACAGGATATTTCCTACTTGAGTATGCCAGAAATTTTCACATACATCATCAGCCTAGCCAAAATGTGTTCCATACAACAAAAGTTCCATGAAGATGTTTCTCAAGAAAACTGCACCATGATCAAATGTGTTGGGAAAAAACTACGTACATTCTACGTTTTTCTTAGAGATCTACCAGGCACATTAGTTTATTAAGAACTTTGAGAGGTTCTACAATATACAACTATTAACTCTGTTCAGTCCAGAACTTCTCAGACTCACTGACCATGTCATGAATAGGAACTAGGAGAATTAGACTTCTGAAAACACGTTGAGAAATGATCATAAATTACAGCGGACACCATTCCCAACATTTTCGCCATTTACATGTGATGTTTGTGTTATTTAGGAAGACTCTCTTGATTTTTCTTTCTTTCTTAGCCTACAAGCTATACAAGGACAAAGCTTCTTCTCTATGTCCTGCTTACTTTTTGTGTCCCCAGGGATGAACAGAGGACCTAATGCATGGTTATGTATCAAAAACAATTCTCAGTAAATGAATGGAGGGGTTCTATTAAGATGTAACCAAGAAAATAAAATCACATTTAAAAATAAAATTTAATCAGTAGGTTAAATATTCTACAAGACTATTGTCTTAATCTTTGTATTAGATTAGTTTTATTTTAAAAAGGGATCGAAGCTGGTTAAAATAGGCTCGAGATGAATAACCCTCAGATGCATGTTATAACCCTAGACTCAAAAATCTGCTTCAGAAAAGCCCACTGTTAAGGAAAACTTGGGGAAATAATATGTTATATCATGGGAGCAAACATATTGAAATAGAAGGGTATAAACTACTGCTAGTTTAAAATGTGGCATAAAATATATTTTTGACTTAGACTAAAAAAACCTGGATGAAAATAACACTAAGGTGTTAAAAGTGGTGGAATTTTTATGATTTTATTTTCTTATTTCGACCTTACTCTTTAATGAAAGAATCCTTTCTCCCAAATCCCTGACAGATGGTAACCCAAATTCTGCTTGGACTTGTCCAGTAACAAAAATCTCTACCTGGCAAGGCCGGTATTGCACTGTTGGATGATGACAATGACAAGAAACATGCTCCCCTATGATTTTCGTCCATAGGTACACTAAAACAGATTCTATCTTTAAAAATGCACCTGATAGTGGTTTGAGAAATGTGCCCTACACTATGGCTCATAGACAAAAGGAATGATTTAATACAAACATAGCTTCATTTCATTTAAGCATCTTCCATGCCCACCTGGTTAGCACTATGCCTATCTTATCTGATTCAACCCTCACCGTTTTGCATGGATGGTTTCTTACAAAAATTACTATTCCTGGTTTTAAAATATCGGCTCAAAATATGTCTAGAGAGTAAAATATATTTATTTCCTGAAGACATCACACCTATTTATCATCATTTCTTAAGTTAAAAAGAAGTCATAAATTAACAAGTCATGGGGATGTAAAGTACAGCACAGGGAATATGGTCAATAATACTGTAATAACTATGTATGGTGTCAGATGAGTACTAGACTTCACATCATAAGGTATATAAACGTCAAATCACGTTGTACACCTGAAACTAATGTAATATTGTATGTCAACTATACTTTAATAAAATAGGCATCAACTTGTATTCATTTCTTCTCTTTCAGGAACTCTCATACTAAATCTCTCTTTTCTGATGTGTCCAAGATCACCTGTCACATAGAGAATTGTAACTAGATACTTCTCCACTGAGTACAATGAAGAGGAAGAGACGAGGCAGACATAGAAAAGTGTCTGCCTAGAGAAAAGGGCCTGCAAAGGAATCAGCTGCTGGTTCATAAATTCCCTCTTCCATTTCATTTTTACCCAAAAGAAACAAAAAATGATGCTCATTGCTTTCATTGTTCATTTTGTAGAAACACTAGGCTATATATAAAATTAAATATTAAAAAGAACATCCACATTTCATTATGAAGAGTTTATTTTGTATAAATGCAATTTAAACAATGCATTTTACTTATCTCCATCCCATAACTTCCAGCATTATAGGCCATCACTCTCACCTGGATTATTAAAACTTATCTCTCTGCCTCCAATCTTATTCCCTGCAACTTATTCTCCACATTTTGCCAGAGACAGCTTCTCAGTATGCAATTCTGATCATGCCATTACTCTGTTTATAATTCTTTCAACGGTGATCTACAGACCTTAGCACAGAGTTCAAACTTCTTAGTGTGGTGTACAAGGACCTGCATATTTTTCTAGTCTCATCTCCAAGAATGCCCAAGCTCACAGGTTATTCTGCAGAACATTGAACTTATTTAATTTCCTTGATTTGCTGGGTTACCTACAGCAAGACCTTTGCACAAGCTGTTTCTCTTGCTTTATTACTCTTCCCTCTCTCTCCTACCTAGCCATCTCCTCTTCGTTTGAACAACTCCTATTAATTAAGTCCTAAAATATACACCCCTTCCTATTTAAGGCTTTTCCTAATGATTGAGTCTTCACCTCTACTGCAATCCTCTGCCTCTGCCTGCATAGAACCCTACTCTGGTCACTGTATTTACTCTTATATCCTCAGCACTGCCAAAAACTAGAATAGTAACTCGAAAATATTTGTTGAACACATGGATGAATGGATAAAGCAACAAATATATCAACAAAAGGACAATATAACCCAAAATCATGCAACATGAGGAATAGTTAAAGGAAATTGTTTGAAGACATCTGAAGGAAAGAGAATAATGTTCACGCAGGCTCACTTGCTCATATATTAACAAAGCCATTATCTGGAAGGAAAAGAGACCATGTATGTATAACTCTGACCTAGAAACCATGACTAATAGGTAGAAATTTAAGCAGCGAAATTTGACTTAACAGAGATATAATTATCTGAAAATTATAGCTGTCAAAATGTATACATCTGCTATAAAATAAAAGGAATACCCTGTCATGTAGGAGGAATACAGTGTAGACATAGGGTAAATAAAAATCCACTCTTCAGAGTTATTGTAGATTTCAATGATGTAGGGAAGATAGAAACATCAGATGAATATTTTAAGTAGATAGCTCGTTGTGATCATAGTTGGGGCGAGGAATTACTATTACTACTATTACTACTACTGTCGCCACCGCCCTGTACTAAGGGCCTAACATGTGCAAAACACACTCTTATGTTTTATATAAATTACTTAAAATCTTCACAAAAACTTCAAAGTGTAAGGCTATCTTCATTTTTTTCAAAATTACAAAACCGAGAATTTGGTTACTTATTCAAGGACCACAGTTAACAGACAGAGCAGGATGCAAACCCAGAGCGATCTGCTTCCAAAGCCGTAACTATACACGAAGGTCCAGAGATGAATGCACCACACTGCAGTTTAGAAGAGAGAGTAACTGCCATTTCTTGCCTCTGACTGCCCAAATTCCATTTCTTCGATTTCTGGTTATGGCAACCTAAACCTCTGTTGGGGAGCAAACTCTCTCCCACACTGTGTCCATGTCATTCACATGATGTGGACCTCCCACTCTTGCAATGTTCATGTGAGACACACCTGGCTAGATTATTTCATCCTCTTGGTTCAGAGGTTGTCATGTGACTCCAACTATATCAGTGAGACTCAATCCCATGACTTCCATTGTAGTGTTTGGGAAAAAAAGCTAGTTTCCTTTGTGACCTGGAACTTTGGAGGTCACCACTTAGAAAGCACTTGCTTGGGAATAAAGGCAACAAAAAGGAAAGTGCAGCCAAGAGATGAAGAAAGGCCAATTCCTGATAATTTCTGAGCACTCAGACCCAGCCATGCCTAAAACCGGAACAATCCCTGGTCTCTGTAATTACTGAGATAATAAATTCTCTCTTTACTTAAGCCTGTTTGTGTTTTATATCTGTCATTGGCCATTTAAGTAAACCACGTCCAATATATGGAACACCTACTTATTAGAGTAATCAGAGAAAAACAGGTCCACGATGAACTTTGAAAAACAGGTAGAATTTGCAGGGAAAACAGAAGGGGGAAAGTCTTCCTTTTTAGCGTCACGAATATTTGTCCAATGCCCTTCTTGTACCAGACTACCTACTTGGAAATAGCCATCATAAAACTAATAAGCCAACATCCTTGCCCTCAAGATTCTCAGATTTGGTCTGCACATTTCATCTATCACAATCGAATCAACTCTAGAACTACATATTGTTCACTGAGTCTGAATTCCTGGAAAATGCACACATGGAGACACTTTGTCAACAATGACAGATTACATTTTAATCTCCTATATATAGCACTCGAAGAAATTCTGACTCATTTATAATATGCTCCAGTCTGGTTCATGCAGGCACAACACAATATCTCGCCTGAGCATACAACAGGTGAGGTTTGAAGGATGGTGCAGCAATTTTAAGTGCATTAGGTAGTGGCATGTTAAGTCAGCCAGCCATGTGATACAAAAATTTATATATCAATTCGGTGGCTTTCTTTATGCCACCCTGGAAAAATTGATATGCTTTTTTTTTCCCGTGCAGTCCTATCTTTCTAAGTCCGCTCCTCTGCAGCTGGAGATAATAAATATTCATTTTGGAGAGGAGTCATCTCAACACTAGCAATCTTCTGTGTTCCAAGCACTAGAGAAGTCACTGTGATGAACCACCTCAGAGAGATTTTGGAAATCATTGAACGCAGCCTCATGTGCCACTATGTTTTCTATAAGCTTTAGATTCCGATCAACAAGCAATCTTCACCAAATTTATCAGGAAGAGAGGAGAAATTAGGTCAATTTGGCAATAAGATTGGTGAGTCCCTAAGCAAAATTCAAGGTTACTACAAGGACCTCCTTCTCTAGCTTGTTCTTATCCTGTCTAAAAGGCAGGGAATTGATATTTTTTTCTAGATCTGCCTATCTCAGTGGCCCTACATTGGTGATTGTGAAAATGTTTCTCCCCCAATTTTCCTGGTGAAAACTATTTATCCTTTGTCCCATGCCTTTCCTCTGAGTGACAAGCTAATCTGAAAAATGAATTCAAGTTGGGGTGTTATCTCATTATAGAAAAAAATCTGTTACTTTCCTAGATAAGTTGTCACAGAGATAACTAATATTTTTTCCCCAAAGTAGTATAAAATGATAAATATTGGACTAAGGTAGGCAGGTAATAAGTGAGATGTGGAAGTGGGGTTCACTATATTCTCCTTTATCCACACTTCTATACGTTGCTCTAGCAAAAAATACATGCATGTTAAAATGTAAATACATTGCCATTGGGGTTGAAAACTATTGAACTTGAATTTTTGAAAGGGAAAACAATCAAATTTTTGGCTTATAGAACTGCAGAGGAAAGTTTTAGGAAAGATCTTACATGTAAGGAAAATGAGTGAAGAGAATTCTCCCACTGCTATACTCCTAAATTCACGTGTTCTGGTATTTTTACATGTCAACTTTTCAAAAGAGAGTTTGACTGTGCTTAAGATTGTAAAACTATTCACTGAAACCAGATGATCCAGTGGCATAGGTTTAAAAGGCCTTAAGAACTAGAAGAGGACAGTATATCCACCTCCATTAAAATGCATACGAACATTTTCCATACACTTTCACGCACAAGAATAATGCACCAGATGAGTAAGATGACCAAATTAATCATTGTTTCTCCTCCATAGCTTATTCTATGAATAGAAATAATGCTTCGGGGGTCAAAATAGTTTGTATGAGAAGCAGAGATTCCTAGAGAGAGAGGAATTGAAGAACCGGCTTGGCACAAATGCTTTGGATTTTTCCTTCGGGTTTGGTTTTTCACTTTCTTCTAAGGACTCTGGGACCTGAAGACCCCAACATCTTCAAGAGAGACTTCAAGTGTCATGCTGACATGGCCACTGAGGTTTACTCCTAGGACAAGATTCCAGGCCCAGGGAGATCCGATTCTTAGCCTCTCAGGAAGCATATACTATTTCTCTCACTGTGGTCTTTATTCTTCTCTATCTATGGCTCATTATCTCACTTTATACACTTTTTTTTGTGAGAAATGACTTTATAAATAAGATTTTATGGCTGGAGAGATACTTTTAAAACCCTCAGGGAGGGAAAAAAGTTATTGCCTCTTACTATTTTATGACTATTGACTTTTGATTATAGAATGTTTTAAGGAAATCTCTGTTCTTAAAATGGCTTATTTTCTCATATTACAGTTATTTTTTTTATTATACTCAAATGATAAAATTAATTTCTCTTCTAAATTCTTATCTAATCCATTTGGTATGCACGACACCAAAAAGCTGTTTTCCATTCTAAAGCAAATATATATATATATATATATATATATATATATATATATATATATATATATATATATATATATAGCTTTGTTACTAGTTTTATGTTTAAAAAAAATTTACAAAGGTACAGACTGATGTCAGGCTGTACAGTAAGCAATAGATACTATTCTCAGCTAGGAAAAAACACTTAGCAAGCTCATGAATCAGAAATCTGTTTGTGATTGTGTTGCAAGAATAATAATTATTTTTTACATTATGTTAAGTGCCTCTACTTCAACTATGTGTCAAAAGGTTAACATATTTATTAGAGACCAGAAATGCCTTCTAAAGAAATGCAAAACATACTGAAATTCAAGCTGATCATCATTTGATGGTTGGAACCATGGACTCTAATGAAACAGCCACCATTCTTCAAACGAACAGATGATTAGGGTTGGAGACGGATGGCTGCTGAGTAATAAAGCTGTAAGAAATAAGCTTTCTAATCACAGTTTCTTCCCTGCAGAAATGATCAGCCCAGTTTTATAGTAAACTATATATCTTGCAACAATATTAATACAATATGAGATAGAATAATCCTTGAAATTATGTATATATTTTTAATAATCCATGGAAAAGACAACACAAATGAGGCGGATAATAAATAATAGGTAACATTTATGAAGCACATATTCTGGGTAAGGCAATTTCCATAGTTATCTCAGTTAATTTAATCTTCATAACCACCCTATGAGGTGGATAGTAGCACCATCTTCTTTTATTACATCTGAGGAAACAGACAGGGTAAATAAAGGTGTCAGAGTCATGCAGATAGGAAATGAAGGAATCTGAACTTAAATAAAGGTAGTTTGACTAAGGAGCTCAAGTTTTCACTGTACAGAATCCTAGTGAAATTACTGACAGAGGCTACAATGAGAAAAACGGGTCAGGTCACATGCTGGGGCAATAATGAAGTTGCCATCCAGGCTTTTTTCCACCATACCATGTTAAACAAGCTGCACTGAAGGATTTATGTTGTCAAAGAGCTATCTTTGAGAAGAAAAATAATGCTACCCAAAATGTTTAGCCTTAGGCTTATTGAAAGCTCTCCACTTGATGGTTTTAAGACTACAGTTCTTCTCTTTGAAATTGAACTGAGTTTTTTTTTTTTTTAGATTTAAGTTCTAAATTAAATCAAATATTTCCCTAAAGCATACTGTGAGTATCAAATTAAGGATTACGTGGCAGCAGATTGGATAATGCTTTTTGTAGTAGGTCAGAAAATCCAATGTTTATGCTTTAAGCATGAAAGGTTATTGATAGTTCCAGGAAAAAAAAAAATGTGCCCCGCTAATACATGCTTCAGTGGTTTGGGGCAGGGGCGGGGAGCTGGGATATGATTATGTCACCTACAAATGTGTTCAGTTGTGTAACCAGTGAAGTCACTTACCTACACTTATTCTCTCTGGACAGGAGTCTATCAATTTCAGAAATAAATTATTTGAGATTGTCTTAGATTCTACATGCCTTGTCTAAAAGCAATTTTTGAAAAGATAAACTGTATGTATGTCCAGCACTAGGGTAAACATTTGGGGAGATATAATAAACACAAATCTTTAAAATAAAAAGTTTGAAGAAATCACCTGGGAAAACATTACTGAATCCTATCTGAGCATTCAGGTTCAGAGCCTGCCAAATGTGGTTCACAAGGGTGGTTTGCAGTTTATCAACGACGTGCACATGGGTAAGTTACAGAGGCACCCCCTAAACCCTTTTTAGGTATCATAAAATGGAGATGATCAATTCTAGCTGGTAAAACCACTATGAGGCTTAACTGACATACTATTAAGTAAACATTCAGGACACTACCAGTGCAAGGTAAGTTGTTCAGTAAGTATCCAGAATTATTACTGTCTGCCCGACCCATAAACTTTAGGCTGTTAAAAGTTATCTCGATTTTATAGAAGAGACAACATGGGTTTAAAATTAATGAGTAACCTGATAGAGATCCTGTGGCCTTATTCTGAGTCACCATAATTTTTGATAAAGAGCTAATGGAACCCCAAACACGTTATCTGCCTTCTGGTGAATTACTTTTTCTTTAAAATATCCTCAAACCATGCCTCTAGAGACAAGAGATATCCTTTCTCACATGATTGTTGTTCCTAAGTTACGTCTAAAAAATGATTTCTTCTGAGTCTACCTCCAAATAGCAGTCAAGAGTAACACATATTTAGAAAATTTTTACTCAAGCTAGATTTTGCAGTTCTGAGAGGGTTCTTAATTGTATCACCAGACATAAGGTCTCTCTTCCATTTGAATATTTTTCTTTATAAAAGAGAAACCATTTCTGGGTTAAATAAAGCCATTATTGCAAAATGAAAATAATACCAAATTTATCAGTTTTAATAAGATACAACTGTTGGCCTTTTAATTCACAGAGAAAGGTCAAGGGGATATTAGTAATATAATAATAATAAGAAGAAGAACAAGAAGAAGGAGAAAATAAGTTTCCTAAGTATGAGTGTCCCCACAAATTGTACAGAAGCAGAAAATGGTTACTATGCACATAATGAAAATGAAAACAATGAATAGTTTTAAGGGTAAAGTTCTTCCCTATGAGATTTAAGTCAATGACTCATAACTTGTCATTGGTTAGTGTTCCTTAAGAAAGGAATGTTTTTGTTTACAATTCATGTACTCAATTTCCTGAGGGCAAAGGCAATTCGCAGGAACAATATTAATGAAACTATTAAAATAATTAAATAAAAACAATTATTCCCTTCATCTTCTGAGAACAGTACTGTTTCAGACCAGAAAACAGGCTTCTGAAGGTGTCATTTAGAATCTTTTCTAAGAGCTCATCAATAGTACAATTGTCCTACTCAATATTTGCCCAATGGTATAGTGGGCAATATCCCTTTCAGAATCTTCAGAACAAAGAGTAGTCTTCCACAAGTTCTTCATTGTAAAGGTAAGAGAGGTTTGCCTAGAAAAAGCTCAATTGAGAAATATATTCCATATAATACTGAAGGCTGTGTCTTAGAGCAAATTAAGAGGGAATTCTGACCACATACATACTGCATGCTGTCTATAAAAGAGCAGCTGTTTTATCTTTTGATATGTGTTCAACATCAACAGAACCAGAATGATATCAAAAGACAGTGACATATCAAGTCTTGATTACGTAATATCATCATGTGGAGTGGTCAATAAGGAAAGTGGCATGCTAGAGAGGGTGATTCCATCTAACTCAGATGTAAAAACAGATTAATAACTAAGTTAATGTTACCAACAGGGAGAATACATAGTATGTTTATGAATTCTCATTATATATCCATATTTCAATCGTGTTTATTAAGTAACAACCTGTGCCTTCATTACGAGAGCTCAGAAAATGAGTCATAAGTATTTTAGAAGTTAAAAAACAAACAAACAAACAAAAAAAACTTGATTATGCTTAATTTTAACACCAGGTACCTAAACTCACCAAATACCTTACATCATCCCTATAATCCATGTAGATGGTCTAAATTTACTAATTTAAAAAGTTATCCTCCATATGTTATCGTTAGATATTATTGTTAGCACTTGTCTCTTCCTCTCTATATCTAATCACAGTAATCCAACCTTCTAAATATCCAGAGAACATACTCCCTTCTCCTCTAGTCCGCAGTCCATACATGATCGTCCATTTCTGGGATTAAGGCAGAGAGCTCTTAAAAGGTTTTCCTGCTGGTCATTCCATTCCCCCAGAATCCATGCATGTTCCACATGGCTACCAAGGTCTATGACCTTGCATTTCTTTCTTTTCCTTTTTTTCCCTTATTCAGAGTTTGTTCATTTTTTTAAATTAAAAAATGACAAATAGTTGTCAAAAATTCAAACAAAATGCATAATGTAAAAAGAAAACATTTTTTTTCCTTATCAATTTTATACCCACACCCCAAAGGTAGCCACCACAAACACTTAGTGTGGGTCCAAGGGGATCACACCAGACATGTTTATCTCCAACAGGCATTTTCATTTCATGATAAATCTGAGACATCTTTCAAATGAGTACATGTAAATTTATCTTATTCTTTTTTATTTCTATGTAGTGTTTCATTGTATTGGTTTACAAAAAATTTATATTCAGTCCCTCAACTGAGGTTCTTTTATGCTGCTTTCAATGGTTTTTTTTTTTTCCATTACATATAATGATGAAACAAGTATCATTACAAATGTATATTTTTACACTAATGTTAATATTTCTTAATTATAAATGACTAAATGAAAAAACAGCTGCATCAAGTTATGTATATGTGTGTACGTATGTACATATTTATACATATGTACATATATATATATATCCAGTAAAAGATGCATTTTTAATTTTGAGAGATACTATCAAATAGCCAACAACAATATTTTGAATTGTTTAGAATACTAATGATATTTTAATGTCTTCCAAAAATAAGATGATATCTCTTTATTTAATTTATCATTCCTTTAATTATTACTGAGGCTGAGGAACATTTCACATATTAATTTGTCATTAACGTCTCTTCTCATTTTTTTATTTTTTCCTTATTGATACAATTGAGATGCTTACATATCACAGATAATAACACTTTGTTCTAAATGTTTTTTCTGCCCCAGATTCTGGAAAAGAAATAAAAATCTTCTACTTTATTAACTTCATGTTTTATCATATAACCGTTAATCATTTTAGGTATTTCATCCCTTTCCCATTGATTTGAAATGTCATCTTTTTTGTAAACTAAGTTTCATTGATCTGCTTAATTTAAAAATTTACTTTTGGAGATGAAAGATTCATAATTTTACTTTTAAAAAATACTATTGAGATTTCAATGCAAAGTCTATTGCACATACACATCAATTTGAGAAAACTGAGGTCTTTATAACATCGGATCCAAAAATATAAGAAAGTGTTTTTGTAAAATTATTCAGATTTAGTTTTGTCTTTTTCATAAATAACTGTGCATATTTCAAGTTACATTTCCATCACATTTTAATGGACACATTTTAATGGATGATTGCTGACACAGAGAAAAGTTTTATGATTTTATATAGTATCTGATCACCTTATGAACTACCTTATTAGCATCTATGGATATAATAATATATTTTTGCCTTTAATCGATAAATATAGTGAATTTTACTAATATACTTGCTAATGTTGAAAGATTCTTGGGTAATACCTTAACTGATAATGGTATGTATTTCTCTAAACACACTGTAAAATATACATCTACAGTCACAATAAAGAATGATCTCTAACAAGATCATAAACTCAAATGTCTATAGGAACCAAAAAGGTTCCTATGTAAACTAATATAGATATAAACTAATATAGAATTAGACTTGGGGAGTGGTAAAGGCTGTTATGAACTAAAACAATTGATGTTTGGTGCTTTAAAACACATATTCATTATGTGCCTTTCAAATAAATAAAACCAAGAATAAATTAACAAATAAGTGAGAGCAGTATTTCTTGGTATGTGTTCTCTTTTACAAAAGTATCTGTTTTCTGTTTTTCATTCATCCAGTGATCACATATTGGGCACTGGTTTAATTATGTGCATAAAATGTAATTTTAGAAACTATGGTTATGAAAGAACTGAATAAAACATCTCTTTCTTCAATGAGCTAACCTAATCAGAAATATAAACCAAAAATTATATCAATTACCAGATTATTAACATGCTATTCTAAGACCGTCTACATTTAATGACAAAAAATTAAGAATTTGGGAATTGCCTACTAGATTATGTATTAATATACAAAGAGAGTATGACAAGTGGTTTAATTTCTCTTCTACTGCCCTAGATTCAATGTAAACCATGAGTGACTTACCATATATTATCTAAATGAGTTGACCCATAATTAGACATACAAATTCAACTTAATTTAAAAATGGTGGGGTATATTTGCTGATATGTATGTTTGTGTGTACATGCATGCATGGTGTGTGTGTGTGTGATGACTGAAGATGGAAAACATTTTCCAGTATCTCCTGAAGTGTAAATTTACTTTTCTATGTGGAATATTAAATGTGAAGTCAGTTTGTGTACCATATAATCTGCTCAATATTTCTCCATGAAGAATACAATGTTAAAAGTTAGTGGAATATTGTACAGTTTTAAAACCGAAATGCCACTAGTGTCTTTGTTTCTTTTAAAATATAATTTAAAGAAAAATTCAAATCAGTAAACATCCCATAGCCATTTCTCATAATTGTCTCCTCAGAGAGAGAGTATATTCTATTACTCAACAACTCTATATGTAGAAGAGTAGAAAAAACTTTGAAAACTTGTCTATATAAAGTCTTTTTCATTGGTTCTAGCTTGCTAACCCTCTCTTTCCTAGTAGTTTGACATTTAACGTTTTAACTGACTACAAAGTTTTCCATGTTTAAAGTGGATGCCATTATTGCTGTCACAAATTAACATCCAACCACTCCTAAAGTTATAATCTTTATTTTTTATATACTTTAAAATTTATTTTACAAGTATTACTGTTTTTGTGTGATTAAACATTAGATTAATTGATAACTTATTATAAGAACACTGTTATCAAAAACTAACTTGAATAAGCTCTATCTTATGTGCTCATGAGAATTATCTATGATTTATGGTATTTATAGTAGTTTGAATTCTAAAAAATTTGATCAAAAATAAAAAATATAGAAGTATCAAATATTCTATAATGGAATCCTATAAAAGAAAGGACAAACTGATTAATATAGTAGAATAATTTGAAAACAAAATAAAATAATGCCATTAGACATTTTTTATAAAAAAGTTCCTGTTTTCCTCACTTTAAAGTTTTTTACAGTTAATTCTCCCGTAGAAAAATTTAAAGATGTTTGCCCTGAATCACCCTGAAATTCTGCTACATCAAGGTACCCTTGAGAAATTAAATGTCAACATCTCAAAATAGTGGATTCTGTACTCCAGAGGCTGAATGGTATTCAAGGCTCAATGATTAAAATGTAGCCATAAATGGAAGATTCCTCTGCTAGTATTAGTGAGGCTTCAACCATGCTATTAGCTGAACCAGAAATAAAGTCTGGGACACACTCCACAAGGAAATATGCCACTCTAAAATAGAGACAGAGTGAGACCTCCTCTGTTGGCAGCACACCAGAAAGAGATTTCATAGTTCCATACTCTTATGTCTTCTATAATGAATTGGAAAAATGAAAATAAATTGAAGCAGATAAGCTGTGCATGCTTCTTCTAATCTACTACTATAAACCTGCACACTACTCTTTCTATAATCAAGAAGGAATTCACATTTCCATCCCTAACTGGACATCGAGATACTCTGGAGTTCCAATACTCTGGAGTTGCAATGACCTTAAATTTGGATTGAAAAACTATTAAATTTAGATTGAAAAACTATTAAATTGATACTATAACCCCTACTGGAAAGGAGAGGTAATAAAGAAGGCTATTGGCCTTGGTGACGAGCACCTAACACTCTCCCCTTTGTAAGACTGATAGGCCACTGGAACAGGTCACCAAACTGCCTTTAGGGAGACAATGTGGTTACAGCTGAAAGATTAAGAGAAATCTGTTAGTGATCTCTGATTTTATTCCTTACTAGCTATGTAATTTGATTTTGGATAAGATATATAACCTCTGATTATTTTTTCCTACTAGTAAAATAGTGAACATAATACTACCTCAAAGGATTTATGTGAGGGCCAAATAAATTAATCATTTAAAATTCACAAACAAGTATAAAGTATATAGTAGCTCAGGACATATTAACTTTTCAATTTATTTTACCTCCAGATAAGATTAATTTTCTCAAAATGAAAAGAGATTTGGTTTTCTTATAAAAATAATTCCTAATAATTGTAGAAAAACTAGAGACCAAATAAAAGAATAAAGGAGAAAATAATAAACCAAAACCCACAACCTAGAAATAACCATTATTAAAAAACTGTCATATAACAAATATAAAGTTGCATATAATCATATTATACATGCTATTTTATTATTTTTAAATTTAAAATATATCTTAGATATCTTCCATATCATCATTTTAATGTCTAAAGGATTCTTCTCAATTTTAGGTAAGATCAATACTCTCTTATAACTGGTTAATCTGTGTTTTTCTTCTTCTGTACAGTGTTTCTACTAGCACTGATAACTTTGCAAGGAATGTTCTTAAGTATTACATTTTTATACACTTGGTAAAATTTTTTAGGGAACAGTTTATATCTATTATTATATTTGATATACCTATTACATGATAGCTGTTTTTTTTCCATAAGAGTCATGCTACCTCCTCAGCTGCCTTTAAGTCCTTTTTTTTTAATTTAAAAAGTGAATAACCCAATAATAACCAACATTTGAAAGGAGATTTCACCCCACCCCAAGGGAAAGGTTTTGAATCTTATGTATGAAATGCTTAGAAACTGAGTTCAAAGTTACTGAGCCTCCCAAGATGAATTCTAACTCAATGAGCCCCTGTATTATGCTTTACAGTAAAAAAAAAAAAAAAAAATGAAGCTCAATATGATTATATCCTTTCTTTAAGTATGTAAGGCAGCAGGGAATCGTAGCATGATTCACTTAGTGTTTGGCAAACTTCTCCCAAGCCCTGATCTTTGAGGCTTGCTAGAGGACTAAACCTGAAGGACATAGCACCAGGTGTGATGACAGTCATTAGCACTGCCCAGGTAGAAAGCACCATGAGTCCCAAGGCATTAAGATTGCTGAAGTGTTCTATCTAATAGGCAGAATCTAATCTGAACTCAGCAGGGTCTAATCGTGCAGTCCCATAGGAACTCAAATTTAAATGTACTGCTTTTTTCTTTGTTCAACAGTGAATAGAATTTCCCAGCAAGCCTGGGCAGAAGGTAGCCAGTCTGTGATGCCGTTGAAGAATTTTGAAGCCTGGGATATGAGAGAACGTAATCAAGACAGTAATACCAACACAGCATTCTCCTTACAAATCCCTTTTGTCTCCGACAGCTCAACTCCTCTACACATCACACAAACTGAGTTTTGCTACAATCTTTCCAGTTACTTGATAGAGGAGGCAGAGGGCTCCTGTAAGTTCACTTACTTTATTCCCTCCCCTGTTGGGCTGACCTGTCCTCATACTGGCCCTGACTCAGGAAGCCTCCGAAAACTCAGCCTTTGTTCCTGGAGTGCAGCTATCCCTTGACTACATCGCTCTGAGTGAAAATGTCCTTTATGTGGATCTCTTGCTCTAATTCAAGATTATTTAAAGATTTCTTGACTATCTTCAATATGAGATATTGGGATGTTCCTTACAGGAACATTTGTAAATAATAAACTTTTGGAAATCGAGAAGTAAACAATACTTCCTAATTTTGAAAAGCTACTGTAAACTAGTAGTCACAAAAATAGTACTTTATTGCATATGAGAAATACTAATTTGACCATGAAATTTAGAAGGCTTTGCACGGATCTTGGAGCATGTTTTGGTTATATGTCAAACCCAAAGGATACAAATATTAAAGAAAAGGATGACAGAAATGGGTATCTTAATGTACATAATAATTGATCCTTTTAACTATTCAAATAGCAAAGAGTGTGTCATATAAATGTATGGTATCTTTGCATTAAGAAATCACTTCACTTCCTTTAATGAGGAGTTAAGGTATATTGAAATTATTTAGTTTTATTTCATTTCTTCTAGCCATACCTAAAACAGCACCAATGTCACTGCATTCCTTAAAATAAAGTAAGAACCCCAAATATCATACTCCTGTATCTCTGTTGGTTCCGATTCTCTGGAGTTGCAATGACTTTAAATTTGGACTGAAAAACTATTAAATTGCATTCGTCAAATCAAGGACAATAATCCATTAGATTCTATTTACAGGAACCCTTGTTCAAAGTCTATGCATTAACCTCTTTCTCCAATACTAGCTTATCAATCACTGTATTTCAAAAAAAAAAAAAAATTCAAAATAGCGGAATAAATATCAGTTCTCTTGAGAGAGAAAGCATGTACCACTTCCTTAAGCTCAATAGGGAACAAAATAGCAGTTTTTTTTCTTTTTGTTCTTAATCTGAATTACATTAGGAGCCTCATGGTGTGCAGCATTGAAAAGCCTCAGACCAGCACTTGGAATGAGTTTGAGTACACAACTCTCACTGGGGCTCAGTTCTTCACCTATAAAATAGGAGGGATAAACTAGAGTACTTAATCCTCTATGGGTCCTTGTAAGCTCTGAAAACTCATGGCCTTTCTCCTAAATATTTGAGACTTCAAGATTTCAATGGGTAGCTAAAAGTAGTAAAATATATGGGATATGACTACCTCTAATAGAATCATCGGCCCCTCTCCAGATATTACCAATACCATGCTTACTAATTAATAACTATGTAGTATTAAAAAATAATCAATTAAACAAATATTAAAATATAACAAAAATAATGTTTTTACTAATGCAAGAACCACCCAGGGAACATCTTCAACCCATCTGTTACAATAACCACTGGGTAAACTGGATAAATGAGAAGCATGAAAAAGCTAAGTATTTTGTCTTCATTGTGGAATTTGAGAGAAGAAAGTTAAATCATGGTAAACTTTACTAATTGCCTTGCTTATCTCTATTAGTATATATATATATTTTTAAAGAAAGTATTATATCCTATGGCTCTTCACACTCTGTGATGAGGAAAATTGATTTCATGGTTCAAATCCTAAGCCTACTGGCTAGGCAAGTGATGAAAAAAGTCATTCAAAACAATAAAACAAGGCAAGTGGTGGAAAGTCCCTAGGGTTTTGTGAGTGCAGAATTGCAGATTTAAAAAATTTTAACATGTAGGTTCTTTCAAAGTTTCTTTCCTAAGATGAGTGTTATTATTCTGAGGATGACATTGCTGAACCTACTATATAGATGAAAACACGGAGAGAATGTGGAACTGAATATCCAAGCTACTAGTTCCTTGCTGTGTGTTCTCAATTAAGTAAATTAAGTGCCTCTATCTTTCTGGGTTTTTTTGTTTGTTTGTTTCTTGTGTGTGTGTGTGTGTGTGTACTTTCATATAAAATGGGGCTGCAGTGCAGGAATGATCTTGACCTCAACATGGAGTAACGAAAGAACATGGGCTTAAGGATCTGATAAATGGGGCTCTATTTATAAAATGAATATCACATGACTGTCGTGGGGATTAATTAATAAATATACATCAAGGGACTATTATTTGGGGTAATAGTTAATACGGAGTTGGTAAAAAAAACTTTTTTGTTTGCTTGTTTTTGTTGCTGATGTTGATTTGTTTTCCCTTCTCTTCTCTTACTTTACAATCCCTTTTCAAATGATATGGAACTACTAGCATGGGTTTCCCTTAACCTGGTGATAATTACAGACCCAGATGTACAATATTGTTTGTATTGTGAAAGTAAAAATTCATTTAACTTAAGGGAGACTATCGATCAGTGATTCTGACTTCAGGTTTTGTGTCATTAAAAGATATTTCCAAACATATCAAGCAAGATCATAAAATTTCCTCAGATTTTTTAAACTCAAACTATTATTTTTAGTTTTTTCCTGATATACTTATTTTAAAATGGGCACGTATCATCTAGTACATAGAATGTTTTAAATAATAAATTTTCAGCACTTAGTGCAACCCCTTAAAAGATCTTAAATAAGTCATCCTTTAAAAAATAATTAAAAACTCATTGGTCAAATTATAAAACTACCTTGAAGTCAAGAAAATACAAAAATCTATGCACGTGTATGAGATTTACCTTTCAAAAAAAGCCTGAACTTAAAAATCTTCTTTGTGCTAAGTCTTTGTTGTAAATAAAAATAATAATAATAAAAAAGTGCTCTGAGTTGGTATTCAAAGGATGAGAAAATAATTTGCCTTTAGCAAGGTGGAATTAATTACCTTTCAACCACAGATCTTTAAACAGGCAGTTGCAATTTTCCATTATCCATTTTAAACTGCAATAGCCTTTTGAGAGTGCTTTATTTTTGAAATGTTAAACTATGCTATTTTTCCTTTTTTGCGACTTAGAAGACAGTGACTTAATTATGCTTTTATTTTTTCAATGTTAGTGCTACACTTATTCAGTATTACACAGATACCTATTTTCCAAGAATAATCTAGTAAAACTTATTTGACATTGACATTTTATTTTGATTTTTTCGTGCACGTATCTGTATTTAAATCTAGGTATTCATTTCTTCTCTCTACAACTAAAAGAAAGCTGGAGTGATATGTTAAATAACTAAAAACTATACAATATCTTAACATTGAAATACTATTTCTTGTTAAAATAATTTTATATATACATATAAAATGCATACATAACATAGAAAATTATAATATATAAAATAAATTGTTTTATATATTTTAAATAATTATAACTATTTTAAAATTTTCATATTTATATTTTATATAATTTCATTCATATATATAAGTATATACATATGGTTGTATAATTATATCATGTAAAATATTGCATATAACTTAAAAATTACTCATATTTCCATTATGTTATGAAAACCTAACTGTAACTTCATTATATTGATGAAAAAAACATGATGTAAATAAGAATATAAAATAGGGTGAATAAATTAATTTGTTTTTGAAACAATGAACTTCCAACAAGCCAGAGAACAGAGGTTTCAGAGGAAGTAGTCATTCAGTTGAGACTCAAAGAGGCCATTCCTTAGGAGTCAGTCTACTTTGGTCTCAAAAAACAACCAACCAACAAAAACCATGGAGTGACTACATTTAAAAGTGACAAATTAGACTTCTGGATAAAGAATCTGACTGAACAAAGAGGAAATGTCACACTGATAAAAACATCAATTCATCAAAAAGACACATGAAATGTATATGCAACTAATTGCTGAGCTTTGAAATACATGAAACAAACAATGACACATCTAAAGGGAGAAACAGGCTAAATACATAACTATGGTTGGAAATTTGGTAATCAATAAAATGGACCAAAAAAATCAAGAACACTGAAGATGTGAATGACCCCATAAACCAAAACCAAATAACCTAGTTAATATTTATAGAACACTATACCCAGAAAAAAACACACACAATTTTCTAGTGCACATGAAACACTAAGATAAACCATATGTCAAGGAAACCATACAATACTTAGAAATTAAGCAAAATATTTTTAAATACTCACAGACTACATAAGCAATCACAAAGGTTATTAAAATATTTTTAATTGAATGATAAAAAAGAGGCCATTTCAAAATTTGTGGGATGTAGCCAAAACAGTATTTATAGAGAAATTCATAGCTTTTTATGTCTATATTTGAAAAAAAATAGGTTTAAATTTAATGATCTAAGATTTACCTTAAGGAATTATAAAAAGTGCAAATCAAACAGAAAGTGTAAAGAAGAAAATAATAAAAGCGAACCATAAAAAGAAAAGTTAAAAATTAATTAGAACAAAAGCCCATATTTGAAACTATCAATGAAATTGATAAACTTAGGAACAATGATGAAAGAGAGGAGGAAGGAAAGAAAAAGAGAGACAAAGAGAATACAAACTACCAATATCTGGAATGCAGAAGGTACTATCACTACAAAGCCTCACACCATTAAAAGGAAAATAAGAAAATATTATGAATAACTTTATGATCATACATTTTCCAAATCAGATGAAGGGGGAGAAATTAACTTACAAAGACAACTCATAAAATAGTGATACGATTAAATATAAATTTCCAAAAAACTATAAAATAAAAACAATTTATAATAAGAATTTTTACATATAAAGAAGCCCTATACCCTAGATGACTTCACTAGTGAGTTCAATCAAATTTAAAAAAAGAACTATTAATTTTATATAAACAACTTCAAAACATGGATGATGAGTCAATATTCCTGAATCTTAGCTTAAAGCCAGTATAACGCTGATACCAACACCAGAAAAGGGTATTATGAGAAAATTATATGCCTATTCTCCACATGGACATAAGACACAAAAATCTTTAACAAAACATTAGCAAATAAAATCTAGTAATATGTTAAAAAGGTAATATAGCATAATCAAATGTAGGTTTTTTCTGGGCATGCCAACATGATTTAATATTTTAAAATCAATCCATCTATTTCTCCCACTCATTAACAGAATAAAAATTAATATGATCATATCAATAGATTCAGAAAAAGAATGTTGTAAAATTCAATACTCATTGCAACTTAAAAAAAAAACCAACAATTAGAAATGGAATGGAAATTTTTTCCAGTAAAAGATACTTCTGAAAAATTTACAGATATCATACTTAATATTCAGAAACTTATTTCCTAAGTTTAGAAATAAAGCCAGAGTACTGCTATCATCACTTCTATTCTATCCAATATTTTCTTGGAAATTGAAGCCACTATAATAACTAAGTTAGGTAAATAAAATCATAAAAATTAGGAAAAAAGGCATATAACTTTTTTTAGTCATTGATGACATGATTATGAAGATATAAAATCCTCAAGAACCCACAAACAAAAGTACTAAGATTGATAATGGTATTTAAGGAAGCTCAGAGAATCCAAGGTTAATAATGGTACAATTGGAAAATAAATTAAGTAATATCATTTATAAAAACAGTAAAAACACAAAATACTTAGGGAACATTTTAACAAACCATATGCAATAACTCAACACAAATTAGAGAAAACCTAAATAAATGAATAAATATATCATGTGCATGGATTGGAAGACATAATATTGTTAAGGTGTCAATATTTTCTAAATTGATCTATAAATTCAATGCAATCAAATAAGTCCTCCAGCAGGTTTTTTTTTTTTCAGAAAGTGACAGGATTATTCCACAATATATATATAAATCTGCAAAGGACCTAGAATAACTAAAGCAATTAAGAAAAAGAATAATCAATTTGGAAGACTTACATTAGATTACTCACGGTCTGACTGCTTGTTCTGTAAATAAAGTTTGAGTGTAACATAGCCACAGTCATTTACTCATATATTATCTATGGTAGCCTTCATTCTACAACAGAGATTAGTAATTTTAAGAGAGACTTTATGGCCTGCAAACTTAAAATATTTACTATTTTCCCATTTAAGAAAAGATGTATCAACCTGTGATCTAAAACTACAGTGATCAATATGATATCGTCATAAGAGACATAAAGAGCAATGGAACAGACTAGAATCCAGCAAATAAGGCCATACTTAAATATTTAAATTTTTGACAAAGGCGCCAAAGCAATACAGTGGAAAAGTGTCAATTGTTTAAACAAATAACGTTGGACAGCTAGTTGTCCATAAGACAAAAGACCCTTGATTCCTTACTTTGATCCATAGAAAAAATTTAATTCAAGTTGGATCACAGACCTAAACATAAAAGCAGCAAGTATAAAGCTCCCTAAAGAAAACACAGAATATCTTTGTAATCTCTGGATAGTCAAAGATTTTTGAACAAGACACAGAGAGCATTAATTGGGTAAGAAAACACCGATAAATCAAACTCCATAAAAAATTTACAACTTCTGCTCATCAAAAAGTTGTTATGCTAAAAAATAAATGACCAGAGTCTTCAAAATTTTCAAGGTCATGAAAGACAAGGGAAGCTCAGGAACCTGTTACTGATTAGAGGAGACTAAGGAGACATGAAAATTAAATGTAATGTTGCATCCTGGATTGGATTCTGGACCAGAAAAAGGACATTAGAGGAAAAACTGGGGAAATCTGAATAAAATCTGCAGGTTATGTAATACTATTGTACCAGTGTTAATTTCTTAGTTTTGAAAATATGAGAGATGCTAACAATAGAGGAAGCAAGGTGAAGGCTATTTGGGAACTCTGTACTACCCAACTCCTTTGTAAATCTAAAATTCTGAAATAAAACTACTGAAGGGGAAAATAAAAGTTGTTATGAAAATGAATAGGCAAGCCACAGACAAGGAGAAAAAATATACATACATACATACATACATATGTATATATTTTAAGAAACTGTGCCCAGAATGTATACATAACTGCTACAGCTCAAAAATAAAATGACAAACAACCCAATTAAAAATGAACAAAAGACTAAAACAGACACTTTACTAAAGAATAAATGCCAACCGGTCAATAAGCATATGAAAAATTGCTCAACAGCATTAGTCAGCAGAGAAAATGCAAATTAAAACCACAATGAGATACCACTACACCCCCAGTAGAATGGCTAAATTTATAAAGAACACCACCAACGGTTGGCAAGAATGTAGAGCAAACCAAAATTTCATACACTGCTGGTGGGAGTGTAAAATGAAATGACCACTTTGGAGAATAGTTGGGCAGTTTCTTACAAAGTTAAACACATATCTACACCAAGACTGACTAACCTCACTCAGTATTTCCAAAAGAAATGCGAATGTATTCACACGAAAAGATTTGAACAAAAATGTTCAATTACTGTTTTAAGATAAAAAGTACTTTAATACTAGCTATTAAATAAAATGGACTTTTTTCTGTTACTAAATGCCTGTTCTGTCATAGGCACTATGCTAAGAGCTGTATAGATATAAACTTATTTAACCCTGACAAAACCCTATGCAGCTACATATATTGCCTATTAATTCATTTATCCCATATGTATTGAAGAACCTGTAGTGTGCTGAGCAATGCTTTAGGCACTGGATACATAATAACTATGTGTCTACTTCCCTATTCTCATAAAGCCTGCACTCTAGATGCAGAGACAGGTGATAAATCAAGACAACATTTACAGGGGTAACAAAGTTCTCCCCATTCTATAGATGAGGCTTGATAGGTGGTGGCTGGGATTTGAACTTCTGGGTCAATTTCTCTGACCCAAAATGCAGAACACTTGACCATAAGGCTATAGAGTCAAACAGAATACCATACTCCTTGTCTCTGAAGATGACGTCTCTCCTATTCAAGTTGTCATTTTAACAAGCAGACAACATTAAAAGAAACTTAAATAATTTTTAATTACAATTATGATAAGAAAAATAAATTCTCCAGGTTTCTAAAGAGAAAGTAAGACTGAATCTACGGTTTTCATGAGGAAGAAGCAATTACACAGAGACCTGAAAGGAATAGTTAGTAGATAAAAGAATAAGTACATAATATTTTCACTGACATCAAATTGGCATAATGTAGGCCAAATTATTTTCCCTTTCTATTCTTAATTGGTTTCATGCATCATATTGACGGTCATCTTTGTACATGACCCCAGAATCATCAAGTTCCTGCTAACATTACAAAAATAAGGCACGTGAATCTGTAAATCACCATTGTGTAAGTGAGGTAAAATTAATTTGCCAGAACAACGTAATTTCCTCTAGGCTATTCTGTCTTCGAAGAAGGTTTGCGGCTCCTTAAAACCAGCAATATTTAACTCCATTACGAATAGCTATATAAATAAATGAGGCAACACTACATAAATGGAGTGCTAGGTCTCTCTTATTCCATTCACTTTGCATTAGTCTCAAAATAACAGATGTAAAACATGGCATGGACAATTCACTCTTTGATTAAAGTACCCTAACATCCAATTTAATGTCAGCTACAAAGTATATGTTAAATATGATTAGCTAAGTAAACTTCAATGATTTTCATCCATCCCAACGTCTTGCAAGATAAAACAGATTTCCATAATATCTGTACCATGCCTTCTCATTTTGTACAGTATTAGCAAGATCAATTGATGTATACGGTCCTAAATATCATACTCCATTTTATTACTCTGCAAACTGGGCACGTGCTATTGCTTTTATCTGAAAAGTCTTCATCCCATTATTATTATTATTATTATTTTGCATGAGGAAAACCAGCTCAAGCATTGCATTCTCTGAAAAGTCTTCTCTGACATTCTCAGAGTTAATCACCCTTTCCTTGGAATTAGCTCTGTCTTACGTATATCCATGTCGATTACTGCATTCATAGCACTGTATTGCATCATTTGTTTACAAGTCTACCCTTCTGACTCGGTCTCCTGAATATTACTTAATCTCCTTTTCACATCACCACCTTCCATGAGTCATATCCACTGTTATACAAGATATCACACCCAGAATGGTCTGCAAACTGAGTAATCAGAGCAAACGCTGGCCTCACACAATCAGCTTAGCTCTACTGGATGACTAGGACCCCTCCTCCATACTCCACTGTCACTGTGGTAAGGCAGGCCATCCACTTCTCTGCCTAGCCACTCATGTTACTTCCTAAAGGCCTCCCCGCTGCTAGTTTCACCCCCTTTAATCCCCTCTTCAATTGTAACCAGCATTTTTCTATAAAAGAAATTTATTACTCTTTAAGACTCAGCTTACTTTTTACTGTCTCAGAAAATTCTTTTATAACGTAAACAAAAAAAAAAAATGAAGTCCTCTCACTAAACTCTTTACAAAATTTTATTTTATTACCCAGTATTTACAGCCTTGAGAATAATGGCTGGGTTCTTTTACTTGAGTATCTACTAGTGTATCCGAATAACCTAACGTTGTGTCTGGCATGTAGACTTCATTCACAGAGAGACCAAAAAAAAAAAAAAATCATTATAGAAAGGAGGCAAGGAGGAAAAAAATTTAATTTTTCAATGATTTGAATACCCCTGAGTGTCTGCATCTTCTAACACACATTTTTGGTCTTTTAAGGGTATATCCATAATTGTTAGAGGTTCAGAACTATATCTTTCTATACCACAATAGTCAAGATAATGATAAGCGGATTATGGCAGCAATTAGGATGCCATCAGTATTCAGACAGTGAGTTGCTCATACAGATATTTTACCACACCATGGTTACTTTCATAGTAAAACAAAAGGGCTTGTGTACAATAATTGAGATAGCAGCAACCTCATGTAGGTACTACATGCATCACTAGAGGTGTGTGGCTGGTGAACAGATTTAGTCCGATGGCAGAGGTGACTGTGCTGTTCTACATCAGAACCAAAGAGGAAGAGATAGGGAAGTTAAAAAGACAAATCCACACACCTAGAAAATCTTGCTGCTTTCTAATATAAGCTGAATAAGACTATTTTATTTTATACCCAAAAGAACATCCTTTTCAGGCTGGAGAATAGAGTCTTTTGGGAAAAACTTAAAAAATATGGAATATACAAATTTTAAAAATTTATAATTTTCCACCATCCAGTTATATGTCACATAAGCTATTCTTACTAAGTTACTAATTAAAACAAGACAAAACAAAACTTACTCAGCATTTAAATTGAAAATAAAAGCAAAAGAATCAAAATAAAAGCAAAAGAGCCAATGAATCCAAATAATGTTTAGAATAAAAGCTATACCTAAGTACTATTTTTAGCATGTTTATTACACATTCCTTATTTTAAAAAATTGATGATGAACATCACCAAACCAAACAAATAAAATTTCAAACAGGATTTTATAGTAACATAATAGAGTTTAGGTAAATCTCTACTACTCTCATCTGTAACACATATCCATAAATCTCAACCCAAACTGACCACCAATAGAAAGAAATTACAACCAAAAAAACCACACACACTGAAATGCTAACTACAATAAAGCTAGAGCTGACTGAAACAGCTTTTCACAATTTCACTCACCAGTGGTCAACAGGAGTTTGAAAAATTCCAGAAATAAACAATAAGATTTAAATTGTGTGCTATTCTGAGAAGTGGGATGAAATCTCATGCCGTCGCCCTTCATCCTGTCTGTGACCTGGATCATCCCTTTGTCCAGCGTATTGGCATAGGATACACTCCCTGACCATTATCAGTAGCTGTTTAGGTTATCAAATTGACTGTGGAGGTATTCTAGTGCTTGTGTCCAAATAATCCTTATTTTACTTAATAATGGTAGCAAAGTACAACAGTAGTGATGCTGGCAATTTGGATATGCGAAAGAGAAGCTAAAAAGTATAACTACGTATAGGAGAAAACACAGTATAGAGTTCTGTACTATGCACGGTCTCGGGCACCCACTGGGGGTCTTGAAACGTACTATGGGTAAAGAGGGACTGCTGTACTAAACTTTGGCATCCTCATCATAGGATTGCTTTTTCAATCAATTTCATTTCCAATGTCAGACATTTTAGGCTACATTTCATTTGAAGTAAGAAAGCAAATAGTTTTTCATGTACTCTTTTCATGTCAAAAATATTAGCCAAGTGTGATTTTATTCCAGAACTTCACAATTACAGCTTCAGAGAACATAGTGATGTGCTCCTCACCTGACATTTTTCCTTAAACAGCTGCAGATGTGTTTGCTCATTATCTAACCAGAGTTTTGAATACTATTCCCTCAACTCTTCCTTCCCAAAGGTGGCTTCCTCTCATCCTTCACTGTGAGCTTAAATGCAACCTCTTGGAAAGCCAACCCCTTGTTCTAAAACAGTCCCTCCAATTCTTACTTCACTCTTTCATCATCTACTTGTTTATTTCCTACAGAGTAATGGATAGTATTCTTATCTGTATGTTGATTTCTTTATCATTTGTCTCCTGTACTAGAAGAGGCACCATAAGATAAAGATCTGGTCTGTCCAGTTCATCTTATCTCCTATGTATGAAATATGTAGAAGAGTGTCTGTCCTAGAGCCAATGTTTAATGAGTATCTGCTGAATAAATGAATAAATGAAAACAAAAATGAGAAAGTAAATTCTCTTGCTTTCTATCATTAAAGTATATATAATATATATTTAATAGAGTCATTCTTATAAGGTAGACTACCTGAAAATGGTCTCAGTGTGCATGCAAAATGATATGTACTAATTAGAAAACTTATGTACAGTGGATCCATAGTCACAGTAGAATTATGCAGAATTATGTAGTAAAATTATGGCCTTTTCAAAAATTCTGTAGTGCTCTGGGGACTCCTAGATTCTTTGGTCAAAATTAATGCCCACCTGCCACTCCATACTCATCATCTCAAACCTTACCTTGAATTTTAAGTCAAACTAGTCTCCTTCGTTTATGACATGTGTGAGTTTAAGAGATTGCTTACTCTTTCTAATCTCTAGGCTGTTTTTTTTTTTTTGACATTAAACATATCTTACTCTCAGATCTGTTAATGACCTTTAAATAAGAAAATGTTAACACAAGGCCTTATCAGATCAAGTGCTCAGTAAGGAATACCTGAATTAGGATCAAATTTACACATAAAATTAACAATCACAATATTGATCTATATTTGTCGATGCTGTCATATGCGATGTTACTCTATCCATTTAGATCACTTCATTTCAATTGCTGAGTTCACTTGAAATATAGGTTAGATTTAAAAAAGAACCACGTTAGGCAAAATAATCTCAGTCTCTAAAGTCAACTCCTTCTTTGAGTGATTTCATTTTTTTTAATTAATAATATCCCTTTAATCTTTTCCACATTAGATCTTCCAGATTTTTCTTAACCTGTATTTAACATTTGACTAAATGTTAATGGCAAGAAAATTAAAATGAAAAAAACAAACAAACAAAAAAAACAAAAGAAATTTATTTTCAGCAATATGGGTCTATTATTGGAAAATATGTTTCATTTACCCAGGAGACAATTTGCAAAACAGATCTTTTTAATTTGGAAAATGAATGAGTATATTATGTACAAGTATAGCTGTGAGAAACTCGATTTTACTAGAGATTTTCTGTTTTTATTATTTCCTAAACACTTTAATTAGCTAAACAAAATATTTAAGTTCTGGTATGCTTCACGTATCCCATTAATTCCACACTAGATTTAAGTTCCTTTAAACGTTACTGACTTTTAATTACCATGCAAATGTATTAACTAAGCTTCTTAGAACTAAAGGTTAGAAGCACATGCAGAAGAGCTGATAAAGGAATTTGCTTTTCTTCTGTTAGTAACAAAAAAAACCCCATGAATTTCTACTCTGTGGCTGGAACTCTTTAAGATTATTTCCAATATGCTAAAAACATAATTCTCAAGTAGCCTCATGAGAAACCAAAAACATATTCATTTTACAGGGAAGAAAACATGTTCAGTGTCAGTTGATGGAATAATCAACAGGTATCAAAAACACACATGGTAACTTAGGTAGAAAAAAAAAGGAACAAGGAGCACAACGAAGTAGGAAGGTGTGTGAGGAAGTCGGTAGTATGACGAACGGGGCATGCGAACGTTGGCCCAATTCCTTGGTAGCTTTTCTGCCTGCTACTGCATGGAGGTTTGTCAAGAGGATTCTGCTTTAGAAAATGAGCACCGACTTTGGAATGTGGCTGGCAAGACTTTTGCGTTTTTAACCTAGCATTTACCAGTGGAGTGGTCATGTGTATTGTCCGTTATCTCTCACTCTCTTTCCTCAACTGCAAAATAATACATACTAGCACAACCTGCATATAATAAGACTTGAATAAACTAAATACATTTTATTAATGTTGACTAATCTTAACTCCTTAGCAATATATATTGCTCAAGAATTTAGCTAATCTTTATAGTATAATATAGATTAATATTTAATATAGCCTAATATTTATAGAGTGTAAGTACTAAGGGCTTTATATAGATTATTTCATTTAATCTTCATAATGACCTCATAAGTTAGATATTATTATTATCCCCGCTTTGCAGACAAGAAAACTATGTGAATCGCATCGGCCTTGGTTTCACAGTTGGCAAGCATCTGCCTGACTTCTAAACTCTTAACCGCTCTAGGTGCCATGGTTTCTATAAAGGACACCTATGATTTCATCACAGTGACCCAAGGTAATCACTTCTGTGTCCAGATTATGAAAGAAAAAGGTAAAGATAAGAAAAAAAATGAAATGCCCCTAAGCATACATTATTAGTAAGGGACCAAACTGGAACTCAGCTATTTTATAACTCCAAGAGCAGTGTTATTTCTGCTACACCACATACTTCTGATATATGTAATGCAGAGTTTGCAATGGGAAGACCTGATTCTTGTCTTTGAGGAAGATTTCAACACAAGGGTTTTATCTTGTTAAGTGCCACTGTCCAACACATTTCACTAAATATTCTTACTGAGAAATTGCAAATTTACTTGTCCAAATGTTAGTTTGCTCAATCAGTGTTCAAATAATCAAAACAAAAAGGCACAATCGACTATTATCAACAGCCCAGGTGACAAAGACAATGACAGAAATGAAGTTGACTCAAGGAACTGAAAAACACTGTCACTCACATCCATTAGTTCCTACTCCTTGAGATGTCTCTACTTTTGTTTCTAGAAACAATTCATACTTAAGAGAGCATTTCACCTCATCTCAGTAAACATCTCATACCTTTTTCATGTCTACAAAGCAGTGTCAATTATTCAGAAACTTTGCTAGGCCCTATTCTGCTATGTGTCTGAATTCTGATTCAGGCAGTTCCTATGGTATGAATATATGAATTAAAAGGACATAAATTGGCACGACGAGGAACACTGTATGAAACATAAATTCGATGTTTGTGCATAAACCTCTCACAGAGACAGCTGTGATGGAGGTTGAATTGGGATAAGATGAATATTATCAAGTATATGTGGTTATTATTTCGGTGTCCTTGAGAGGAATAAAAGCCTCCCTCTTACATCTCTCCTGGGCTTAGATTCCTGACCCTGAGAAAAGACCTCACATTATTCTAGCAAAAGTAATATGGTCATACCTGCCAAAGGCAACATAAAAGATGGGTAGGATATATCTAGTCTGATAGGATATATAATACTGGATCTTTAGGGCTGGGATCAACTTAGATTTGATTTTCTCTCTGATAATAAATTTGTGCAACAGACAAAGGGTGAGGTCACTACAAAAAGAATGTGAGTTAGATTTAGAAGGGTTAACTTCCATCTTGATTTATAAGCATGGTGGATAACTAGTGTTCTCCCCAGTGACTCCGAGTGAAGTCAGTTGGGGTAATATATGGTTACACATGCACATTTTTATGTCTGTGCTACTCATCCTCATTGTGGTCTGGAAGAAAATTTGGAGGAGATATTAATATAGACCCCCTCTGCAGATATCCAGTATAATATGTCTAGGTATTGTGGCAATTATAACGACTCAGCAAATGTGTCACTCTCTATACTCAGGCTGCCCAAAATGGGTGATCAGAAATCACAGAATCATGCCTTAAAGCCACAAAGGTCTATTTAAGGGGCCAAGTCTAATGAACATATCTCACCTAAATTTTGGTGAGAAGGAAGGAAGTACAACTGAAACAAGTAGATGACAAAACTGAACATCTGTTCATGAGAGAACATTGTGGTAAATGTAAAGAAATCAACTCTAGCCAACCTTTCTGTACCACATGGGAAAAGCTTATTATTGTCTCAATATTTCACACAAAATAAAAAGAATGAATAAAAAGAATCCCTTTGAAAATAGCAGTTCCTGTCCTAGAAGTCCAATGACCTAAATAATAAGTTATAAGGAAAACAAAGACCAAGTTTTAATCCATGTCCAAAAAGAGAGCATCACACAGACATCTGCAGGTGTGAACATTACCACCCCCTGTTGCCATAACTTAACTGAAAAACTAGTTGTAATTAAATCTTAATGTTTTAATGGTCAATTAAAATCCTCCAGGTTTCCCCGACTTTTGGAATAGTTTATAGTAAAAAGTATATTCGATTGTGAAAACTGAAAATATATCTATCACTATTTATGACTCCTCCATAAAGCAGTTTCTGTAAAATTATTCTTTTTTATTTATTTACTCTTTTAGGTGAGGCAACCATTGGTTGACCTCACAGAATGCAAGGACCTTGTCAGCTTACAATCCCTTATTTTTTTTTTATTTTATTTTTTTTTGTCTACAGCACCTGGTCTTCCTAGGTGGTCTCCCATCCAAGTACTAACCAGGCCAGATCCTGCTTAGCTTCAGAGATCAGATGGGCTCAGGTTTGTTCAGGGTGGCATGGCTGTAGTTGTAAAATTATTCTTGATTATTGAGAGCACAACATTCATAAACACTGCATCATGCAGAAGCCAATGATTTCTAAAAACTGTTGTAAATATGAACAACAGAGAGATGTCCTGATTCATGCAAGGTAATAAAGAAAAAAAAGAGATCCTGATAAAGTCACTGGGTATTTTGAGAAGGCATTTTAAAACATGCCATTATCTTCAAATGTAAAAAAAAAAAAAAAGACATATTAAAAACTATAACTTATAAACTAAATCAGAATTCTTCACTCATACCAATAATATAAGTGATTGACCTAAACTTAAATAGCATATTTTAGTTTAAAGTGAAATTTATTAACTCTTGAACACAAATTTCTGTGGAAAACAGTAGCGGCAGTTTCTGAGGCACCAACCTAAGAACAACTATCTTTGAGTTTTATGCTAACAAAGAACAGGAGGCAGCTTCGGGGCAGAATTTATGAGGTAGCAATGAACATGTTCAGACCACCATCTCAGAGTCTGTAAAGAAAGGTTAAGTTTGGATGTCACTATTTTAAAAACTGCTCTGCCCTTTAGCACGTACTAAAAAAGACATTAATAGGCAAGTTAGAGGTTCCCTTCTGGAGACCATGAGCCACAGAGGAACTGATAACGCTTTGAAGAGAGACTAGGAATCGATCCATGCACACATAAGCACCCCAGAGTGCACTCACCAGATGCTCATTTCAATTATCGTGCAATTCAAAACTTTGTTTGGAAATACATTGATTATATTTGGCCTACACTAAGGCTTTGCCCCTTGTTGAAGAGAATCAGATTCTCCAGAAACATATCCATGAATTTATGCAGGAAGATTTATGGAGGTACATGCCCTTCTGAGAATCATCTACCACGAAAGGTCATCATCTACCCTGATAAAGGGAAAAGTCAGTGAAACCTGATGTTGAAACTTTAGTTTTCATCAAATTTCAACATAAAAATGAAATATTTTCATATTAAAGAAGTTCACTGAATCTTGTTCCATGTTTCTTCAGAGATCAAGGCATTAATTAAATGAAACATACAGGAAACTAAAGGAAATGCATATTAAAACAACAGGACTAAATTCAGAAAAATCCCAGTGATATTTTTATGGGAAACTAAAATAAACAATATCTAAATTTAAGAAGACAAAAAATGATTTAAAGTGAACAAAGGTGAAGAAACATGAAATCTGCAGGTCATTCTGTAGTTTGTTTTTTAAATCTACAAATTTCATGATAGAAAAAGTCTAAGAACTCTTTTCAACAAGCAAACCTAAGTCATGGTAGAACGGAAAACATTTGATTTTTTAGGTGGAATGACCATATTTTCTTTTTATAGTTCTCTTTTCCAATGTCGGTTTTCCCTCTTTAGCCAACGTTGGTACTAGATTTTGCATTAAGAGTGAGCATAAAATGGGCCATAGCTACTTGTTTTTAGGATAATTTACCGTCAAGTGAAATATGAGGGCATTAAAGGTAAGAGGGAAAAGTTCACAGCAACTTCTAAATATATAACCATGCTTCCCATCTGGCCATGAGATTATGTAAGCTGTATGATTAGAAAGCATTTCTGTGCTTCCTCTAGTTGTACGCAGGGACAAACGTCATAAAAACTGGATGTCAGAGTGTTACCATCTTCTATTTCCAATATCCTTGAACGCTTACCTGATATTCAGGACTTTCATTAAAAAATAAAGGGATTCAGACTTAGTGACATGTAAGATGCCCTTTTGCTTTGCTAATTTTTATTTGTATATTCAGGGGTTCCCAAACTCTGGGCGGCAGACCAGTACCAGTCTGTGGCCTGTTAGGAACCAGGCTGCACAGCAGGAGGTGAGTGGCAGGTGAGTGAGGGAAATTTCATCTGTATTTACAGCAGCTCCCCAGCACTAGCATCACTGCCTCAGCTCCACCTCAGATCATCAGGCATTAGATTCTCATAGGAGCACTGGTCTTCAATGTCAAAAAGGTTGGAGCCAGTGCTTTAATTTATCGAAGAACAAATGCTCATGAAACTGTAGTTACAAAGTGAAAGGATTCTTTTACTTATTTAGCCTCTTCAAATTCTTAATATTCTCTTACCAGCTGCCCACTATTTCATCTCTTTTTTCCGTAACTACTTTGAGAATAGTGTCTCTTTTGAAATAACGTGATAGCAACATTCATATGTATCAAAGCTGAATTTTAATGAATGCTTTCTCTACACAGGACCTTAAAAATTAAATTATCATATTTAATCTTCAATCAAATCCAGGGAGAGATTTACTTCATTGTACAGATGAGAAAACAGAGGCTCAGAAATTAAGTAACTTGCCTAGGTCCACATGTGTCTGAGATGTTAATGTAGTCTGTCTGTGTCCAGACCACACATTTTGAAATCAGTTCACAAGAATGCATGCATCCTATAAGAGTTGGCACTCTGGCTAATGCCAGGGGAGAGGCTCTGTCATTTTGGTATAGGTTTTAGGATCATGGATAAAGCATATTCGCCTTTGTGAAATGAATAAAAAAGGAGTGTGGCTGAACTCCTCATCACAGCTTACTACATTAGACTGCAACGATCAATAAAGCTTGCCAAATAATCAATAGCTGCTATAACACATCACCTCAGAAAACAGATATAACAAATCATATTTACTGATTTGGGGGATTTATCTGCAGGAGGTCTACTTTGTTAGCTGTTATTAGGAACATCTATGATTTATGACGCTTGATTAAATGTGCCAATCCTTCAAACCTAGACAAAGTTCCTGGGGAAAGAAAAGCTGGAGGACCATTGGTTTGAATGGTTTCCTGAGATTACCTAAGACATCAAAATGAAGTGATGCTTAGCAAATCCAAGCTGTGTCTTTTGGATTAACTACTGAGTTTATCAATTCTTTAAAGGAATGTATTTGGTGTCTGTTCCAAGTACCTTATCCGCAGTCACCAAAAACTCCATCACTCTTTCTTAATACCTTAAAAAATCTTTTCCTTGATTACACATCCACTAGCCTGCTTCCTGAATTAGTAAGTAGAACACTGAATTTTAGCCTGTAAAAATCAAGATTCTAGTTCAAAGTCTACTATTTAGTTGACCATATGTCCAAGCATTAATAAGTCACCTAACATGGCTGGATTTTATTTTTGAAAAAGAGAGAGAAAGCATGGGGGGACGGAAAGAATATAAACACTCTGAAATGAGATAAATTATATTAAATATCTTAAATATATTAAATATCTTTACAATCTTCGAATGTGGTAAAAATGTTAGTACTGGAACGATCATTATTTGATTTATATTCAACCAAGAAATAGTTTGCGTAGCACAGAATAAAGTTCAAAAAATGGTTGGTCATAATGCATATTGAAAGACCAAATCTAAACCAAACTATGGTGGTTAAGAAAAGAGCAACTTGTGATGTCAGAGACAGATTTCTATTTTGGCAAAGCAGGTAAATCAAACTTTAAAAGTACGAAGGGCTGTGCTTCTGAACATTTGTATTTTATTTTACTATTTTTCTTACTCTTAGAATAACTTTGACAATTACTTCCAAATGCATCAGAGAAGACTGAGTTGCCTTTCTAGGGTTAATAATCTGTTTTAGCTTATTTTATTTTTCTCTATCCTAGAGGGCAAACGGAGGCTATAAAGCCATATTGTAGGACATCTGTATTTCCTGAAGTGAAATCCAATGCTATTCCCAGTAAGGAGCGTATCATTTTCCACATATGAACCTTGGACCTTCATCTTTTGAAAATAAAGCTCTTGTTAGCCTCATGTACATTTAACGGCCCCCAACGTGTTCTGTCATATGCTTAAGATTAGATACAACTGAGTCAGAAAGAAAACTACTTCTGTAAAGAACCCAGAGAGGTGGTGTTTTCTTTTGCATTTTAGCTTCTCAATAAAATTCTTCTCAGAAATATGAACGGGTATTAGCATATATAAATATTAGCATCTATTAACTTCACAGCCTATTCCTGCAGACAGACACCTTGGGAGGACGATGCCCCAAAAGCTCTACAGAATTAGCAAAGTGCTTATTCTGCAAAACAATTGCAAAATATTCAGTTGGAAAGAAGAACGCTTTTGGATAAACAACACAACTACTGTTTGTCAGCTCTTTTTCTGGCCTAATAAGCAATGCTGTCTTTTTTCCCTCTTTCTTTCCAAGTTTGTTTCAAATTTAACAATTTCAAAATAAAAATATCTGCTTCTTTTTTTTTTTAAGACTCAAAGATCTTCAGAATTTCAGAAATGAAAAGGATATTTTAACCCAATCCTTCCCCCTTCCACAAACTCAGAACTATTGTCCAGAAAAAAAAAATTACCTGAGATCACATACTAGTGGGGTAGACGAATCAAGATTTAGAATTGAGCTCTCCGGAATCCTAGCCTAGCGCCGTCGGAGTCCTTCCTATCACACATTCTAACACACAGCTTCTTTGACCCCTACGTGGTCATGTGCTCTTCAGGATCTTATTACCTTTGATCTGGCATCCATTCTGCAAAAACTGAAGTCATGAATGTCTCAGAGGTCTTGTGGCATCATACAAAATTAAATTTCTGTGTGTGTATATAATGTTGTTAATAGGTATTATTTATTGAGCTTTATTATGTGCAAAGAATTATACTAAGCCTTCTATGTATAGTAAGTCATTTAATTTTTTAGAATAATCTTTTGAGCCTGATGATATTATTATTCCTATTCAATGGATGAGAAAAGAGATGATTTAATTAAGTAATCTGGACCGCATTACACAGCTAATAAGTAGAAGAGCCAATATGCCATGGTCCAGATCTTCAACCACTATGTAAAGTTATTAGTGTTTATAAAAATATCGAAGAAAAAACATATGCCCTGCACATCCTCATAAGCAAACTTGCCCTTATCAGTTTTAAGAAAGAAAACTGCATTTCTACCAGTTGAAGAATTAACAACCAAATGTATTTAGTTCTAATCAAGCAATAAAGGATTGTGTTTTATTCTGTTCTTTAAATACATTTCAACCTATTTCAAAGATATTCAGTATCAATAAAGATGTACAAGAATTGAATTTAAACCTCAGCTTTATTTATATGGTAGACTAAATTAATTCACTGTTAACTTTCCTACTCATCTTACACTTGAAACAGTATGGCATGTGCATTGGCTGTTAAGTCGTAACAACCACACCTCATTCTATGTACAATCTGGTGCTCCTGTTTATCTCTCCTCTTTGGTTTTGTGTTTAATCCTAGCCATAATTTCAGTGTACAGACTTCAGAAAGGAATAAGAACTGTCAAGATGGGGAGCATTCATTGAAAAGTTCTGTGTATTCTACTGTCACCTCTATCCATCTGCAGATCCGTACATAACTGCAGGACTGCTGTGATAAGGCTTCTATGAGGACTCACAGAGCAAATTCTGAAAATCGACTGAAAAACCCCTGAATGAAAATTGTAGGTTGACTACAAGTAGTATAAAAACTTTTGAATAAAACTATAATTTTGTTCTGCTAATACTTCTCGGGAGCAAAAAACACTAACAAAAGGAATTATAAATTATTCCATCATTAGTTTAATTCAGTTATTATGTAACTTTCATGAGTCAGATCCTTTTAGAGCTAGAGCTGGCTTCAGCTGGAATAGTTAAGAAAAGAGACATGGTCATGACCTCATGAAGCACAGTCTAATGGGTTATGGCATTATTTCTTCAGTAGTACAAAAATTTTAAGGACCAAGAATAGAAAATATTTTCTTGATTCTCATTCTTCTATTAATCAAAACATTAACCATTTCAAAAGCATTCATTTGTTAGTAGGTCATCAAACTTCATAATTTACTACAAAGCATGCTGAACATAAGTTACCATCACTTAAAAAAAAAAAGCTATGATAGTTGAAGAGCAAATCTAAAAATAATAGATATGAGACACAGAGCCTCACATTATTTTCTATAACTCTTCCAATTTTAATTATAAATGTTTTACTTTTTATGCATTTCATAACTTTAACAAAAATGTATGTTTCTAAGAAATCACATTTTCACTTAATTTGAACCATCTCTCATTTAAGTAAAGCCCTAATAGATATATAAGCAAGGGAACCAAGTATTGCTATAAAATTTCATATGCTATGTCTTCTGTAGGTTTATATACAGAATATTTATATTTCATGCCATACTTATTGTCCTAAAACAAAGGTCAGAAAACTTTTTTCTATAATTTCGCTACAGCAAATATTTTGGACTTGGCAGGTCATATAGTCTAGTTCTAACTACTCAACTCAGCCTTTATAGTGCAAAAGTAGATATGAATGATATGTAACCAAATGGGTATGTTCCAATAAAAATTTATTTATAAAAAAAGGCACTCAGCCATATTTAATTTATTCCTGCTCTAAAACATCAATAATTTTTTGGTCAATACTATCTGAATAGAGATGAACACAGCCATCAAAAGTATGTCTCATTAAAATCCAGTTTAAAAATATAAATATAAATATTCTACAGTGTATCTATAAAGGTATCTAATTACCTTTAGAAAAGGAAATAAGTCTATAGACCATTCAGAATCAAATTCCTTTTCATTGTGCTGCAGTCAGGATTCTACTTCGGACTGACCGTATTTGCGTTTTATGAAAACATACAGAACCTAGACATCGTTGTCAAAATATCAAGCCTCTCTTGATATGTCAATCAGAAATGTGAATTCATTGAAGTGCAACGTATCAACAATTTAATATGAAACATTCATCTAATATAGACATTTCATTTTGCATGTAAAAATGTATATTCAGCAAACTCATGCAAAATTGCATAGAATTCTAGCTTTGTTTAGTTTGCCTATACTGAATTACAGGAAGCACAATTTCCCGTTCAAGGATGTACATTCTTTTGAAGCTGATATATGTGGCATTGTTATTTCACATTATATCTGTCTCTTATGTATCTAATTTAAGTTTATCAATATTACATAATTCAACCTGAGGATGATAATCTCTTACTTAAACAGAGAAAAAAACAACAACCATTTTATACTCAGTTTTATACATGTACATGTGCATGTGTGTATCTATGCATGTGATAGCCAATACTATATTCTATTGACAACGTTGGGCTAATTTACAGAAATTCTCTTTTCCTACAAATTCCGAGCTTTTGGCTTTTCTCTTAAAGGCACATCCGACTTAATCAACACAAAAGTTACAACTCAAGTAAAAAAGTCACTAAATCCCCTAAAATATATATGGCATATTTTCTCTAAACTTTTGTGACATGTATTGATATATTTTCTAGAATTCTCAAGCTTCATGGACAACCAAACCAGTCTTAGGAGAAGGGATCAAAATGATAACTCAAACTGTCCAGTAAACGAGATTAACAAGTCAATGTATTTGAAATGACCAAATCAATTATGAATTTAAGACTACTGTAATGGAAAAGTTTTTATGGTTCTCAATCTTTTAGTGATAAGTCCCTGGATAAAAGTCATGATTGGATCGAGCATTAAATCTAGACAAATCTTCATTCTGAAACAGGTACTTGAGGCAATACTCACATACAATGTGTCAGTTACACTGTTTTATTCTCTGGCTGTAGCTGTTCTCAACATGAAATAGCCCTCTTCAACTATCTGCAATTAAACTAACTATTGATACCTCAAGTAATGGCCACTAGAGTTTAGATGGAGCACATGATGATAATATGACTTACTACACCCAAAAAAGTTTTCTTAACCTCATAAGGTTCATAATGTGAAAGGTAAAAATGGGATACATTAATCAGAGACTATCACTTTAAATCTAAATTTTACTCAATAAGGTTAAAGAAATATAAGGAATCTTTAAGGCTATTTGCCTTCAGTGGTAAATCATGCTGGTTCTATAGGATGAAGTAAATGAATCCTAAAAAACTGAAGACTGAAATTAAAATGAAACAATATGTTTTAAATGTTTAAATGGATTAGGAGTATACTAAGCTGTAAAAGCATGCATGTTTCTATATATAGATTTCAAATACATTAGGGATACCAAGGCACCCTTATATATAAATTGAAATGGCAATGATAACTTGAGTTGTAAAGTTAAAAGACACCCATTTTAGATGGATATATGGCATTTGTTCTTTTGGCCAAGAATCAAAAAATAATCATTGGCTATAAAAATCCCATTTTCAATAACCATAAAAACTGTAGAGTCTGAAGAATTTAACAAGAATTATGTAAGGCCTACGGGAATAAATTTAACAAGAAATATGCAAGACTTACATAAGAAAAGTATAAAATTTTACTGAAGAACATGAAAGAATATGTATAAATGAAGAGAAATAGTATGTTCAATAGAAAAAAATCTCTACTGTTGAGAGTTTCCTTCTAAAATCCTCAATAAAATTTAGTGTAATTACAACCAAAATGCAAGTAATATTTTTTTAATTTGCCAAAATTTAAAGATTATAAAAACATAACCATCTCATTAATGATTAAGTACAATTAAGTAGAAATATAATGAAGGAAGATTTGTGTGGTATTTAAAGCTAAAATAATTAAAGCCACTAGGACTGGCACAAAGCTATGGAAAAACATTAACGAGGCAATGATAGAGTAAAAACAAAGATTTAAGGACATATGATATTTTTTATCTATGTATATTTCTATGCTCCAGAATTTACTCTAATATACATCTCAAATGGATTCAATATTTATGTGAAAAATTACATAAGACATTGAAACATCATTAAACAATTTTTTTTTAAATCCTGCGGTGAACAAGACTATTCAAAGTCTGAAAACCAAGCTCAAAAACCATATTTTAGAACATACAAATATAAATCTTATGGACACTAAAAGATATTTCTCACAAAGTTATTACATAAGAAAATATTTTTGCAATATATGACAAAGGGTTAATATAAGGATGCTACAACAAATCAGTAAGAAAAAAATGAGTTCTCCAATAGAAAATTAATGACAAATTTACCTGCTTTACGAAGCAAACATAAAAAACAGCTGGAAGTTACCTTATATCGTTCATTTAATTTCCTTAATTTCCAAATCTCGAAACCGTGCAGCAGAATTTAAGAAATGTGTACAACATTTTATCAACAATGACAAATCCAGAACTTCCTCGTTCCTGCTTCTGAAATAAATATTGACCTTACTGACCTTTTCTAACTTCTTAAAAATGTAATAGCACGTTTTAGTACATGGACTGCTTGCTTTTAAAAGATATATAGAACTTAGTAATTATTATAAAATTTAATATATACATATGTATATATGTATATCTATATGTATTATATATATAATATATATATGTTTATATATATATTTTGTTTATATATGTGTGTGTGTGTGTATACATGTGTTTGTGTGTATAGTACATCTGTATATGTGTTTGTGTGTATAGTACATCTGTATACACACACACATTCCTGGCCTAATTTTATATTTAATTTTTATCAATTCAGTTGTTTATGTGACAAAGTAGAAAAAAAAGAAAATAAATGAGAAATATTTTGTTTAAGCCACATATTTTTCCCAAACTTGAGGAACACAAAGGTATTCAAACTGAAGTCTCTTGGAACGACCTTGAAATACATCACAATTATTATTCCGAACAAATGTTAATCATCATTTTACTGAGTATTCTGGTACCACCTTATTAAACTAAAATAAGGTTCTAAAAGTCATAAAATTTAATAAAAACCTAATTTTGCTATTAATTCTCATATACTTTTTTCACAGCACATTTTTGTTTTGAGCAAGAACTGAATTCATTCTTCGGTGATGAAAGATGATTTATAACAACCAATAAAAATGTAAATCAAAATCTTCAACTTATCCATAAATCCTAATGATGCTGAAACAGTGATGACTACTATTTTAATTGAACTTTAAATGACTTAGACTGCTTACTTTTGCATATCATAGATATTATCATGTTCTATTTGTTTGATTTTTGTAGGTTCCCTAAAATCACCTAAGAAGCTGGAATGTGGATTATTAACAATCACCCTGGTTGATTATGATGGAGGTCCATTCAATTTTTTCAACTTCCTTTTCCTTTAACTTGAGAAAAAACACAAAATAAATGGAATAGGGAACAAAAGGGTACTTAAGTCCCAGTTCTAGCATTTTCTAGCTATGAAATAATGAGGGATGTACTACTATCTTGGTTCTGATAGGTTCTAATTCACAGAAATATTCTCAACCTATTTATCCATCTGTAAAATGTGATAATACTTATTTCACAGAGTTTTTGAGATTTAAATGTGAAATCATTAAAAAATTACAGTTCATTTCATAGAAGTTTCTCCATAAACAGTAATTTTTAGTGTTGTTAATCATAATAAAATATAACCTAGTTATATGTCAAAAGTATAATTTTTAAAATCCTATTTTTCATTGACACTTTTTATTTAAAGTATTTGTTTATAAACTATCAAATACTTAAAAGAACAGAGATAATCCACTTGTACTTTACATTGTTGAGTATCACGTAAATTCAAAAAGTACAGTCCCTGATTATACACAGATTCTTACATGGCAAATTCTTGTTGTATATTTTATAAAACATTCATTTATACTAAGCGAAATCCACCTACTATATAAAAAAGGGCTTCTGCTATTTTTCGACTATTGGAAACATATTACAAACTCCTCAGAGATAGAAACCACATATGTCTGTCTCAGTCCCTGTCTCTTTCTCTCTCTTTAAAGCCCAATAGTGTATGGAGCATTTGATTCAACCAAGTTTCATTCCTGCTAAGATTGCACTATGCACTAAAATAACAATAAAACTAGAAACCCAGAACTCCAGGATAAACAATTAAGAGGATTTGTCTGTTGGTTTGTTGTCCCAATCTGGAAATTTTACCACAGGGCACATTTACAATATTTGCCGCTTTGACTAATCATTCTAAGTAAAGAAAGTTCCATTACGACAAATTCCTGCCTATATGGTCTAACCAGTGATGACGATCACAGTCAGTTTGGTAAATAACAGTCATTTTTAAGTGTGTTTTTCAAAGCTGGCTTATTAAATAGACAGAGTTTTATGGTCTCTTAGAAAATATGCAATTAAGATATAAAATGATAGCTGATCTTTCCAAATAACCAGAGAATATTTGCCAGAGAATATTACTTCATGGTGTTATAAAAGCAATTATCAGAGTGACTTTAGTCAGATCTCCTATAGAACAGAATTTGGCCTCTAAAACCTTAAGTCTAAAATAAAACATTCAAAAAATAGGAAATAAGTAAACTGTTTTTTAATGTGGTCCATAATTCTACAGATCTTTCATCTGTAAATCTGGCAAATATTTAAAATATTATGACTTTTAAAATAACAAGGGTATAATTTTTAAAGAATTCTGTTAAAGAAACGGTTTGCCGCACAGGCATACTCATGTGATTCAAGTAAACACTCGTGAGCATTCTTCCAATACATAAGTCAGATGCAAATTTACACAGTCCAGCAGATGAACCCACCAGGGTGCAAAGAGAGTGCTGGTTTATCAATGCTTGAAAGAGGAGTGACTTATACAACTGGTCAATCAGAGAGCACTTCAAGAGATCTTCAGTCTATTGACTCAAACACTAATTTGGTCAAAGAAACAGAAGTATGAATTTACAAAATAGCCTTGAAGTTTCTTTGTATGTAGATCAAGAAAAACTAACAGAAAAACTACTAAATTTCATTTTTTTGTATCATGGCGGTTTCAACGACAGCAAGTACACAGAATGATGATTAGATTTTACGACACAATAACTGGCACCTAAACACTTAAAACTCTTTCACATCTCCACTTCTTATTTTATGATATTCTTTAAAATGGCCTATAAATCATCTCACTTAAAATTAATGTCAAAAATATTTCTTGAAAAATATACAGTTGATGAAATTTCCATATCTTCACAAAAACTGACAATTTTTAAAAATGATCTTTGTATATTTGTTTAAAAACTAGTGGTCTGATTGTCAATCCAGTTACCTTGTAGTCAGTCCTAAGTAGGAAGACTGAACTATTTTAAAACAAACATTCTGTCCTGGAAGGGATAAACAGCACACTCTCTAAAACATTACTTTTTCTATGTTGATGGTTTAGAAGTTGAAAGGTAAGAATAAATAGGACTGTCTTGAGAGAAAACAGCAATCGCCTTTGAATTATCTATATTACCAGCCTTATTCAATATTTCCCATTAGCAGAGTAAGATTCAGAATAAAATAGCCTTGAATTTTCCATTATTATTTATTATATTCTTATTTTCATGGGAAATGCAAAACTCTAAAAGAGTTAAGGCTTTCAAACATGCAGATTCCTGATTGTCCTCCCAGGCCTACTGAATCAGACTCTGTACGTGGGCCCTGAAAATAGGAATATTAACACTAGACTTGGATGATTCTATTACACAGCAGAGTCTGAGAATCACTATAAAAACCTGGTTCTCAACCTTTCACTTTGATTTCTTTACTTGAGGGATATACCACTCTCCTCTCCCACCATCTGAAATACTCTTCTTTCCATCAAACCCTAACCTCCCTCTTCGGGCAAGTAAGATTAGTCTTTCTCAAACTCCAGAGAGAGCTTTCGCCCCAATGTAAGAACCATTTCATATCCTTCCACAATACAGCCTAATTGGTATAGTGCTGGTTAAGTTAGCACTTGATAAATTAAATACATACCAGTAGCCCAATATACTATATTCCCTCAACTACTCCTCCAGTTACCTTGTAGTCAGTCCAACAAAGCCATGCAATCCATATTTGTTGAGCACCTGCTAGTTGCCAGGCATTGTGTCAGGCATGGGGGCACATGCAGACAGTGACCATGTATTTGCACACCTCAAAAATCTCTGATCTTCCTCTATGGCTTATTCGTGTATTGCTTTTCTAAGGTATATGTAGATTTATCTCAAAACCTTCATTAATTTAATTGTTGCCATTGTGTAAGGAGAGAAGTTATTTTATCTTCAATTGCCCAATTACTTTTAAGTTAAGACCTCTTGGCAGGTGAGTGGGCAGTAAGTGCCAAATTGTAGCACGGAAAATGAGACTTGGCAGTAAAAATGCAGATAGAATGTTAACAAACCAAGCAATAGCAAGAGCCAATGGGCAAAGGACACCCCCGTATTTTTCCATATAAACAGGGATAGGATAATATAAACCTGTTGCTCTCCTTGTTTAATAAAATATATATTTACAAATAAAAAGCAAAATTGGAAGCAAGAAATAAACCTGGTATTTGTATCTTTTAATAACTCAAAACCATCTTTTTTAATTCTTCTTTTAACCTTCTGTTTCAAAGCATATTTTATGTTGTCCAAAAATGTAAATTGATTTTGGAAAAACTGGATAATATAAGGATATAAACAAAGAGTGGCTGTGTAAAGGTGAGTCGAATTGATATACAAGAATTTATATGCTTTTTAAATCTAGTTCTCTATTTTGCATATTATTTCTATATTATAGTTAATGGTGTATAAGTAAAAGTAAATAATGCTTATTTTCAAATAATCTATAGCTAGAATTATGACTAATAATCTATTAAATGTATTTTAAAACCTTTTGAAAAAATACCATTACAAAAAAGAAAATACCAATATTCTCATATATTTGTGTATATTTATAAGATCATGGAAAAGGCATGAAAAATATACACTGGTTTCCATTGTGTGTTTTTTTTAAAAAAAAAGCATAAAACCAAAAATACTCATGGTCTGCTAAGTGACAATATAGACTATAAATTCTCTCTACAAAATAAAATTATAAGTTCAATGTGTAAAATATGAATAAACAAAGAACTAGAAGGGAATATAGGCAAATTAAAACACAGTTTTAATGAAGCGATTGGGATGGGACAAGCTTTGCCTTTGATGTTTGCTGATATTTTAAAACTGGTTTTGTCACAATGTACCATCAAACATAAATGAAATGGTAAATGAGCACAAAATCTATTTCTCAATGAAAAAATCTTTTCTCTAGTTGTTTGGAGACAAAGGCACAAAACCACTCTTTATACCTGTGGTTCTAAATTGGGGACAATTTTGCTTCCCAGGGCACATTTGTCCATTTCTGGGGACATTTTTGGCTTTCATAACTCTGGGGGTACCTCTGGCATCTAGTAGGCAGAGGCCAGAATGCTGTTAAAACCTTACAATGAACATGACAGCCCCTCCACAAACAAAGAATTATCTGTCCCCAAATGCCAAATATGAAAAGGTTATGAAACCTTGCCTTAGACTGTTCACAAAACAAGTCAGTGCCCACCCCTAAAATTAAGGCCCTCTCCTCAATGTTAAGAGAAACACTTTCTCTGATTTACATTCTTAGATATCCTATGACCATTTAATCACTTGGAGGGAGTGGGGAAGCACATGTGATGCACTTCTAAAATATAAAACTTGAGATACTTCCCTCACCTGCCTTCTCTTGCAGAGTAAACCCATAGTCAGATCTGTATTTCATGCCACATTCAGGTGAGACCACTGTTCAAGGTACCCATAAAGCAATAGCAAAAGTTTGCCCTAAGAGTTAACCAAGAGAAACAGAATTTATATACTGTCACTATCAAGTGGCATAGTTGTTTTCAAACAGATGAATACGTCTTCTAGAGATACAATCTTTATAGTGAGGCTCATTTATATTGTGTGGAATGGAGGAAGGAAAGATCTGTGAGGAGAAGAAAAGACTCAATTGCCTTTAAGAGAATTATTTGCAGGAGCAATTTATCAGAAATCAAACAGAAATCAAGAAAAAGTTCAATTGAAAATGAATTCTTCGTGAAAGAAGAAAAAGAAAAGAGTGTAGTCTTGTCACATAGTGTCCACTAAAAACCTAAAATCACTGAGAATTTACAGTACTTAAACATATAGCAGCCAACATTTAGTGACAATTAGTGGCCTTAATGGTTATCTGAGATTCTGCAGCAGCAATAAGATAATTATTAAACAGGTTAAATAGCACTCATTCATAATGAAAAAAAAAATAACATAAGCAACATCCTTGACTCTTCAAGATCTTACATAAATTTTCCTTTATTTCTTACTTTAAATAGAGCTCAACAGATATAATATGTGAGCTTCTCAAGAACGAAGACTGTATCTTATATTTAATACACACTGATTAAAAGGTCTACTTGAAAAAAATCATTATAATGAAATTAAGGTATTTTTTCCAAGGTAAAGAGAAAGAGGACTAAAAGTAACATCTTTTGATTAGTTTATCTGGCAAAAAAAAACAAAAAAACAAAAAAAAAACAATAAAAACAAACAACTACAACAAAATGAGGTCCTCAAGGAATGGAAGTTATTTTTTTTGAAATGAGGCCTTTCTATATTTAAAATTGCAGTAATGCAGGATAATGCAGGCTATGATTGAGGAATGTGAAGTCAGTCAGTTGCTAACTGTGCGACCTTGAACAAGTCATTTAATCTCTCTGGGCCTCAGATCCCTCTTTTGTAAATAGGTTTACAGGAGTATTAGATGAGATAAGGCACATCAACATGATACCTGCACAAGTTATGGACTCAATAAGCTGCAGCTATAATTATTTTATTAATGTTATGATAATGGTGGGAAAAGTGAGGTACTCTATAAGAGAAGAGGAGGAAAGAGAAGGAGAAGGAGGAGAAGGAAAAGTGGAGAACAGAAAACCTTGCTAAAATTGGGTAGGGGAGCTTCTAAGCACAATTTATTTAGAGTTAAGCCTGCCTGTGGTCAGTGAGTGTTCACCGCCCTCTTCATCATGCTTCATGCTTTCTGGATATCCTTCATGTGTCTTAAGTAACCTCACATACCCATTCTCTACAGCAGCTAATTTTAAGCTCCTCTAATCTCAGTAGAAAGTGTCTCCATGTCCCAAAATACAGAGGTCAGCAAGCCTTTAGCTTCCTGTCCGCCACTCTACCTCACTTACCACTTTGTATCTGCAACCTATGTCCTTCTAAAGAATATATCTCTTCCAAATCATGTGACTCCATTCTGCCATTGCCCTCTCCCCACTTTGCTTCAGATGCAAACTTTTCAAAAGTGTAGTTTCAACCACAAAAACTCCTCTTACTACATTTACATATGAGTGCCTGTTACCATATCTGGGAGACAAGTCTCAGAACTTATTTCAATTGATCATTGTGGCATCTGACACGAAAAAAAAATTCTGAGATGTTCTAAATTAAATTACAGTGGGCAGGATAGTGAGAGAGACACAGAGCAGATAGCCTGTTAATAGCAGGGGCAGCTGACAAAAGACTGCTCACATTCCTGAATGTGTGTTTGAGCTTCGACTCAACATCCAAGCACCTTCCAGCTGACCACTAGATGCATGACCACACATGCATGAACTTTCAGGACTGTTTCCTGCAACCAACCAAGGGTCGTGATTATTGGTTCCTTACAGACTGTGCTCCTATCATAGAACTGACAATGCTTCACCTTATCCGAACCCCTCCTTTATTTGCAGCCAATGTAAATTCTTTGAAAACTGAAACCTTTCCTCTCCAAGATCTAAGGTATAAGGGCGCTCCTCAACTTCAGGACGGCGGACGTGTTGCTGCCTTTTCCATCTAGGGATGTTCCTGGTCGTTCAGACTTCATGCCCCAGGACCGGGTTCTTTACAGCCCAATATAAAAGGGCTTTGAACTGTGGAAATTACATTTTGTTGTTGTTTACATGGTACAGCTGGCCATTTTCTTCTTTTTTAAACTCCCTTGTTCCTCAGCTCTGAAGACATTATTTGCAGGTTCTTCTACTAACTCTCCGAGTGCTTCTTAGCCACTTACTAATCTCCTTAGTGGGCTCCTTTTCAATGATCCACCACTTCAATTACAGTGCTCACCAGGTCTCCCTTTTCAGGTGTCTTCTCACTTTCTCTTTTTAATTGTATCCATTCATAGTTATAAGTAGCACCTCTTATACGCTGACATGACCAAGTTTCATCTCTCTAGTCATGACTCTTTACTTAGCTCTAGACATACATTTTCCGATCACCTCCTGGTTATCTCCATTTGGAAATTCCATGTAAGCAGAAAAGTCAACAGTTCCCAGACTGAACTCAGTGTCTGCCCACATGCCTCATCCCCACCTCTCCCTTCCCAACTTGGCTGTTCTTCCTCCGTTCTATGTATCAATAAACGATGCCATGTAAAACCTGGAATTCACAAAGTCCTGTCACTTCTACCTTGCAAATGTCCTGCCTGATTTTATATCTTCTCCTTTACATCCCTGTCTTAGTCATCAATCCTTCCTGGATTTTTCCAGTGCGTTTTCATCTTATTTCCCAACCTTAGGTCTTGTTCCACTTCCATCTACCCGCCACACTTCAAAAGCATCTTCATGAAGTATGACTCTGTTCTCGCAATTCTCCTATTGGCACCCTTTCATGGGTCCCTATTAGCCTTTGGAACAAAATTTAAACTCTTCAGCAAGCCACAAAATATTGTCCATATAGTATAGTCTAGTGAATAATAACAAATTACTACCATAAAAACAAATACTTCACCCAATATTCATGGTATTCACCAGGAGTCAAACTATATATAGTAAATAGTCAAAACCACATGGGGAGAGATACAATGACCTTAGTACTCACTTGGGTGTTCAGAAAAAGTTTTAGAGAAAAGATAAGAATTACACTAAGTATAAGAATAGTAGAAGTCTATAGTAGAATAAAGAATAGTGAATACCTGTACATTACGTCTCCTGAGATTTGGGGACAAGCTGGTCTCGTCTACTGCTCTGTTCCTGATGCCTAACGCATGGCTGGATCATAGCAGCCACTAAATATGTATTTGTGCTGAATTGAATTTTAAACTTTGCAGCTGGTGGTACAAGAAAACATCTGTTTATTTTTATTTTTATTTTTTTAAGGCAGTGCTTCTCTCCATTCACCATTCCATAAAAAGGTAATTTGTGTATGTGTTTACTAGAACTCTTTCCTCAAAAGTGAAATATTGCTTTACTCTTTGGTTGGCAAGTGTGTTGTTTCAATATGGAGAAGAATCTGCTTTAAATGAAGAGAAAGCTATTTCAGTCCATAATCCTCACAGCCAATTTTGGATCTTAAAATGCACTTTTCATCAAGAATCTTAACAAAAAGATTCCTGCCAATTTAACCAAGACATCTAAAAATATTTCATTCTAAAGTCAAGCTTTCTGCTCAGGAGCATTTTAATTGAGATCACTTTCTTCCTAAGATCTTCCATCGGGCCTACAGTCACCTGAGTCACATGGCTGAGTAGCATACCATCACCACCCTCCTACGTAAGAACTCACAACTGCATGCCACTTAGGAATTCTGCATTTTTCTTAGTCTGTGCTGGATTTCTAAGTTTTCGATAACTTCTTTGTACCCATCAGAGCTGTTACAACAAACCAAACCAGATACACATGTAACTTTGAGCTGGAAATCAACATGTCCCCTCTCATTTGAAACATAAGGAAACTGAGGCCTACTAATGTAAATTACTGACGCAACCATGCTGAGGGTAGCAGGTGGAGTGGACATTCATTCTATTGAGTGAGAGCCTGGTATTCAGTCTTCTATATAAGCTATGATCAGAGAATACTAATATGTATGACATATAACATTTCATTAATTCTGGGGGTCACCTGAGATAGGTGAAAATGGGACTATTATTCCCCTTTAACAGGTGAGTCATTCTCTTGGGATGACTGAGCAGGAAAAGCAGAACTAGCATCCAAGACTCATGACTCAGTTTGGGGTTTTTCTAGGATCACCACACTGACACAGGCCTTTCTCTTTTGGTACAAATGAGTCAATGATTATTTAAATGGTCTAGTGCCTACCACTCTTCAAAGGGAGATTTGCTATAATAAAAGAAAGTTACAATTACCAGAGATTGCAGGCCACAATGGATAATAAGGTAGAAATGTGTTTTAATCAATTTTGAGATTTCATTAATAATCAATTAACCATCTTTCAGAAGTAAATCTAATCAAAAGATTTTAATCCCTTTAGACCTTTATACAGGGGGAAATATGCCACAAATATTTTATTTAGACATCGATAACGGAATTTCCCATCTGTGGCTTCAAATCAAATAAACGTATCTAATTAAAATACCATACATCACAGAATTTTCCTTTGAAAGATTAATTTAAGGTCACTAAGATTGCTAGCTGAAATATGTGTTTATTTTACAACAAGTAAAAATGTGTCTGGACAAGTCCACATGTGTTAGCACTGGACTTAGAAAGGAAACTGGCATGGGATTTTTAACATTTGGCCCTAATCATTAATGCTGCACTACTGTCCTATTTACAACCTGACATTTGTTTTTACACTTTCTACATCCCATGATTTTTCAGCAACAGTAAATAACTTTAAGAGATGACACCTCGCCTTAGCTGGGTCTATATTTTGACTAGCACTGTGTCCAATTCAGATACCTCTCCAAAATACTGCATGTAGGTAAAAAAAAAAAAAAAAAAAAAAAAAAAAAACTTAAGAAGGAAAAAGTAAAACACAACCCTCTACTACTCTAAACAATTTGGAATATAATATTTCTAAGTTATTAACTAATCCATTGCAGCAACTTCTAATCATCTCATCATTGTCTCTTTAGATTCTAAATATTTCTTAATTTTTCTATAAAATCCCATCTTTGTGAGACTCTAAGGGAGAAGGTGGTAAAATAAAATTTGGGAGGAGAAAAGAGCATAAATAAATAAAAATGCAAGAGAAGAGTTTTGTAACTCAATCACATATGGAACCCATGTATCACTTTATTTTTAGCAACAAAATGTATATTCAAGTGTCTGGGACTTAGGATGTACCCATAGTAAGACATTTTCAATTTTTTAAAGGTAAAACTCAAAATAACTGATGAAAGACTTCTAAAATCCCACAAAAGCGAGTATTTGTATATCTGAGAAATTAAATAGTGTCACAAGAAAGAAATATTCTCTACCCACACAAGGGATTTTCAAAATGTATGAGAAATCTGTGGTCCTGAATCAGCCAATATTGTCTTTAATCTGTGTTTATATCCTATATGGTAAAAACCTGCCCAATAACTAGAAGAGAAGTTAGATGTCATAAAACATTACTGAAATGTTGACTACCACCTCCAGCAGTCACACAATGTCTCATAATCTTGTGATACCTCAGGATTATCACCTATCTTTGGACAGTGTACAGGGGGATGAAGCTGGTTATTTGAGCTTCCTCTTTACTTAAATTCTGGGATTATAAAAGTCTGTGGAATGTTGAGAGCATGTGCACTATAGAGTACTCTGGCTCCCTCACGTTAATAAGTGTCCAAACTTCTAAGTCCTGCAGTCCGGCTTAGAAGTGTTTTGCATTAAACGTTACTCACTAGACCCTCTTCTTTAACAGTGCACTGCATTTCTAGGCAGAGCCATGCTGCAACACAGCCTTCTGGGAAATGTGTTGTGTGCGATCCAAGTTAACACTAGAAACTTACACTCAAATGTGGGCCTTCTAGAGGAACTTTTCCAACGGGGAAAACTTCAGAAACACACAATAGAAAAGTCACTGGAGAAATGGCCCAAGTAGGGGTGGGTATCTAGGACACTTATCTTTGTCTTGTATGTCTGCAGTGCCCAAGCATGGGCAGCAGGGGGCGCACCTGCAATGAAGCAAACCCCGGAAAAGTGTTTGCCAGCGGGAACACGGAGGCTTTTTCTCTTAGCCCTTGCCCCAAGTCCAAAGAAGTACACACTAAGGAGTGCTGCCATCCATAAATTGTACAAGCTTAGGATATGCGGTGAATAACACTGCAGAAGTGACCAGAGATGGCACAAGAATCTGAGCATGCCTTTTGAAAACATGGGTGGCCGACTTTTATTTTATTTTGGTGGTCAGGAGTTTACAGGAGCTGGTGAGCAACTGGGGGAGACCTGCCATCAGCTGTAAAGAGGCCGTTTCTGAGAGCAACAAGTGGACATGAGTATCCCCAGATAATTTATTCAGGCTTCTCGCTACAGTTTAGTTTGTAGGTTACATTCTGTTAAATGTCAAATCAAAACCCTCCTCTCTTCTTCTGACCCCCAACCCAAACCCAAAATATCACTTGATGAACCAGATTTCCCATTGAACTTTAAGAAATGTGGCTTCTACAAGAGGTGTCTTGCATGTGGCTGTATTTTGCATGTGAATGTGTGAGGCATTTTACTTGCTTTAAGCCAAGTCCCAAGTATTTCAACTGAGTTGGAAAAATCGTTAGGGACCACAAAGAGCTGCCTCTGAAATCACAAACACAGTGGGTTCCAAAGCAAAATCCCCTGCCCTTTCTGTCACTCCATACACGTACTCACGCATACCACACCCCTACCAACTGGCTCCTTTCTCCTTTCTATCCCCAAGTAAAGGTTTGTGGAGATCCAGCCATAAATCTCAGTACTCACCATATTGACTTCAGAAACCATATCGATGCTAGCAATGTCAATATTCATTCCCACGGCCACGGGGGGACCTGCAAACCAAGATGGTCAGCCACGTGATTTCTCAGAACTTCATTCATTCTTAGCAAGAGTTGTCCCCGGACATGGACACTCTGCCCCAAGTTCCTCCCCACTGCTCACCCTTAAATTCTTCAAGTCCTTACTCGTTTTTTTAAAAGGGAGGTGGGGGGAACAGGCACTCCTCTAGGAAATGCTCTATTGAACATGCACACATATGCCCTGATTGATGAGGGATTCCAGCTCTGTCTACGTATGTAGATGTCTCAGCATGAGAACACCCAACTTACAAAAAAGCACAGGAACCGTTTCAGGCCCAAGGGAATTGCATATATTGTGTTGAAACCCCCCTCCTCTTCATTCCACTCTCCCACTCCATCCCCTGCTTCTTTACGCAGTTTTTAACTCTTTGAGCTCCGTAAGACTCTGAAGCAAAATTAAATGGGTATATCAAAGTATCTCAGACTGCATCAAGAGAGGTCTCTGACCCTCCACCCCCACAAGCCTCTCTACCCCCCAAGCCCCTCAGCATGCCCTCCCCATGCCCCATGCAGGGAAGCTTCCAGGACTGGATAATATCCAGAGACAAGCCACTTCAAACCACAGCCAAAACTCTTCTAAAGTAGGCAGGCACAGGGGGTTAATGCCACTTCTCAACTAATTGTCTGCACATCTTGTCCTCAAAAATGTTCATGACTGCCTTCATTAAGCCAGGTTCTCTGGACACACTATGCACTAAACTTAAGAGATCTGTATCTGAATGAGGCAAAGACAATGAAGCAAAGGATTTATATCAGTGAAGCCGAAGGACAGCAATCACCAATACACACTAGGAGGGTCTCACCGAAAGACCATCTAAGTGCTGGATAGTAACAAATCAGCTTAAGTTTGGATCAGTTTCTCAATATGGTAACACAGAGACACATTCAATATACCACATACACCACGATGAGGAAGAAGGAAGAGACAGCGAGCACAAAGCTTAAAAGACAGCTTAGGCTATAGCTGGGCTGTTTCTTATTTCCAAGGCAACCCCATTACCTCCAAAATCTGGTCTCAGACGAATGTCATAGCCTTTCAGGAGTCTATCCACCGTCTCTTTAACCAGTGACATATTACTAGGGTCATTGACACTAAAGAAAAAGACAATACAGAGGCATTAATAAGACAGCAGGCACAGCGTCTTCAGCATCTATCTGATCCTCACTACAGATCCCCGCTCACAGAGGTATGCAGACAGAGCCCTTCAAAGTGAGAAAGGAAAAAGAAACGCTGGGCACACTTACCTCTGCGCACAGACAGCGGCGATTATTAAAGGGAATGACCAAATCCCAAAGTAGCCCTTTTTCCGGACTCTCCACATCCCTTTAGTTTTTGATGGGATTGAGGGTTTCACTGAAGAGAAGAGATCCAACTTAGTCTGCCCAGTGCAGTAATTCTAATGTGAGGCGCATGCGCACGGCGTACCAAAACATCAAAGGGGCAGCAGTGGCTGCCTGGGACCAAGCAGATTTTCTTGCTAAGAAAAAAAATTAAAGGGGAAAAAGGAAAAACATATATATGTATAACATATACATATTTAAATACTATATAAAAGTCACCCCACAGGAGGACCCAGAATAAAAATCTCTGTTGTCCTTTCGTTAAGACAAAAACAGCTAGAGTGGCTGTTAAGTTTTGGTAGTTGCAGGAGGCAGTTTTGCACCTCGCGGGTTGTAGGGTGTGTGTGTGTGTGTGCGTGTGTCTGTGTGTGTGTGTGTGTGTGTGTGTGTGTGTGTGAGATACGCGCGCGCGTGCCCTCTGCAAAACCAGATTGAAATTAAGGGATAGCAGGTGTGGAGTGCAAGCGTAAAATGGGTTCCTGGAGACCACTGGTCTCAGCAAGCAGACAGGGAGAGGAGTTTGAACTTTATTTCTGGCGAATAGTGCCCTGTCTAGGACGAGATGGATGCTGGAGGTGGGGTTGTGTGGCTGGGGGAGGAGGAGATGGTGGGAGCAGAGTCGTAGGGGAAGGGACAAAATAAACCAATGGGAAGAACGCTGAGCAATCCGTTGGATTTGGGGCTGAGGGGTGGGGGGAAGACGATGTAGAATAAAAAAGACCCTGATAAATTTTAAAAAGGAAGCCAGAAAAAGAAGAGAAAAATAAAACGCTGCCCAGTCTTTTCTAGGAGTCAAGGAGCAGGCTTTTCTTCACTACTCACGAGTGATTTTTTTCTCCTGCTCCTCGCACCTTGCCCCGTTCCCAGAGAAGAAAACCTCGGGGTCCCGGTTTCTTACAGTGTGACGTGCCTGACCCGCTAGTCCAAATTATTTATAGCAGGAGGGGGGCGGGGAGGGGGCGATGGGAGCGGAAAGGCAACGCTACCTCTCCAGGTTTTGGTCTGATTTTGCAGTGGGAAATTATTAGTAGGGATGGTGGGGTTTGGATGGTGGGGGTGGTGAGACGTGGGGGCGAATGAGGGATGCGGGAGGCAAGCGCCCTAGCGTGGGTGCCGGGGGCGACACCGTGAAGGGAGGGCAGGTGCCGACCAGGGCTCTCCTGGCGGCCCCCACGCCCCCTCAGAGCACGCGCACACGCGCGCGCACGTGCAGGCACACTCCCCCAACCCCGCCGCCTGCCCCTCCTTACCTCTCCCGCCTGTGCTCGCCGCCCACTCCTGCCGCGTGCGTGCCGAGCTGGTGCCTCCGGCCCTTGTCCCAGCCGGGAGGGCGGGTGGCGGAGAGGCACACTCGGTTGTTCAGGGGTTGTGCATCGGGACTCGGAAAGCCAGAGCAGTCCCTGGAAGGCAGGCAAAATGAGGGAGGGGCCCCAGGGCCGCCCGGGGCACTGCGCTCTCCCGCGGTCGCCGCGCCACCCCTTCCTCTTTCCTTTTCCCGGGGCGCAGCGACTCGCACACCCAGAGGCTGCCTCTTCCCTCCCGCCCGAGGCTGGATCGCGCTCGCTGTGGCCAACGGACCGAGAGGAGACAGCGAGCGCGCCAGGGGGCTGGAGAGGGATGGAGATGTCCAAGGAAGTCTTTCCGTACGTAGCCTGAGAGAGAGAGACGTGCCGCGGGTGCCCGGCGGCGCCAGCGGGTTCGGGGCATCAGAGCAGTCTGACGGAGCCGGGGCGACAAAGGGCTCTCCCCGCACTCCCGAGTAATTCCTGCCACCAGGGAGCAGAGGGTGTAAGGCCACCCCTCCCCCACTCCTCGAAAATAACTGCGAGTCAGAGCTCAAACCTACATTCTGACCCCAAAACTTCTCACTCCTCGTACTAATTATCCTTACCATTAACTGAACGCCTACTACGTGCTAGGTGTGCTTCGTTACTTAATTCTTATAGCAATCCTAGTTTAGACATCACTTTAGTTTCCCCACACTATGGATTTAGAAACTACAGCGCTGAAGCTAAGGAACTTGCCCAAGGTCACCCAGGTGCTAAAACTGGAACTAGGACTGGGCTCCAAAGCCAGTGTCCCTAACCATTAGACTAGACTGCCTTGACTCCCAGGTGCTGGACCTTGCCGGCTGCTGGCTGGTGTAGCTAGGCGCCCAACCCGTGTCTGGGAGGGGGCTCCTGTCGCCGGGATAGGCGGTCGTGAGTCGGGGTCTCTCGGCAGGCTTGTGGTCTCCACAGCACCTGAGACTCCTCCGGGTCCAGGTCCGACCTACACTCTCGACCCATTTACCTCTTGACAGCCTCCCCCGGCTAGGTCTTTCTGGGGCAGCTTGGGGTAATAACTGTAAGGGAAGTGTGAAGGCGGGAGGGCTGCGGTGCGGGAAGCCCACAGCTCCCCTGGGGTAGAAGGCGAGCAGGGAGAGCCTTCTGCCTGCACCAAGTAAGGGGTTTTCTGGGTTAGAGAGTGGTAAAACAGTACAGTAAATAATGCGGAACTCCATTCTGGCGTTCGACAGGGCAGCGAGGCTCATAGGAGTCAGTCCCAAGAC